>NC_056736.1:725234772-725602002 GCF_019279795.1 Protopterus annectens | reverse complement strand
ATTTCTCAGACCTGCTTTCCAAAACCCAGCAAACTTTCACAAATATTGAGACCTGGCTAACCAATAACCAGCTAATACTCAATGCTAAGAAAACTAAACTACTTCTATTTCTTCCTAAATCACACACTCATAATACCCCAGCCTTCACTGTCACCTCATTAGACAACACCACCATCATTGTTGAATCCCATCCCAAACTACTAGGGGTCATAATTGATGATAAACTAAAGTTCGATCTTCATATAAATTACTGTATCAAAAATATTAACCAAAAGCTTGGCTTACTAACAAAAGATGTCTCACACCAGAGGCAAAACGGTTACTCTCTCTTGCTTATCTCCTTCTTTGTTTCTTCTGTGGCTCCCAAATCCTCACTAACCTGCATGCAACACTACTGAATAAGATGGAAAATACATATCACAAAACAGCTAAATTTGCCGCCAACACTCAACCTAAATCCCATCACTGTTTGGCTTTGAAAACACTGAACTGGCTTGAGTTCCTCAATCAACTTAGTAGTATCCACTCCATCCTCTACCAACCCTCCTTCTACCCTAACATTTCCAACATCTTAAATTACTACCTCCCAGCCAGAAAACTTAGAACCATCAACCAAAACCTCCTTGACATCTATAACCTTAAAAAAAAATCATTTGGTGAAACCCTCTACAACTATCTTCACTCTATCCACTGAAATAAGCTACCTTTAACAATCAAATCTATTACACAGCACCTCCCATTTAAAATCGCCCTAAAATTCCACTTTACAAATTCATGGATTTGCTCCTGTACACAACCACTGTGAACTTAATACCTGACCCTCTTTGCATACATCCCCTTCTCAATTTGTATGTAATTCTCGCTACAAAATGCTGACTTCTAATCCCTTTTTCTACTACTCATATTTACTTCCCTCCCTTCTTTTCCCACTTAGCTTACTCACCTGTCTGATTTCACTTGATTCTAACTACTACTACACTCCTCTCTTATTTAGTAATTAAAAAAAAAAAACTCCATAGTCATACTTTTTCTATCACCTGCTGTATCAACTTCCCCTCTGCTTCTGATTACTGATGTGTATGCTTTTGCCATTAAGAACTAAGATTTGATATACAGTACCTCTATACACTTTTCATAAACTCTGAGTTAATTGTCGTTACTTCCCCTGTATATGGTGATGTTTTTATGTAGTGAAGACGTATGAAAGACTTTAACATTTGGTTTATTGCCTTTTTTGTAAATAACACCTTTAAACTCTCATGTTACAATTGTGAATCCAAGCATTATAATGCATGCATATATTACCTCATGCATACTGTATTGTTTGTAAACATTTTTATGATGTATGAAATACTTTGTGGAGCTTTTCTCTCCTGGCCTCTGCTGAAAAAGGACGCAAGCTCAGTCAGACATTCCCGGTCAACAAATGTCAAATAAATACATTTTTCCACTTTTGTCATTCTTCATTGTAACTGTCTACTTTGTGCATCTTCTACATTATTTGTTTGAGTCCAGTTTCCTTTTATTAAGAGAGTCCCCTAAAAAAACCCAAAATAACTGCTATATTTCCCTCTTCTAATTCATACCCAGGTCTAGGTAGCATACATATAAAAACAAATAGTTACCATTTATCCTTTGATGTAGCTTTTTATTACTGCATGTCTCCTTTACTAGTCTTCTAATTTTCCAACTACTCGCAAGAGTAGCTGGTTTGTCTTTAATTAGACTGCCCCCTTAACCTAGCTCCCTTAAAAATTGAGTCAGCTACCAGAACAAAGCCCTTTCTTTCCAAATGTAAGTGTTCCTCATGAGTTAAGGGAGGGTTTCTGTTAATGATGTGGTATGTGATCTTTCCTTTTTAATGTAGCCTTAATCCTTTCCCTCTTCATGTGTTTGGTAAAACCATTGAAATTTCAACTCAATAAAAATAATAATCTCTATTTTGACCCTTTATGCATTGTTGTGGTAAATTCTCCCTTCAAACATTGCCTTCTCTAGGTGCTGTCTTTCCCTTTCTTCTTTCTTCCCCACCCCAATATTTGATTGCATTTTCCTTGTTTGCTTTATTTGTGTCATATGTCTTCTGCTGTCTTGTACGACACACCAAAGCTGCTCTACCTTTCTGTCTATATTTTTATACAGTTACAGTACATCAATTTATAAAAATTTAAGTAATGGGTAACAGCCAGTTAAGATAAAACCAAGATGCTGAGTAGTTACTAAAGACTCAAAACTAACGCACTATGGAAATGGCAGCAGGAATGGGACTCAAGTTAAAGATTTAGTGCTTTTATTTAGAACTTTTTCAGAAATGTTTAAAATACTCTTTATAGTGTATTTAAAACTTGCCCAATTATGTGACTTTTCTGACAAATCAAAGTGCAAAAATTTAAATGAGATCTGACATCACTCTACAGACTCTGTAACCATGTGTCTTTTTCTGATAAATCAAAGTGCAAATATTAAAATGAGGATTCTAAGCCTATCAAATCAAACCCGATTGGTGATCCGCTATAACATAATTTAATGTAATAAGAGATTTCTGATATTTTAAAGATACAGGTAGATAAAACAAGTGAAACTGTTGAATAATAAAAAAAAAAAAGATGAGCAAACGACATAATCATAACCGCTGTGCCAATAAAAAGCACTTGAGGTTAATATGTTCATTCAATCCTGTTTTTTTTTTTTTGTCTGCCACTCAGCTGCTCAGCATTCCAGCAAAACATTGATTTCTGATGAGGTTGTCCAGATAACTTTAACTAACACAAGAAAGTTGAACTTCTTGAAATCTGTGCAAGTCCCAGCATGTTTAGCCAAAGCGTTGTTAGTGTCCTTTTTGATGGCTAAAACATGCTTGTAAATCCTTCTGCTGATTTTCCTGATGGTTTTTCCAATGTAGTAACTTTGACATGTGTCAGTGTGTCAAGTATACCACTCCACATGAATTGCAGTTGAACCTACCTCTAGAAATAACCAATGTTAAGTTGTCTCTCTCGCCTTCATTCTTGCTGGTTGGGTTCGGAGCCAACCTTCGGCTCCGACTCGGCCATTTTCTAAAGCTCGAGAGCTACTTACTGGCTCGAGGCCTCCCTATATCCCACAATGCCTGGCGCTAGACCCCCAGATCTCATTTGCCGCTTCAGCTACAAGGTTGCGCTTTACTGGCTCAGGTCGTATTCATCTTTTGTAATATTAGTAGTTAAACTTTGTGTATATTTTTCAAGTTTTTTTTTTTGTTAAATCAGAGTAGTACTGAAGATTAGTCTTAGTTTTCCCTGTGTTTTTCTACCCTTAGGAAACTCGTTTTTACTTAGAGAGTCCCCCCCCCCATCTCCCTAAGTAGGCAGTTTAAGTTAGAGGCTATCCCCTTCCCTTTTAAATTGTTCCAGTAGGAAGTAGTGTTTAGCCTTTGTAGTCTAAGTCATAGTCTCTTAGTTTTGTTAGTATTGTTTCCTTTAAATTTTTTGTATGAGGGTGTGGGACTAGTGTGTATTTTTTGCACTAGTCTAACATTTATCCATCGGTATTCCTTTTTTTTCTTTAACATGTCAAAGGATACCAAGGTGTCAGGGTTCAAGAAGTGTGACTCGTGCTGTCAGAAAATGTTTCTGACAGACGGTCACACTTCTTGTGTTTATTGTTTGGGTGCCCTACACCTGCAGGAATCTTGCTCAGTATGTCATGCCTTTAGTCCGAGAGTCCTGCAGGAGCAAGTTAATTCTCAGGGGGTTACTAAAACCCAAGGGGTCTCTGGCGAAGTCTCAGCCAGCGAAAACCCCCTAAGCCCACCAAGCCGTCGGCTCCCAGTACAGAGCCGTCACCAGGTGGAGCTTCTGCTTCTATTTCGGTTCCAGCCGGAACTGAAGTATCTAAATCTCTCTCGGCTCCGACCTTGGTGTCGGAGCCGTCAGGGAGCCATAAGCAATCCAGGTCGCCATCCCTAGAGTCGATTCGCTCGGCTCCAGGATCGCTTTTGCTACAGTCTGAAAGGAGCCATCGGTCCCACTCTTCTCGGTCCTCGAGGCTATCCGATCATGACTTGGAGAGAGTGGTTAGTAGACTCCTCAAATCGCAGGCCCTGGCTAAAATGTTAACTAGCCCTCCTCATCAGGCTGTGGCTGTTCCTGTTTCTGAAGTAGTTCCTCCTCAGACTCCTCCTGTCAGTTCGGAGCCGGAGCTTGTTGGGGGTCGGATCTTGGAAGTGGCGCCAATGCTTCCCCTTTCGGCTCCATCGTCGGCTCCGATTTCTTCAATGGTTCCGTCCTTGGAAGGATCTGGACGCCGAGACTCCCTCGTCGGCTCTGAGGGGGCGAGTGGCATCGAACCCTTGTCTGACCCCGTTCTCCCTCTCGGCACCTTGGCGCAGGTAAGCTCGGCTCTTACATCGGCCTCGTAGCTGTCCCTTTCGGTGCCGGAGAGCATATCTGCCTCTTCGGAGCGGGGGCCCTCTTCTCTGCCGGACAGGGGCGCCTTCGAGGTCATGAGGAGCATGCTGACTTCTGAGTTTGCACCTCGAGCAGCCCCTTTAGCTCCTTCCCCCAGGGTGCCTGCTTCGGTCTCTGCCCCTCCTCCAGACCCCAGGCGAGGGGATCAAATGCTCCAGGTCACCCCACTGGGTGTATCTTCCTCTTCCGAGGCCTCCCCTGAGATTTCAGAGGAGCCCCCTCGAAAGAGGAAATGTAAGAGGAAACATGTTGACTCCCCAGAGTCTGTCACGTCAGATACTGACTTGGAGGATTCGGAAGGGTCCCCAAGATCCCACTCTGAAGATGTCTCTTTCTCAGACATCCTTGACATCCTTAAGCAGAGGGGGAACTGGTCTGCCCTTAACCCTTCTGAGGACGAGTCGGTATACTTGGATGCGTCTGGTTCTCACCCCTCCACCTCCTGGGTGTCTCCGCCTTTCGATCCATTAATGGAAGTGGTGGCTCGGAGAGCGTGGTCAGCCCCGGACACACTGAAACCAACCCCCTGCAGGCCCACTAAGTTTATTATGGCCCCTCAAGATAAACAGGTTTTGACAAAGGGTGTCCCCGTTGATGCCATGGTGGTAGCAGCTGCCACGAAAAAGGAGTTGGCTGACACTTCTGTACCTGTCCATTCCCCTAATAGAGTCTAGGACGATGGATAGAAGCGGATGTTTTCCTCGGCAACCATCTCCATGCGATCGCTAAATTATTTGTGCCACTTCACCCGTCTTCAGAGGGATCTCCTCAAGGAGCTAGGAGATACCCTGCAAGATCCATCAGCTGCGGGGGCTCAAGACAAGATAAACTCCCAGCTGGCGACTCTTAATTCTATCGTTAACTCCTCCATGCGGCTCATTTCGTATGCGGCTGATGGAGCGAGTAGAGCCGTAGGCACAGGCGTGGCTTTGAGAAGACATGCCTGGATGCGGTTATGTAACTTCACTGATCCCTTCAAGGCGTCTTTCACCAACACCCCTTTTGATGGTTCGGCTCTGTTTGGACCTCAGGTGAAAGATACACTTACCAGGTGTGAGCAGGAAGGCAAGACTCTCTCTGCCATGGGAGTCCGTTTCTCCACTCCCTCTAGACCATACCCTAAGGGTCAGAAGAGTGGAAAGATGTGGTTCCGGAAACCCCAGGGAGCCGTGCCTTACACACGTGGTGAGTTTCCCTCCAGAGGCAGAGGAGGGAACAACAATAGACGCCGCCCGCAGGGCAGAGGGGGGGGTCCGCAGAATCAGGGCAGCAGAGAATCTTTCTCTGACAAGCCCTTCCAGCACCCCTGAGGGGCTGCCTGGCTGTCCACCTTCGGAGGCAGTCGGGGGAAGGTTGTCTCTGTACCCAGAAGCCTGGCGTCAGTCTGTCATATCCGAAGGTTACAAAATCCCGTTTGTCCACACCCCCTTAAAATCAAACAACCCCATCCCAGATGTTCCACTCAGTCTAAGGGAACAGGCAGTACAAGAAATTTCAAGACTGCTAAAACAACGGGCCATCCAACAAGTCCCAGCAGACCAGCAAGGATCCGGAATTTACTCAAAGTTCTTTTTGGTACCAAAAAAGACAGGGGACTGGAGACCCATTTTGGATCTCAGCAGACTAAACAAGTCTGTTCAAAGAACGAAGTTCCGGATGGTCACGCTTCAGCCATTCTACCCTTTTTGGGTCAGGACAGTTGGATGTGCTCCATAGATCTTCAGCATGCGTACTACCACATCAAAATGGACAGGCGTTCCAGAAGGTTTCTCCGTTTCCGGCTGGGAGCCAGTCATTACCAGTTCAGAGCCCTGCCCTTTGGTCTCACCACAGCTCCCAGGGTGTTCACCAATTGCATGGCAGTGGTTACCGCTCACCTGAGATGGCAAGGATTCCAGGTGTTTCCATATCTAGACGACTGGCTCCTTACTGCTACCACCAGACATCAATTGCTGAGAGCCAGGGATTATACCATCCAAACATGCTGCAACCTAGGTATCTCAATAAATTTCAAAAAGTCTGCATTGTCGCCTTGTCAGTCTTTAACCTTTATAGGCGCAAGATTAAATACGAAAGATCTGTCCACAAGACTTCCAGCAGACAGAGTGGCAGACATTCGTCGACATGTACAGGTATTATTAGGATGCAAAAAGATTCAGGCCAGATTCGTCCTAAAAACCTTGGGTCTTATGGCAGCAGCGATCTTATTAGTTCCCCTGGCTCGTTTTCACATGAGGATTCTCCAGTGGATGCTTTTCACCTAATGGTCCTTTCAACAACTTCCTTTGTCTCACAAAATAATAATCACACAGTCATGCAAAGACCAATTGACTTGGTGGATGGTCTCTCAATCAGTACCCCAGGGCAGACCATTTGCCCTTCCTCCTCCAGTTGCCACGGTGACCACGGATGCCTCCCTGATTGGGTGGGGGGGGGGGCATTTTCAGGGCAGTACTGTCCAGGGCACCTGGCAACCCCACGAGTACCACTTGCACATAAACATCTTGGAGATGAGGGCGGTGCTTTTAGCGTTGCAAGCTCTTCAGAACTCTCTACCCACTGGGACCATTGCTATTCAGACAGACAAAATATGTCTGTAGTGTGGTACATCAACAAGCAGGGCGGAACCAAGTCATATCCCTTATGTCGAGAAGCACTCAGACTATGGCAGTGGGCGATCTCCACTCAACGGTTTCTGACAGCAACGCACATCCCTGGGAAGTCCAACGTTATAGCGGACAGGCTAAGCAGAGCTATTCTCATGCCTCACGAGTGGTCTCTCAACTGGACAGTAGCGGACAAAATCTTCCGCAAATGGGGTCAGCCTTGCTGCGACCTTTTTGCAACTCCTCTCAACAGCAAGTGCGACAGTTTCTTCACTCTCTTCCCTCTTCCCGGGCGCTCCCCCAGAGACGCTCTAGTTCACGATTTGGCCCCAGGGACTACTGTATGCATTCCCACCCTTTCCACTAATTCCCAATCTAATTCAGAAAGCTACCGTGCTGGGTTGCAGGATGATCCTCATTGCCCCCTACTGGCCTCGACAAATCTGGTTCCCATTCCTGCATCGTCACCTTCTAGAGCAGCCTTGGAATCTGGACCCAGTTCCGGACCTCCTGATCCATCAGTTGGGCAGGCTACATCAATCTCTTCAGTCTCTCAACCTCACTGCTTGGTTGCTCCACTTCCAACCTTAGCCAGGCTTCCCAGTATTTCCAATTCAGTGCGTGAGATTATCCTTTCTCCGCACAAACCTACAACCAGGAAGACTTATGCTAGTAAGTGGAAACGTTTCTCTTTCTGGGCAGAGGCTAGAAATATAGATCTCTTCACGGCCCCTGTCCATAACGTTCTGGATTTTTAGCAGAACTTTTTCAAGCAGGCTCCTCTTCGGCCACCATTAGAGTTCAATTAGCGGCAATCTGTAATTTCCATAAGGGCCTGTCAGAAACCAACATCATGTCCCATAAGCTTTGCAAAGCCTTTCTGAAAGGAACAATCTTGCTCAGCCCTCCAGTGAGAGATCCCCCGCTTCCGTGGGACTTAAATTTGATCCTAGCTTCCTTGATACTGCCTCCCTTTGAACCGGCAGCTTCCTGTTCCTTGAAATTGCTTACTTGGAAAACCCTCTTTTTGGTGGCCATTACTTCAGCGAGGAGAGTTTCTGAACTTCAAGCTCTTTGTGTTCGTCCTCCTTACCTAGTTTTCCATAAGGATAGAGTTTCACTCAGGACTAATCCTTCGTTCCTTCCTAAGGTCCCCTCCGAAAATAATTTGAATCGATCCATCGATCTGCCAGTCTTTTTTCCAAATTATTCCAACAAAGCTGAACACAAATTACACCAGTTGGACGTTCATAGGCAATTACGTTTCTATTTGCATAGGACTGAGCAAATAAGGAAATCAGACCAACTCTTCCTGTCATATGCGGAGGGTAAATACCACCGTTGCAGGTCGCTGCACCTCTAAAAAGCTCCTAGTAATCCAGAGGTTACATTCAGGACTCCTAATAATCCAAAAAATGTCTGTAAAGAACGCCAATAAATGAAAATACCAAACAGGAATTTTATTAAGCTTAAAACCAAGCTTTTCGGCGCCTGCACCAACTTCTTCAGAAAGCAAACTAAAAACAAAGAACAATACATCTGTCCCATTATTTAAGCATCATAGCTCCACTCAAACACTCCCCCTTGTGGACACACCTGAAAATTGCATATCAATGCACTTAAAAAAACTTAACCACAGAAAAACTGTGCATCACCATTTGTATAAGATCAACACGACCAGCCCTGAATATTTGTAATCAAACTAATACTCTAAATTTACGCCACCAACATAGCATGTATACAATCTTAAATACCTGGTAGACACTATAAACACACAAGTGGTAAACCCAGGAAAAGTATATGTGTGTAGCGCCTGTTTTAAAAAAGCCATGTAAATAAATCTAAATGCCATTCAGATGGTAACACAACTCGATGGAAGACTACAAACCATGAGTTGATATAAAACATACAAAATACATCTATGAGTATACCTTGGAAATGTATGCTTAACATTGTTATCATAACCATCTGATAATAGTAGCAGTATTAGTAGCAAAAAAGAAAAAAAAATAAGTTATATATTATATATTGATTGTATATTGTGTGTAGCAGACGGTACTAGGAGGCTGACGTCCCTTACATAAAAGACCATTCTGATGAACGATCAAACTACACACCCCCCGCTTAAAATAATAGACCACAATGTAACCATTGATAAAGACATTAAAAAATAAAACCAATAATAACAAAGTAGCACTAAACCATTTTAACAATCAAAAAATGAAGAAAGAAACAATCCCCATAAAATAGCTAAAAAGGTGGTCATTCCCAAGGGGATTAAATCAGTCTAAGAAGCTTCACCTAACTAGGCTTCTCAGTTTAAGAAAGCAACTAATAGAAAGCATGCTGTTTAGTCCAGGTAGGTGGTAAGCTTCCAATTTGAGTTGCCACATCAACTCCTTGCATTCAAGTCTCAGAGAATCAGGACCCCCTGTGCCTCCATCACAAAGTTGGTCAATCACCAAAAATGAAAATTCAAGACCTGGGTTGTCTAGAATGTGTTTAGCCAGCGCATTGTCTACTTCCCCTTCTTGATGGCATAGTCTTTTATGTAAGGGACGTCAGCCTCCTAGTACCGGCCGCTACACACAATATACAATCAATATATAATGTATAACATTTTTTTTTTTGCTACTAATACTGCTACTATTATCAGATGGTTATGATAACAACATAATGTTAAGCATACATTTCCAAGGTATACTCATAGATGTATTTTGTATATTTTATATCAACTCATGGTTTGTAGTCTTCCATAGAGTTGTGTTACCATCTGAATGGCATTTAGATTTATTTACATGGCTTTTTTAAAACAGGCGCTACACACACATACTTTTCCTCGGTTTACCACTTGTGTGTTTATAGTGTTTGCCAGGTATTTAAGATTGTATACATGCTATGTTGGTGGCATAAATTTAGAGTATTAGTTTGATTACAAATATTCAGGGCTGGTCATGTTGATCTTATACAAATGGTGATGCACCTTTTTTCTGTGGTTAAGTTTTTTAAGTGCATTGATGTGCAATTTTCAGGTGTGTCCACAAGGGGGAGTGTTTGAGTGGAGCTATGATGCTTAAATAATGGGACAGATGTATTGTTCTTTGTTTTTAGTTTGCTTTCTGAAGAAGTTGGTGCAGAGCGCCGACGAAAAGCTTGGTTTTAAGCTTAATAAAATTCCTGTTTGGTATTTTCGCATTACGCTCTTTACAGACATTTTTTGGATTATTAGGAGTCCTGAATATAACCTCTGGATTACTAGGAGCTTTTTAGAGGTGCAGCGACCTGCAACGGTGGTATTTATCAGTTTGTGGTTTTGTTTTTGAGTCATGCAGATATGCGGAGGGTAAGCAGGGTCGACCAGTGTCTAAAGTAACCTTATCCAGATGGTTGTCCTCTATTATTACCCTTGTTTATCAGTTGAGGAATAAAGAACTACCTGCTAAACCTAAAGGCCACTCTACTAGGGCTTTAGCTACGTCGGTAGCGTTTCAATCAAGACTACCTATGGAAGCCATTTGTGTGGCGGCCACATGGGCCACCCCTCATACCTTCATTTCACATTATAAATTGGATCTGGCCTGTAGGAGCAGAGCTGATTTTGGTTCCACTGTGCTCAAGAGTCTGTTCCGATGAGCCACCCAGGACTAAGGTGCTAGGGACGCTGTCCCAACCAGCAAGAATGAAGGCAAGAGAGACAACTTAACATTAAGAAGTTATGTACCTACCATAACGTTCCATGTTAGTTGTCTTCTTCTCGCCTTCTTTCTTGCGTCCCACCCCTCCATACCCCTAGCCTAGATGGACCGAGAAGAGTCCTCCTACGAGTCTTGTCACTGGCTGAGTCTTTACCGATTTATGTCCTCTACCTTTTTCTTCAGCCCTGTAGCTGAAGTCTTGCTATTGGGACAGATGTCCTCTTGTATTATTATGGTGCTGGGTCTTCCAAACGAGATCTGGGGGTCTAGCGCCAGGCATTGTGGGATATAGGGAGGCCTTGAGCCAGTAAGTAGATCTCAAGCTTTAGAAAATGGCCGAGTTGGAGCCGAAGGTCAGCTCCAAATCCAACCAGCAAGAAAGAAGGTGAGAAGAAGACAACTAACATGGAACGTTATGGTAGGTACATAACTTCTTATTCTATTTACTGCTAGGATGTAAATACTGGAACAGTTGTAAATGTAATGACAATGTTTGCATTTACCTCACCTAAAAGTTCCAGTGGAGGTTTCTGGGGTTGAAATGCATTTCTTTGAAGTTTCTACCATGCTTTTAATGTTCAGTGATTTTTTGTGAACAATGATTTTTCGCCAACAATTTCTAATAATTCCTTGTTCCCTTAGATTATTTTCCAGTTGTTAATGGTGCATTTAATAACAGACATGTTCATGGTAAAGGGAAAGCACTCCAGTATTAGCCAGTTGATATTTAAGCAAGAATGACCTTGTTGTCCATTTTTTCTAATAGTAGATGAAGTTGCCCGTAGAATGGGTTTTTTTCTTGTCCTGCCAAAGTGTCATTACCTCCTGTGCAGTGTTGGTTAATAAATTGAGGGGATAACCTCTCTGCAGGAATAGATGTTTAAGCATCTCCACTTCATCTGCAAAGGTGTCATTGTTGCTGCTGAGTCTGCTTAATCTAATGTACTGTCCCTTGATCATACCTTTTTTTCATGTGGTGTGGGTGTAAGCTTTTGTAATTCAGGTAGGTGTAGACAAAGGTATTCTTTCTAAATATTTTGCTATGAAGAACTCCACTTCCTCCTCCTGTGATCAAGGTAATTAATTTCTTTACCCAAGCCACTGATGGTAAAGTTAAAGAAAGGTGTGGTGCTGTTTAAATATTCCAAGAGGGAAAGAAAATCTCCTTTGGTCCCCTTCCAGATGAAAAACATCATCAGTGTAATGTCTGTAAAACATGACTTTCAAATATGAAGGGTGAGTTTTGATGTGATTTTGTTCCCAGAGGGCCATCACAAGGTTCACAAATACTGGAGCCACTCTGGCTCCTATTGTCACCCCTGACATCTGTCTGTACAGTTTATTGTTAAACTGGGAAAAATGTTGCTTAGTACCAAGTCCAGCAGTGTGCAGATTGTGTTAATCACAATGTTGTTCATAGTAGTATACCTGCTGAGATACTCCCTTACAAATTCTGGTGGTTGGATTAATGCAAGTATACAGTGACACATCTATGGCAACAAGGAAGTAAGGATAGCTATGAAGAGGATGAAGAATGGAAAGGCTGTTTGTCCAGATGACACACCTGTGGAAGCATGGAGGTGTTTAGGTGAAATGGCAGTGGAGTTTTTAACCAGATTGTTTAATGAAATTTTGGAAAGTGAGAGGATGCCTGAGGAATGGAGAAAGTGTTTTGGTACCGATTTTTAAGAATAAGGTTGATGTGCAGAGCTGTAGTAACTACAGAGGGATTAAATTGATCAGTCACAGCATGAAGTTATGGGAAAGAGTAGTGGAAGCTAGGTTAAGAAGGGACGTGATGATTAGTGATCAGCAGTATGGTTTCAGGCAGGGAAAGAGAACTACAGATGCGATGTTTGCTCTGAGTGTGTTGATGGAGAAGTACAGAGAAGGTCCGAAGAAGTTGCATTGCGTTTTTGTAGACTTAGAGAAAGCATATGACAGGGTGCCTAGAGAGGAATTGTGGTATTGTATGAGGAAGTCGGGAGTGTCAGAGAAGTATGTAAGAGTGGTACAGGATATGCACGTGGGTAGTGTGACAGTGGTGAGGTCTGCGGTGGGAGTCACAGATGCGTTTAAGGTGGAGGTGGGATTACATCAAGGATCAGCTCTGAGCCCTTTCTTATTTGCAATGGTGATGGACAAGTTGACTGACGAGATCAGACTCGAGTCCCCATGGACTATGATGTTTGCAAGTGACATTGTGATCTGTAGTGAGAGTAGAGAATAGGTGGAAGAGACCCTGGAGAGGTGGAGATATGCTCTAGAGAGAAGAGGAATGAAGGTCAGAAGGACTAAGATAGAATATATGTGTGTGAATGAGAGGGAGAATAGAGGAATGGTGAGGATTCAAGGAGTAGAGGTGGCGAAGGTGGATGAGTTTAAATACTTGGGATCAATAGTTCAGAGTAATGGTGAGTGTGGAAGAGAGGTGAAGAAGAGAGTACAGGCAGGATGGAGTGGGTGGAGAAGAGTGTAAGGAGTGATTTGTGACAGAGTACCAATAAGAGTGAAAGGGAAGGTCTACAAGAGGGTAGTGAGACCAGCTATGTTATATGGGTTGGAGACAGTGGCATTGTCAGAAAGGCAGGAGTTAGAGCTGGATGTGGCAGAGTTAAAGATGTTAAGATTTGCACTGGGTGTGACGAGGGTGGACAGGATTAGGAATAAATATATTAGAGGGTCAGCCCGGGTTGGAAAGTTTGGAGACAAAGCCAGAGAGCCAAGATTACATTGGTTTGGACATGTGCTGAGGAGGGATGCTGAGTATATTGGGAAAAAGATGCTAAGGATGAAGCTACCAGGTAACAGGAAAAGAGGAAGGCCTAAGATAAGGTTTATGAATATGGTGAGAGAGGACATGCAGGTGGTTGGTGTGAACAGAGCAAGATGCAGAGGACAGGAAGAAATGGAAACAGATGATCGGCTGTGGCAACCTATAACGGGAACAGCCTAAAGGTGATGATGATCTATGGCAACAAACATACAGTCATTGTTTCGGATGTTAATGCACAGTTCTAACAGATGCCATGAATCTTTAAGGTGGAATTTAGACTTCTGTACCATTGGATTAAGTATACAGTCAAGATAAATGGATATTGTCTCTGTTTTGTAAAAGTCTGCTGTGACAATTGGCCAAAATGGTGGATTGGCACAATCTTTATGAATTTTAGGTATGCTAAAAAAAACTTGGCTGGTCATGTTTTAGGACGACAAGGATTGTGATCTAGTTCATCTTGGCATAAAAGATCAAAAAGGTTTGCATCAATTTTTATGAACTTTTTGTCTATTATTTCTCGGGACACTGTCTCATAGCATGAAGTGTCTTGATAATATGTTCTCAATAGCTGTGTCCATAATATCCGTATCCATAATAACTGTCATTCCACTTTTATCAGCTTTCATGATACGGATGTCCTTGTAAGACATGGGAGTCCTGGAGAACCAATTGATTCATTTCACATTCCACAGCTATTGACCTCCCCACTGGCACAGCTGTATGGATAGGTCCTTAGCTGAGTGCCCAAGCCTAGTTCTCCAGCACACTCTCTCTGAAACCAGTGGTTCGTGTCCTTGCGCCATGTACCTGACACACACACACACACACACACACACACACACACACACACACACACACACACACACACACACAAAGGCTGGCACAGATTTACTAGGTATGCCACCATCTGTCCAGACTATAAGGTAGTTGCACTGCCATCAGTCAGTTACTGTAAGGCTCTTAAAAGGGTATCCAGTTATACTGAGTGAAGTTAATATTAATACAAATGGTAATGTAAAGGGGTGGGAGTTGGGCATAATGGTTAAGGTGTTTACCTTACAGACACAAGGTGCGAGGTTTGATTCTGACATGGGGTAATTGGTTAGGTTTAAAATGGCCCATATGGGCAGTTATCGTAGTACTAATCTATGAACCTATGCAATATTGGCCACACAGCAAGGCTTCAGGAGTGGCCACAGTTATCACCAAAGAAATATGTGCAAATACTCTCAAAACTTAATTTTTTTTCTAGAAGGACCAGCCACAATGAGAAGTTTCAATATATTTAATAATAAATAAAAGAACATGACAATATGAAATATCTATTTATGGTAATTACCAGAGTTTCAGTCACAGGAGATATTAAAAATAACACAGATGGAGAAGTTTCACACAGATGCAGAAAAACAGTATTTAGCTAGTCTCACTATCTCTTCCTGATTGACTAAAAAAATTACTGTTCGTACTTACTGAGTAGAGCAAGTCAAGGTAATGTGGGCGAATGGTCCTTGTGGTCAGATCCAAGACAGAATGCTCCTGAGACTTCAGTCTCCTTTAATATTAAAACTTTCTATCTGATGTTGTCAGTCTTCACCTGTTCTTGATAGGTGGGTTACGGTTCCGATCCTCGGAACCAATCCAGCCATTATATAGCTTGTATCGGCCAAGAATCTGTAGAGCCGTAAGTCTACCCACAATGCCCCTCTCCACATTATCTCAGATCTCATTTGCTGCACTTACAAGATGCGTCAGCCATCTGTCTTGCAGCCAAGTAAAATTTTATTGTTATCTTTCTTTTAAGCTTCTGATCCTGTCTATCGTTTTCTGTTAGTCTACCCTTGGTGAGTGTGCTGTAATTTTCCTTTATCATTGGTAGATTCTCCCCAACCATCATTGGTAGCCTTTCCCTTTAGTTTCTCTCTACCGTTGGTATCCTGTCTACCATTGTTGGTAGATTTTTTCCCTTTAGGTGATTGAGTACCTATTTCAAACTTTCATTTCTCTCTTTCTGCCTTTCCTGTCTGTTTGCCAAGGAATATGGCAGAAAAACTGAAAAGCTCCACTACAGGTTTTAAGCAATGTGTAGAATGTGGCAGGAAAATGCCAAACTCAGACAACCATGAATCATGTGTTTACTATTTGGGTGTTCCACATTTGAGTGTGGACTGTTCCATCTGCCAGAGTTTCAGTAGTAGGACTCTGGCAGAGAGGAAGAACAAATTGATTCTCAAAGGGCTTCTTAAAGCCCCTTTCGAAGAAGCCTTGTCCAAGGCCAAACAGTCACCTCCAGCCTCTGGATCAAAATCATCTGGTATGGTGCCATCATCTCCGTCAGCACCGATTGTCAAGAGGCATAAACATGCATCAGAGGGTTCATCTTCATAACTGAAAGCTAAGGCTCCTAGGCTCTCGGAGCAGTCTAAAGCTTCGGCACCGAAAGCTTCACTGGTGCCTTCTACACTGGCTATGACAAATATTTCAAGTTCCACTTTCTCGGCTCCAACCTTGACCACAACTCTGACGTCGGTGCCAACTGTCACTTCTACTTTTGTGCCTGTTTCCCTGGCACAGCAGGTTGTGCTGAAATTGCTGGTTTCTACGGAACCCAGGTATACCTATTCCCTATCTGTGGACCCGTTCCATGGCCAGCTTCCTATTCCATTCCTGGACAGACTTTTGTTTCCTTTTGGGTTATCCACGCACTCTACCAAAAGTCTTTCTGAGGTCAATTTTGTTAGGTTGGTGGATCAGATCTTGACAGCCTGGAGTCTCCTGTCATGTTCTCAAGACCCTGGTGCAAAGGGTTTTTCTCCATCCACCCCTACTTATTCGCCTCCTCTAACCTCGATGCAGGCCTTAGAGCTTTCAACTTCAATGTCCCAGGTACACAGGGCTTCATCAGTGACAACACTTTTTCAGTGCAGGGTCTAGCTCTGGCTCTCTGTGTCTTTTGGCACTGTTGCGTCCCCAGGACCATGTCTTTGCCATCGGGCCCGGGGTATACAGGCCAGCTCCAAGTTTTTCTATGGGGCTGACCGTGTCGCTTCTGACTGTGTTGGCCGGGGAACCTGTCCTCTGTTCCAGTCTGTCAGGTGGGGCGCTCTGGGTGGGGTATGACCCCGATTCCAGTTTTGTCAGTCTCTTTTCCAGGCTCCCTTCCCTCCTCAGGGGGTCCTGCCTTTCAGGCTATGGAAAGAGCCTTAGCCACTGCATCATCTCAGGTGACTCCTGGATTATTGGAGTCTTCCCCTGGGAACCCAGGATTTTCACTTCAGCTACCAACCTCTTACCCCCCCCCCCCCCGGACAGTGAGCAACACAGTCGTAAGACTTGCCTTCTAAAGGCATGCCCTCTTCTGAGTCCTTCTCAGACATTCCCACTGAGGAACCTCCTCCGAAGCGAATGTGTAGGAGGAAACTCCTGGATTCTCCTGAAGAATCCATCACAGAGGACATGGATTTTGATGACTGGGAGGGTTCCCCACATTCACCCCCTGAAGACTTCTCCTTTGGAGACATTCTGGAGATCTTGAAGCAGGGGAGTGATTGGAAGTCCAAAGACCTATCTTCGGAGGAATCTGTGTACTTGCAGGCCTTTGATGCCTGCTCATCCACCTCCTGCTGCTGATTTCATTAACTTATTTGCTCAGCAGGCTTGGAAGGCTCCTGATTCTGTGTAACCAGTCCCCCCAAGACGTGGCAAAATTCTTACTGCTCCAGAAGACCAACCACATTGGACTAAGGGCCTAGTAGTAGATGCCATGGTGGTAGCAGCTGCCACTAAAAAGCACTAGTAGAGGTAAGTTCTAGTATCCATCCCCCGAGCCGGGATCGGGACAATGGACAGATTTGGGAAGCGGTCTATGCATCATCAACCTTTTCCATCAGGTCATTGAACTTTTTGGCACATTTCATTAGGCTCCAAAGGGATCTGGTCAAGGAATACCCTGGCAGGAACTGTCGCCGAGGGGGTCCAGGAAAAAGTGGCCTCCCAGCTAGCTACCCTGGAGTCTCTCTCAGACTCATCCATGAGGCTCATTATGCATGCAGCTTAAGGGGCAACCAGTTCAGCAGCTTCAGGCATTGCTATTCGAAGGCATATGTGGATGTGCCTGTGCAAGTTTGCAGAACCATTCAAGTCTTTCTTCGGCAGTACCCCCCTTTGATGGATCCTCTTTATTTGGTCCCAAAGTGAAGGAAACTCTGTCCATGTGTGAAAAGGATGGAAAGGCTTTGTCTGCTGTGGCTGTACATTTTTCCACTCCTCAACGATCCTATTCCAGGTAACAGAGGAGTGGTAAGATATGGTTCAAGAAATCCCAAAAGCCTTTCCAGAACACACGTGGCTCGGACTTCCCTCAGGGCAGGGGGGGTTATAATGGAAGATGCCATCCCAAAGGCAGGAGTGGTCCTAAGAATCAGGGCTCCAGAGATTCCTTCTCTGGTCAACCCTTCCATCGGTCCTGAAAGGGGGCTTGATTGCTTACCTCAAGAAGTAGTTGAGGGAAGATTTTCCTTGCGCCCAAATGGGTGGCAACACATTACCACCGATGCATGGGTGCTGAGGATGATTTCCAGAGGTTATCTAATTCCCTTCACCCTTTATCCTAGAACCCCAGTAAGACTCCCCGATGTTCCACCCAGTCAGAGAGTTCAAGCAGCAATAGAAATACAAAAGCTGCTGGAAAAGAGTCATCCAAGAACTCCCACCAGACCGACTAGGATCTAGGTTTTACTCAAGATTCTTTTTAGGTGTCAAATAAAACGGGGGACTGGAGACCAATTTTGGATCTCTGTATTCTAAACAAATTCATCCAGCAAGTAAAATACCAGATGGTTATGTTCAGTCAATTCTTCCATTAGAAAAAGACAATTGGATGTGCTGTATCGACTTTCAAGATGTGTATTACCACATAAAGGTGGGCAATGCTAGAGTAAGTTTCTCTTCTGGATTGGAGCCAGTCATTTCCAATTTAGAGTGCTGCCCTTTGGCCTCACCATAGCCCCCAGAGTGTTCACCAAATGTATGGCAGCAATCGCAGCACCTTTGAGGCTGCACGGATTCCGAGTGTTTTCTTATCTAGGTGACTGACTCCTCACTGCTCCTCACCAGGGATCTACTTCTTCAGACTACGGACTACATTCTGGAGTTAACCAGTCAGTTGGCATCACAGTAAATACTGCAAAGTCTCACCTGACACCTTCTCAGGACATGGAGTGTATCAGAGCTTACTCAACACTATTTCTTGCATAGCATCGCTTCCTCTACACAGGTTGCAGACAATTCAGTCACAAGTCCTCCCTCTTCTTCACTCAGGCAAAATTCCTGCTTATCTAATTCTGCAGACATTGGGTTCCATGGCAGCAGCGATCACACTGGTTCCATTGGCAAGATTTCATATGAGACTTCTGCAGTGGTGATTTGTGAATCAATGGAATATTCTAACCCATGTCTTGAATCATCTAATTTTCTTTTCCAGTCGATGCAAGGACGACCTGTCCTGGTGGATGCACTCAGGAGATTCTTCTAGGCCCCCCCCTTTGTTCTCTATCAGCCCAAGACCATAGTGATCACAGATGGGGTGGGGGGCATTGTCTCGGGAAGACTGTCCAAAGCAATTGGTCCCCCTGTGAGGCCAATTTGCATATCAGTGTTCTAGAGCTAAGAGCAATGCTTCTGGCATTGCAAGCATTTCACTCTGTCTTATTTCATGGAGTGATAGCTGTACAGTCGGACAACATGTCAATAGTCAGATACATAAACAGGGGGGAACCAAGTCCTACCGTTCGTGTGAAGAAGCCCTTCGAGTGTGGCAATGGGCTTTAACTTCCAACCACTTTCTGATGGCAACTCACATCCAGAGGAGTTCAAATATGATTGCCAACAAACTAAGCAGATGCATTCTCATGCCTCACGAGTGTTCTCTGAACTCCAGAGTTGCAAAGGAGATATTTATTCGCTGGGGCCAGCCTTGCTGCGACCTGTTTGCTTCACCCCTGAACAACAAGTGCAGAAGCTACTTTGCCCTGATTGCCTCTCAGGGGAAGTCCCCCAGGGATGCTGTTCTCCACGACTGGCCCCGAGGTCTCTTTTATGCCTTCTCCCCTTCCTTCTGATTCCTCTTTGTTCTCAAGGAAGCAGGTGAGTTGAGAAGCAGAGTGATCCTCATTGCTCCTTACTGGCCTCAAGAGATATGGTTTCCCTTCCTTTGACCTCATCTTGTACACCGCCCATGGACTCTGGAACCAGTTCCAGATCTCCTGTCCCACCCCCAGGGACTAGTGCACCCCAATCTTCAGACTCTCAGGCTGACTGCTTGTTTTTCCAATTCCAGTAGTCGCCAGGCATAAGGATATTCCTTCAACAGTATGGAACATTTTGTTGGTATCCCATAAACCATCCACCAGGAATCTCTACCTTAGTAAATGGAAGAGATTTTCTATTTTGGTTTCTGACAATGGTCTGGACCCCTTTTCAGTGCCAGTTGAGAAAATTCTGGAGTTTCTAGCTGCCCTCTTTAGTACAAGAGCTTCTGCTTCTACTGTAAAGGTTGCTTTGGCAGCAATCTCAAATTTCCATAACTGTATCAGGGACCAACCCTTAATTTCTCACAGACTTTGTAAGGCTTTTCTTAAGGGCACAATCTGCTTGAAGCCTCCTTTTCTTTTAAAGACCCTCTTCACTTACTTCACCTTCATTTGAACCTGCAGTGACTTGTGATTTAAAATTCCTTTCTTGGAGGACATTATTTCTCACAGCTGTCACTTCGGCGAGGCGAGTCTGTGAATTACAAGCTTTTAGTTCTAAAGCTCCTTATTTAGTTTTCCATAGGGACAGAGTGTCATTAGAATAAGTCCTATTTTCCTTCCTAAAGTGATATCAGAGACCAATATCGACCAGCCCATAGACTTGCCTGTATTCTTCCCAAATTTTTCAAATAAAAGCGAATACTGCATGCACCTTCTGGAACACAGGCAGTTACACTTCTTTCTTGATAGAGCAAAACAATTTAGACAGTCAGATCAGTTGTGTGTATCCTTTGCGTGTGCAACTTTGAGCAAACCAGTATCCAAGGTGACTCTTAAGTGGTTAAGCAACGACATCTTTCATTTGCATGAAACTTAAGATGAAGCTCTCTATGCCCTTCAAGGCACATTCCACCAGATCTATGGCAACGTCAGCTGTTTTTCATTCCAAAGCTTCCATGTCAGAAATTTGCACAGCTGCAACATGAGAGCTAGTCCACATACCTTTATTACTCATTACAAATTGGATATGGTCTCCAGGGGAGAGCCTCCATTGGTTCTGTGGTCCTCAGGTATATTCTTCCATAGGGCCACCCAGGATCTAAGTTAGCTGGGACTCTGTCCCACAGGTCAAGAATAAATGAAGATTGACAACATCAGTTAAAGAAGTTATGTCTTACCATAACATTCCATCTGTGTTGTCGATCTTCATCTATTCTTGCGTTCCTCCTTTAGACTTCTGGTGGAGCGACATCCTGTCCTGGGTTCTCATAGTTATGGATACCTTGGACAAGGTTTCTGACTTATGTTTTACAAAGTCTGTTTCTGTCTAATTGGAAACTTTATCTAAGATAATGTGGAGAGGGGCATTGTGGGTAGACTTGCAGCTTGAGAGATTTTTGGCTGATGCAAGCTATTGCCAGATGGGTTCACAGGATCGGAACCATAAACCACAAGTCATGAATAGATGAAGATGGACAACACAGATGGAATGTTATGGTAAGACATAACTTCTTTTTCTGTATAGAGTGACATCCCATACATCTGGTCATCTGACTCTGTTTCCCATGCTGTTACCAGCACTAGAAGCTGCCAGGATTTTGCCACCTACATGTCAATAATACACACACATGAGCATTGTTCAGATGTGGTGCAACTGCTGGAAGTCACAAAACCGTTCCACTCATTCCTACAGGAGCTACAACCTATTCTCTTGCACAGACATTGCATCTCTGGCTCCCTTCAAAACTGTGGGGTAACATATTTATGGCTTAACCCATAATGTAATATTTTCCTTCTAGAAGGACGCACTGTTGCATTTTAACACGAGCAAACCTCACAAATACATTTTCAGCACAAGCATTTATACAAATCAGTTTGATATACAAATGACGTATAATTTACAAAATTCCAGGTAGCTGTGCTAGCGTATGTTACAAATCCACTACCCTACTTCTGGCATGGTTGGCAGTACCTCCTATCATCGCATGGGGTTATGATGTTTGGGAACGGACAGAAGCTGCTGGAGTCTGTACCTTGGGTACAGGTAAAAAGAGCCTAAAGTCCCTATCCACCATCACTTGTGAATTTATGCCTCACATTTTTGTTCTGTTTCTCTGGTTTGCAGGAGTGGTAAAATAAAACGTTTTATTCTAGCAATTTTCTAAGGTTATAAAATCAGTATTTGAAATGTGTCCCTATTTTGGGGCTGTATTCCCCCGTTATTAACTTTATGTATTTTTGTGCTAAGAGGTTGAGAGCTATGGTGAGAAGCGAGAACTGAATTCACTAAATGATATGATAGCCATTTAAGTTTGTCTTCCTGTCTTTCAAGAAACTGCTGGTTTAGCTTAGTGGTATCTTGCTCTGACTGTAGTGCATATGGTTCTGGGTTCAAGACTTGGCAGTGAAATGCATGGTGGTAACATAACATTTTATGCAAGCAACTTTCCAAAATTATACACGCAATGTTTAAAATGTGTCCCTGGTTTTTGGCCTTTTGCCCCCCCCCAATTGAAAATAAGTTCAAGAAGCTGTGCAACATGCCTATGGCTTACACTGTACTGTGATTCTGTATTTATATATTGTGTGTAAAAGTAGACTGTCATCATGGAAATGTTCTGAATAGGGTAGTTTTGTCATTATTGGTGCATGCATTTTGCTTCATTGCCTACTGGAAAAATGTTGAAACGATAAATTTAAAATGCAGATGTTCTTTGTGTTTCACAGTTGCAGTCATTACATTTGGGTTATCTGCCTGCAGGTAGCCCTCAGCCGGCCTGAATACCAGAGTCTTGGATTCCTGTGTCGGATGTTGTCTCTTCTTCCATGACATCAGGTCGCAGGGGTATAAAACATGCACCCAACGCCATTACATCAGTCTTTCTTGCCGCGTGGTGCCCGAAGCAGAAGCAGTTCCAAGTGCCAGTCGGACGACTCCTGAAATTTTCATTTTTGAGTTTCAGAACCAAAGTCTTTAAAAAAGCTAAGTATCCCGTTGGGGATCCCCTTTCTTGCTCTTAACCAATGTCAGTAAAAGTTAACAATTATCTTCCCTGTGGAAAGCAAATACCTCATAAAGATTTTCATTCATACTGCATTCCTTGCTTAGGCCCAAACCACAATGTCCCTCGCTGTCGGTTTTGTGCCTTATTCAACCCCCGAACTATTCATCATCTGTCTATTTTTGCAGCAAATTATTTTGGTACTCTGTATAACTATCTAGAAATGGTTTTGGTAAGCCATCCGACTACCGATAGTCTGAAAAAACATAATGATAAAGACAGAGACAGACCGCATAGGTCAAAAACTGCCGATGACGCTTCCGTTAAGCTAGTCGCCAGTTTGCCGGTACTCAGTGAGGTGCTTTCACAGCCCCTGATACCCGCTACTTCAGATTCGCAGGCCTCTACTGAGACCCATTCGGAGTCCGGTATGCCATGAGATGCTTCTTCAACTATGGAACCTGCAGATGTCTCTACCTTGGATGGGTCCGGAGCCGCTGTGCAGGCACCAGCTTCTGAGGGTGTATTCAGGCCTACAGACTTGCATTTTAAACCAACGCCATCTTCTTCATCCAGGCCTAAAACTCGATCCGCGCCTAGAAAACCATTGTCCAAACCGCATGGTCAGGCCCATATGCCTAAAAATCAAATGCTTAGAATGGCTGAAGACCTTATTACTTTAATTAGGGGAAGCCAGCCTTCCCCCTCTGAGACCTAGAACTGATTTTCCTTCTGATTCTTCTGATCAGGATTCTGATATTTGTGTTTCTTCTGATTACCAGGATTTGCCCTTATCTACCTATGAGGATTCTGATGCAGAGGTTTCCATTCCCTCTGCTTCCCCTCCAAAAGATCTTTCTTTTGGTGTAACCTTACACACTCTTAGGGAGCATTTCCGCTGGGAAAGCCAGGATTATTCGGACTCCAAAAAGAGGCTTAGGAAATTCTTACTCCTTCTTCAACACAGGCCTTTAGCTATCCCTCCTGTTCTGGACATTGTAGATGACGCTTTCTTGGAATCTAGCCTGTCCCCAGACACTTGACCTCCAGCTCCCAGAAAACCTGACCGGTATTAGAGTACCTGACTCTCGCAAGTTCCTCTTCAAGAATCCTACTGCTGATCCAGAGACCATTTCCCAAGGTCCAAAGGGCATTAAGGCTACTGCTGCCAAAAATCCTACCTCTTCTGATGGAGTCTAGAGCCTTGGACAGATTGGGTACGAAGGTATACACTTCTGCTACTTTGGCCATTAGGGCTTTTAATTGCCAGTTTCATATGTTAAAGTACCAGCAGGATGTTATGGGACTACTTAAACAGAAAATTTTGTTGATTCCTGACTGTGCTGGACACAAAGAATTACAGGATTTAATGCATTCTGCTGAACAAGTTGGTAAACATACTTTACAATGTGGTTTTGATTCTTTAGAAGAAGCATCTTGCAGGGCTGCTGTCACTGGGTCTGTACTTAGGAGGAATGATTGGCTTAAGGAGCAAAACTTGCCAGATAATGTTAAAGCTAAATTACTGGATTCTCCCTTAAACCAAGACCACCTGTTTGGCAATAAAGCAGAAGTCATCCTCAAAAAGATGGAGGAAAAAGCTAAATCTATGTAAAGTGTTAAAGATTTCCTGCAAGTACAGCCTCCCAGATTTAGTAGGCATTGGCCTTCAAAGAATTGGTCCTTTCCAGTCTCTTCCAGGCCTTCTCAGTCCAAACCCAGGAACAGCAGACCACCTAGGTTACAGTCTCAGACTATGCACAGGTCTAAACAGTGGGGGGCTCCCACTTCCAAAGCAGGAAGTAGAAAGACACCCCTCTATGGAAAAATTTCACAATGACTTAACATTAACCCCTCCAAGCCCTGCTCAACTGCCTGCTCCCTTAGGAGGAAAGCCCACCCTGCATGCAAAAAACTGGGAACTCATAACCCAAGACAAATGGGTTTTAAATATAGTTTCCAAGGATACAGATTCCACTTCCCACTCTACCAACCCCAAACCGTTGGCCAGACCTACCCCCAAATCAGTGGGCAGAGGCTCAACAGCAGGTTCTCTCTCTTCTAAGTATCGGGGCTATTCAGCCTGTCCCAGCAGAAGAAAGGGAACAAGGTTTTTATTCAAAACTGCTCCTAGCGTCCTATCCTGGACCTCTCTATTCTAAACACCTTTTTGATAATCCCTAAATTCAAAATACTAACACTTCAATAGCTGCTTCCTATGCTAGGCAAAGATGCCTGGTTGGCAACCTTAGACATAAAGGAAGTTACCTGCACATTCCAATAAGGGAATCTTGCAAAAAATACTTACACTTCAGAGCAGGCTGCATACACCATCAGTTCTCTGCACTTCCCTTTGACTTATCTACTGCGCCCAGGGTATTCACAAAGTGTCTAGCTCCAGCCATTGCATATTGCAGGCAGAGAAATATTCAAGTATACCCATACTTGGACGATTGTCTGATTCAGGCAGAAAGCCAGGACTTGCTATTAAAACATCTGGCATTCGTAAAGAAGCTTCTAACCTCAATGGGGTGCACCATAAATGAAATGAAATCTCACCTAGTACTCTGCCAACAGATTGTATTCCTGGGGGCAAGCTTGAACACAACTTCCCAGATGGCTTTCCTCACTCCAGAGAAACAAGTTTGACAGCGTACTTCAAACTACTGGCCACAAAGACCCAACTGTCTGCAAGGAAAATTCTGCAAGCCCTGGGGTTCATGGCCTCTTGCATTCTACTAATTCCACATGCAAGACTTCATATGAGGAAACTACAATGTTATCTAAAAAGTCTATGGTGCCAACATTCTCAGGACCTGGAATCAATGATTCCTATCATTCCTTGTATAAAAACAGAGTTCCTTTGGTGGGCAGAGGCCTGCTACCACAACAAGGGTCTCCCTTTCACTCTACTCCCCTGCCACCCAGACCCTAACAACAGACGCATCACACTATGCCTGGGGGGCTCACTTGGCAGGGCAGTGCATTCAGGGCAAATGGAACCCGAGTCAGATGCACCTGCATATCAACCAAAAGGAAATGTTAGCTGTACAAAATTCCCTGACAGTCTTCAAAGACCACATCCTTCCAGGACAACTATTGGTAAAGACGGACAACACCACAGTTATGTAGTACATAAACAAGCGGGGGGGAACCCACTCGTACCCTCTCTGAAGAAAAGCCATGGCTCTGTGGAATACAGCCTTGAGCTACCAAGTACACCTACAAGCTCAATTACTGCCAGGCAATCTCAATTCACTGGCAGATGAACTAAGCAGAAATCTCATGGACCCACACGAATGGAAACTGGAACCAAAAATATTCAACCTCTTAAGGAACAAATGGGGGACTCCAGAGATAGACCTGTTTGCCTCCCCTCAAAAATACCAATTGGACAAATTCTGCACAAGGACTCCCCACAGTCAAGCTTGGAAAGTGGATGCCCTGTCCTTTACCTGGGAAAGCCTCTCTGTTTATGCCTTTCCCCCTCTGCCTCTCCTCTCGAAGGTTCTGCTAAAGATCAAGCAGGGCAAGCCAAGGACAATACTGATTGCACCGGACTGGCCACACCAGCATTGGTACCTCCTCTTGCACAGTATGATACTGCTGGAACCATGGCACCTACCTCAGACAAGTTCCCTGCTGTCCCAGCAGGCGGGCCAGATTCTGCACCCTCAGCTTCAAACCCTGAACCTTACAGCCTGGCTAATTCCTTGAGCTCCCCAATAGCATCCCTCAGTAAGCAGGTACTAGATGTCATTCTGGAAGCAAGGAGGCCTAGTACTAGAAAATCTTATGCTGAAAAGTGGAAACAGTACTGTTCCCGGAGCCAGACTCCGGGGATGGGCACAACAATGCCCAGCTTACCTCATATTCTTCAGTACTTAACAGAAATGCTCCACAAGGGGCCTATCCTTCGTCAATTAAAATTCATGACTCTGCCATTTCAGCACATTATAATACTGAACCACCCCTCTTCTCTCACCCCTGCTAAAGCAATTCCTCAGAGGGGGCCAAAAATTTAAGACCCCCCAGGCGAGCTCCTACCCAGCCTGGGACCTTAACTTTCTTTTGGAAAAGCTCACTCTCCCTCCATTTGAACCAGCTGCAACTGCATAGTTGAAATTCCTTTCTTGGAAAACAGCCTTCCTTCTAGCCATCACTTCAGCAAGAAGAGTATCTGAATTACAAGCCCTCATGACAGTGGAGCCCTTCATTATCTTCCATGCAGACAGGGTTTCCCTCAGGACCAATCCTTCCTTTATGCCCAAGGTGGTGTCTAGTGTGGCCCTAAGTCAGTACATTCATTTGCCTACCTTTTTCCTGAATCCACAAAACAAAGGGGAGCAAATACTGCACTCTGGACGTGTACAGGCAACTTAAATTGTATTTGGACAGGACTAAGCCTCTCAGAAAATCTGATTAGCTGCTAGTTGGCTTTGCTGCAGGGACAGAGGGGAAGGCCACTTCAAAGCAAACTATTTCTAAATGGCTAGCCCATTGCATTCATTTCTGCTATAAGCACCATGGAAAACCTACCCCACAGGGGATAAGATCACATTTCCCCAGGGCTGCATCTACCTCTACAACCTTCCTCAGAGGAGTCCCTACCAGGGACATCCTAGAAGCTGCTACCTGGAGTTCTGTACATACCTTCACCAAGCATTACCACATGCCTATTTTTTCTAAATCCAGAGCTGGTTTTGCCACTGCAGTCTTACAGGACTTATTAGCTGGTCCTAATGCTCTCTGACTTCCTCCTCCCTTCCTTAGCTTTGGGAATCAACCCAAATGTAATGACTGCAACAGTGAAACATGAAGAACATAGTATAGCTGTGTGCAATTACCATAAATGTAGATGTTTGAGTGTATTCAGTGTTGCAGTCCTGGTTACCCTCCCTCCAGCCCCCTGACTTCTCTTGGCTCTACCTTTCCTTTTTGTTTGGTGTATTTAAGCTTTCTGGTGTATTTGCTTTTTGATGGAGGTGTAACATAACATAATTGCTCCCCATTATGGGGGCACCTGACATCTGGGGCAAGAAAAACTGATGTAATGGCATCGGCTGCATGTTTTATATCCCTGACGACCTGATGTCATGGAAGAAGAGACAGCATCTGACACAGGAATCCAAGACTGGTATTCAGGCCGGCTGAGGGCTACCTGCAGGCAGAAAACCCAAATGTAATGACTCCAACAGTGAATACGCTCGAACATCTACATTTGTACACAAATGTGCTTTTTGTGTGGAAGTAGACCTTTATGATGGAAATATTTTGAATAGGGCAGTTTTGTCATTATTGGTTAATGCATTTTTATTTCACTGCCTACTAGAAAAATGTTAAAACAAATTTAAAATGCGCTAACTTGTCTAACAAGTGTGCTGTATTATACAAGGAATATAATTTAATACAATCAGGAGGGTGAATCAAGGAATGCATACATGTATGCATGGCCCTAAATATGTGTTTGAAAACAGCCCAGAGGAAAATGTGAAAGGCTCAAAATCATGGGCAAATTTTAAACTTTACTCTTCTTACCAAAGCAATGGATGAAGGTAAAATAGTTCACAACACATTACCTTGACTTGGCCAAGCCTAGTACAAAATATGAATAATGTAGGAGCAAACACTTACATGGATCACCAGCTGCATTGTCAGCTTGGCTGACAGGATGCAGGAGATAAAACAGGGAAGAGACCACTCACGAATGGAGTCTCCCAGGGTTTAGTGCTGAGACTTTCTGTTTGGCATATACATCTCAAAAGTAAAAGGAAATACCAAAGAGCTCTGGCCAGCTAGGTTTGAGATGACTGCAAGCTAGGAGAAGTTATTGAATCCCCAAATGACTTGACCATCATGCAGGAAGGTTTGTCCTAAATAATAACTGGTGTCAAAATCATGACAATGCCCTCTGAGAACTTATCCAGTTTGGCATTTGGGAACTTGTGTGTACAGTGACCTAACCTTTGACCAACATGTGCCCAGAGTTATAAGAAAGCCTTTCTATATTGCACAGCTTATAAACAAATTGATTGTGACTAGATTTAGAGATGTTGTTGTCCTCCTTTACAAAGCTCTCATTATGTTAATCATTTTGTATAATGCCCACTTTGGTATGTATCTGTCCAGCCCCATGCAACAATTGGAATACCTTCAGAGATACCTTACTAAAAGGATACAAGTCCTAAACAATATGTCTTGTATGGACCACCTCAAAGATTTATTACTATACTCAGTATCCTACAGAGGGCTTAGAGTTGACATGTCTGGCATGCAAAGCATCCTCCGACGTAATACAGATGGACCTACTGAACATCAGCAAGTCAAATGGCATCAGAAATACTCAGTCCCGGTACCTAAACTGAATGTTGTGGAGAGGTACATCACAGAGGCTACCACTGTTCCGGAACAGACTATCCATAAAAATAAAGCAAAGCTCATCCATCCATATTCAAATGCAACTTGGATCTAAGGATGGGTAATAGAAAATGTGCTCCAGGAATTCCCCTCATGCCACTAATGGATAGAGGCAGTTCTTTAATGCTGCATCCGTTACATGGCCCCCTCAAATTATCTGTGGTATGATCACAGTTGTTCTCACTAGGGCTAATATACAGTTATCAGCCATGGGGATAGCTAAGACCAATCAGAAAATGTTAATTCAAGTGCCAAAAGGGAATAGGCTAAGCTTAAAATGTCCTCCAAGTGAACCTATGTTGTGGTAGCAAATAGTTATAAAAAAATTACACTTTTTAGTTCACTAAGTGCCCCTGTCACCCTCTGTGCCCCCCCCCCCGTCATTAACAGCTTCCAGCGCCTCTGGCCTCTCGCATTCTCCTCCTCCTCCTTTTTCTTCTAATTTTTTTCTAGTAGTGTTAATTCTTTTCCCATTTGTCAGGGGTATCTTAATTACCATTGCTGGTAATCTTGCTAAACTATAAACTAGTTTGTCTACTGTGTAGTTTGTTTTTCAGGACTGGGATATTTTACTTCCTTTAGGATGTCTGACAAACCTAGCTTTAAAAAATGTTCATCTTGTGAGCACAAAATACCTAACTCAGATGCCCCTTCAGAGTGGGTATACTGTCTTGGGGCTGCACATCTTGAGATGGTGTGTGAAATTTGTTCTGGCTTCAACCACAGGGCCTTGGTTGAGCACAGGAACAAATTAGATCTTAAGAGCCTGTTGCCTTCTTCCTCCTCTTTGGTGTCTGGAGCGTCCCCCTCCTCCCAAAAACTGGTGGAGAAATCTCAAGACGAGAAGAGAGAAATCCAAAGAAAAGCCAAGGGGGTCAAGGAACCAGTCCCCTGACCACTCTCCTCACCCAGGTCCAACTTTGGTTCCTGTGACCAAAATTTCCAGAGCCTCAGACATTCACTCCTTCTGATATGAAAATTTTAGTAGCTAAATCACTTACCTGTCAACAGCCTTGGTTGTGTCTGGAGCCAGTCTCATCCAGGCTACACTCTCCATTTTTGTAAGAGACTCCATGCCAAATGTCTAGATCTCTGTCTGCTTCCTTGTCCTTCAGGGTCTACCAGAAACCTGTCCAAAGCAGATGTGGACAGGGTAATGAGAATTTCTTGGGCCTCAAATTCAGTTGGGAGTACGCCCGGCTCTGGGTACCATTAGACCAGTGAGCATTGGCCCAGAACAAATACCCGCTGGGATAGAAGTTCGACTCTGAAATTTTCTGAGCCACCCCTTCCCCTTGGGGCTTGGACACTAGACAGCTCGACTCCAACTTCTGTGTCAAGGCAAGGTCATGGGGAAGCCTTTGATTTCTCCAGGCAGGTGCCTTTGGCTCTTACTGGAGTGGTTCGGGACTCTCTATTGGCTTCTGCTTTTGAGGCAGTGGAGAGAGCTCCCCACATGTCTGGGCATAAGACATCCTTGCCCCCTTGGGTGCTTCCCTCCAAAAATGTTTGCCATGGGTCCTGGGTCTGCTCATTCTGTCCCATCAGGCCAGCCGGTCCATTCTATCTTAAGACCATCCTTCTACAGGACTCCCCATGTACTTCCAGGTCCTCCTGGGATCGTTTCCGTAACGAAGTTTCCCGGAAACGCATGTGCAGGAGGAGGCACATTGATTCCCTGCAGGAGTCTTTAATGGAGAGCACTGACTTTGATGAAGGGGAGTGGTCCCCCGTATCACCCCTTGAGAATGTCTCATTTGAAGAAATTCTCAAGTTTCTGAGGCAGAAAGGTGGTTGGTTTTCCAAAGCCCCTTCCCAGGAGGAGTCTGTGTTTCTTGAGGCTTTGGGACTCAGTTTTGCTACATCCTTTGTGGTACTCCCAGTGCACAAAAATGGTGGACCTCATTTCCTATTGGGCTTGAATGGATCCAGATATGGCAAAACCCATTCCTAGAAAGCCAAACAAGTGCCAGGTTGCACCCAAGGACCATGCCCATTGGAGCAGCGGTCCCCCAGTTGATGCCATGGTGGTTGTTGCAGCCACCAAAAAGGAACTTGCCAAAGAAAGTCCTTTTGTTCACCCACCTAACGGGGGGTCTAGAGTCTTGGATGGATTCAGGTGAATTTTTGCTTCAGCAACCTTTGCCCTAAAGTCTCGGAATTACCTGGCATGCACTACTTATCAAATGTCTCTCAGGGTATTCTTCACAACAGGCCACCTGTCAGTCCCTGTGAAACACCTCCATGCAGCTGATTTCCCATAGTACAGAGGGCGTTTCGAGAGCGGCAGGTTTAGCCATTACTATTAGGAGACACACCTGGATGCACCTTCACAACTTTTCTTTGCCCTACAAGACAACTTTCATCAATGCTGTGATGGATCCACCTTATTTGGACCCAAAGTTAGAGACTCTCTCTAGGAGTGAACAAGATAATAAGTCAGAATACCGTGCTGTCATAAAGGTGTTAATAACTAATGTGCTGGCAGCCTCCTTGGTTGAGGGCAGAGGAGGTAACAATCAAAAAGTAAAGCTAAAAATCATACGGTTACCTGTAAGGGCTGTGAAAGCCAGTCACGTCTTAGATTAGAAGTATCGCTGACCGAACCCTTTTCTTTTACACAGTTCTAGTTATGGGTGCCATTTTAGCTTCCATGCTGAAGCAAAGGTATTCTTCTTGTCTGATTACTAGGGAGCAAATTTACTTGCCAGAGAATTTTCCAGTCAGTTAGGTTTGGTCAAAGAAAGAAAGAAGCTTGGAGAAAATTAATTCTGGGTCAGTCCTTTATTCAGTGCAGTTAGGCAGATGAGCTTTTGAGACTGTGTTCAACTGAGCTGTAGTTTATCACGAACAATGTAATTGTGTCAGAAATCTTAACTACGCCCCCTGGGCATGCCTCAATTGTGGGAGGGGCCAAGAGGTGAACCCTTCAGGAATTTAGGACTGCTCTTAATCCTTAACCCTTAGGATGCTGGTATAATGCCCAAAATACAATAAAGAAAATCATGTCTTTTATTACACTTATCAAACCTAGTAGAATGTGTCATTGTTATTACTTAAAAATAGTTTGTAAGACTTAAGCAGTATAATATAGCAGTAATTAGTTTTTGTGGAAATTGTATGTATATTAAAAAAACGGTTCTAGGTCATAAGATCGACAGCCGACATCACCGACAACGGATTAGCGGGCGCCAGATGATCGACACTCGGAAGACCGACGCTACGGATGAAAACGCCGACGCCAGGGATAGTGACTTGGGAAGAAGGCTGTGTGAGTATGCGGTGGTGACGGACGTTAGGGTGCGAGTAAGGTAAGTGTGGATAGTGACAGTCTGTGGGGATAGGGGTGGGTTAAGTGAGTTAGGGTTAGGGCGCGGGTTAGGTAAGTGTGCGGTAGTGGTATTTGTTGGGTTAGGGGCGGGTTAAGTGAGTTAGGGTTAGGGCACGGGTTAGGTAAGTGTGCGGTAGTGGTATTTCTTGGGTTAGGGGAAGGTTAAGTGAGTTAGGTTAGGGCGGGTTAACTGAGTGCGATAGTGACGGACCTTAGGGTAAGGGTTTGGGTTAGGGTTGTACATAGTTGTGTGTGTGAGGTTTAGTGTGAGTTTGTGAGGATTTTGGTGTGCTTGTGTTCTGTGTGTGGTTTTTGGATAAGGGGATGTGTTTTGTTAGCTGATTGTTGTTATTGTGGTGTGTGCAGTGTATGGGGTTTCGTGTTTGTGGACCGTCGGTTACTTGTTTGTCGGGCATGTGAGGTGTCGTGTTTATGGTTTGTCGATAAAGTGGTGTCGATGTTTCTGTTGTCGGTGAAAGTGGCTGTCGATCTTATGGCCTAGAACCTAAAAAAACACATTTGCCAATATTTCATTTTCAATAAATCAGTAAGTTGTAAAAGCAGCATGTTTTTTAATGAGGTCTACAGTAAACGTTAAAAAGCACTTTTGCTACAACGGTGCTTTGTCAGATGTGCCTATCTGGATAGGAGGGTGCATTCTAGGGAATGATAGTGAACCCATCAAAATGCAAAATAAAAATTTAACATGAAAAGGCAAAAAAAAAAAGAAAAACACCAAAAAAACACTTAAGACCAAAATATTATATTAGAAGTGGTCACTCTCTAGGTTTACCAGAACGTCAGTTTTTGGAGTGATCAAGATGGGAAAACCCTATCTAACATAGGGATATATTTTTCTACCCCTCGGAGGATCTTCTCAAGAAAACAGAAAGGGGGTAGAAATGTGTTTCCAGAAATTGCAAGGGTTTTCTCTGGACTTAGAGCTGGATCCCCCTGCAGTTGGGGGCGGGGTTCTAATGGTAGACATCATCCACATGACAGAGATCCACAAAAACAAGGCTTCAGAGGTACCATTTCCAAGAAGCCTTTTCAGTGCCCCTGAATGATTGCCTAACTGCTGCACTCTGGAAGCAATTGGGAAACATTTATCTCTGCACCCAGAAGCCTGGATGGCCGTCACCAAAGATGTATGGGTGCAGTGAACAATTGCCAGATGTTATTACACCCCCCCCCCCCCATTCACTCAAGAAAAATTCCTGATGTACCATCCCATCAGAGAAAGGAAGCAACCTCAGAGCTAGAAAAGCTACTAAGAATGAGTCATTCAAGAGGTCCCACCAAACCAGCGAGGATTCAGAACTTATTCAAGATTCTTTTTGGTGCCAAAGAACATTGGGACTTCAGGTCAGTATTGAACCTAAGCCAGTTGAACCAATATGTCACACTCCCAAGTCCCTAATGGTCGTGGTTCAGTCTAGTCTCCCTCTTTTGAGGAAAGATGATTGGATGTGCTTGATAGATCTCCAAGATGCATGCTGTCGTATAAAAATAGACAAATGATTAGGAGATGCTTTCATTTCTGGCTGGGAGCCAGTCTGTCTCAGTTCAGAGCCCTGGCCCTTTGGTCTCCTCACAGCCTTCCAGGTATGCACGAAATGTATGGCAGTGGCTGCAGCTCACCTGAGATTTCTGGGATTCCAAATGTTTCCATACTTCGACAACTGGCTCCTCACAGCTCCAGTCAGGCATCTAGTGACCTGTGCCAGGCACTACCTGCTCCATTTATGTCAACACCTGGGTGTCACAGCTGTGACAAATCTTACCACCTTCTCTCCCAAACCCTAGAGTTCACAGGGGCTTATCTGGATAAAGTTTCCCAAGTAGCTCAGCTTCCTCAGTCCAGATTGTCCAAATTACAACTTCAGATGACAGATTTACTGTCTTTAGTCACCACCAGCCAGGCTAGTCCTTCAGTTTCTTGAGCCTCCATAACCCTTCTACCCTTAGCAAAATACTACATGAGAGTATACAGTGGACATTAACAATTCAACAGTCTTTGAATCAACATCTCATAACATCTGCCATTCGAATCACAGAGATCTGCCAACAGCATGTATCCTGGTGGATCCATGCACCAGATGTTTCCCAGTGCCACCCTTTTGTTTTTCCATTGCTCCAGTCCTCCTGGCATTGCAGGCATTTCAAGACATCCTTCCTCAGGGGATGATTGCCGTACAGAAGGTCTACATGTTCGTGGGCTGGTATCGCAACAAACGGGTAAGAAACCCACTCTTACTCCTTGTGTCTGGGGCAGTGAGAGTGTGGTAGTGGGCGATCTCTTCCAAATGCTGTCTTTTGACAGTGCACATTCTAGAGAAGTCTCAACATTTTAGCAGAGTGACTGAACAGATGTGTTATTTTCCCTCATGAGTGGTCTCTGAATCCTTCAGTGGTGGAACAGATGTTTTTTTAATGGGGGCCAGCCATGCTGCAACCTTTATGCCTCTGTCCACAGTTTCAAATGCAGCAGGAGTTTTTGCCCTAACCCCCCCCCAGAGAGGGAGTCACCAAGGGATGCTCTGATCCACATTTGACCCCCCCCCAGTCTCACCCTTATCCTCCCACGCACCTCATATCCATTTTTACAGAAAGTTTAGCAGTGGAAGAGCAAGCTGATCCTCATTACCCCATTTTGGCCTCGTCAAGTGCGGCTCCCATTCCTTTGGCCTCATCTGATTCATAGGTTGGTACTAGGCTATCAGCCCTAGGGGCCTATACAAGCCTAGCCATAACAATTCCCTGCCTATTTCTTCTCACACTATTTACTTCCCTGGACCCCTGTCTAGCAGGGCGACTGATGTGATCCCCGGGGTGAATTTCCTTTCTCCCATCCAATCGTCAAGGTTCCTTTTGAAGAGGGCCAAAGAGGCACTCTGCTTGACATGTATGGGCAATCTATTCCAGAGTCTGGGGAGTCTCTGGGTCAGGAATCTATCCCTCCAGCATGTTTTTTTTTTTATTGTGATTACAAGGTTTAGATACCTGGAGTGTGTGGCTCTGAAGGATTAGGATTTCTTTAAGTGTAGCATGTCCAACAGCTCTGGGTTTGACATGGCCTTGTATGCCAAGCAGAGATCGCCTCTGAGTAGACGATATGCCACAGAGTATAGCTGGAGTTTTTTAAGGCCATCAGCATAGAGCATCTGCTTTAGGCCTGTGATTCTTTTAGTGAGGTATTTCTGTGGCCTTTCCAGTTGTTGCAGATGTCTTGAGAGGTACATACCAAACGGGGCGTTGTATTCTATAATGGGTCTAATGAGGGATGAGTACAGTGGAACAATGACCTCCTTTTTTCTGGATGAAAAGCCCTTTGTGATGAGGTGTGCTACATAGAAGGATTTCCTGACTGTTGTGGCGATGTGGTTATCGAAGGTGAGACCACTGTCCACCTGTGTCCCTAAGTCTCTTGTCACACTTTTGGTGTTTAGTGTACTGCCACCTATATGGTAATTCATGGGTACATGATTTTTCCCAAAGGGGATAACTATACATTTCTTAGCATTGAGCTTGAGCCCATGGCTCTGGCACCAAGCATCTGTTTCTGTAAGGCCCTTTTGTAGAGTATCCACATCATTTGGGGATTCAATAATGGCTCTCAGTTTGCAGTCATCTGCGAACTTTGTTAGCCAGAGTCCCTTAGTGTTGGCCTGTACTTCAGAGAAGTAGATGCCAAACAAGAGCGGTCCCAGGACTGAACCCAGAGGTACTCCACTTGTCTGGAGTTGGATTTGGAGTCTGCTACTTTTACAGTGTGGATTCTGTCAGTAAGCCAGTTAGCAACCATTGGGTGACGTAGTGATTAATGCCCAGCTTAGTAAGTTTATCTATGATTCCAGAGTGAGGGATGGTGTCAAAGGCCTTGGCAAGGTCTAGATAGGCTGTGTGAACAACCTTACCCTTGTCCACGGCTCTGCAGACTGATTTGAAGAAGTCAGTCAGGTTCAGGAGACAAGATCGGCCCTTCACAAACCTAAACTGGGTGGGGTCCAGTGTTTTAAAGTTGCCAATGTCTTTGTTTATAAGTTCCATGATAATACGCTCCATGGGCTTGCAGATAAGGCTCGTCAGACTGATGGGACGGTAGTTTCTGGGTTCCAAGGTGGATCCCTCCTTGTGGAGTGGGATAACTGTAGCTCTGTGCCACTCAGTAGGCACGAAACCAGAGGTGAGGATATGATTAAACATGGCACTTAGATGAGGTGCCAGTTCATATTGTAGTTCATGTAGTACACAGCCCGGGATGTCATCTGGTCCCATGGATGCTGTATTCTTAGCTTTGGAGAGTGCGTTTTTTACTTGTGTGATGTTACCGGAATTTGGCAATCTTCCGGTATTGAGATGGGCCATTTAGGGGGTGAGGGGGGGGGGTGAAGTTGGCAATGAATCAATCTGCCAGGATATTGGCAATATCCTTGGGATCAGTATATTTAATGCCATTCTGTTTTAGCTCAGAGCAGATCTGAGCATTGACATTTAGATTCTTTTTTTTTTCTTCTTTTTTTTAATTGATAATTTGTCAAATATTACATGAAATCAAAAATGAAAACGATATATATACAATTGTAAAACCTATAAACTTTAAAAACATTATATAACTCTATATACATTGGTGTATGTTGAGAAGAAAGCCATAAATAAGTTTAAGGTGTAACCTGAAGTATGATATACAAGTTCATATATCTTTGTCCATTTTCTCAATTATTTCTAGTACTTTCATCCAAGAGTTGTATAAAGTTGTAAGTCTGGTAGTTCTGTTCTTCAGAGTAGATATTTCCATTTGTCCAACTGTTCTACCTAAATTTTTAAATTCATTAAATGTAGGAGGAGTCTCACTTTTCCAGTAAATGGTGATGATTTTGCGAGCTGCTGCCATTAAAGTCCATAAGATTTGAAAATCTTTTTTTGGCCCACAATCCGGAACAGGAGAGTTGAATAAAATCATAGATTTTGATAATTGATAATTATCATTAAAACAGTCTGAAAAAAATAATATTATTCCAATACAAAGTAAGACACTTACATTCATAAAAAATATGTTGCCAGTCTGCTCTTATTTTAGTCTGACATCTACAACATAGATCTTCACTTGCATACATCTTAGATAATTTATGTGGTGTATAAAAACTTCTATTCAAATATTTCCATGTGAATAACTGCAAGTTTATTGATAATGATGGAAGATTTTAAGATAATCTTTTTTTCCTTTTCGTTAGGAGGGTGATTATTTATCTGTGTATAATAATTCCAGTAGGTGTCTATTTGGTATATTTTTGTTGTTTTAATTATTTTGTAAATGTTAGATAGATATCCAGCACCTTGATAAGGTTGATTATTAATTATAATAATGTAATCAATAAATTTTGGGACAGTATGTCTAACTGTATCTTGCATTTGTCCAATTCTGTTTATAAGATATTGTCTTAGATTTTGCAAAAGTAGCCATGAGTCATTATATTATATTTTATGGTTATCTGATCTTTAGTTAATATTTTCTCTTGTTCTACCAGCTGATGCCAGTAGCTTATTGAGCCTATCTTGAGCATATTAATTTTCTGAATTTGGTATGTATCAAGGATAGTGGGTGTGAAGGCTATAGGAAAGATCAGAAAGAACCATGAATTAATATTTGGGACTTTGTTTATGAACGATTTAAATGTTGTTAGTGTGATGTTCATATATTTGGATGGCAGTTTATTATTTTTATTTTTGCCTTCTAGATAATCTTTTAACATCCAAACTAAAGGAAATGGTATTATAGTTAAATGATCTGATCTGTTGTTATGACTAAGTTCAGTATAGACCTGTTCATGTAATTGTTTCCATATAGGTTTGTAGTGAGCATTTAACCATAAGGTTATATTTTTAACAGAGGACATAATATACATTTCAATATCAGGTAAATTAATTCCTCCATCTTCCCAGTTTGGTAAATGTTTATCTAAAGCAATTCGGGGTTTGTTTGGGAACCATAAAAAATTTAATATTAGTTTATTATATCTCTGAGTGATATACTTGAGAGGTGACAGTGAAAAACTTTGTATTGGATATAATACTTAGGAAAAATAATTGATTTAATGAGGTATAATCCGTCTCCCATTGTAAACATATATTTGTTCCAGGTAGATATCGCTTGCTCTATTTTATCTAGTGTTTTATTATAATTATATATAAGTGAGTCAGTTAAGTCTTCAAGTAGATCCATGCCTAAATATACTATTTTATTATCCTCTGCTATGTATTTGGAATATTTTTTGTTTATATGTTTCTTTTTAGTATTACATGACATAATTTTTGTTTTGTTTTCATTTGTAAACCTGAAATAGTTTGAAAAATATTTATTTCTTTAAACAAAGCTTGTAAAGATGCATTAGTGTCTGATAGGGTAAGAAGTATATAGTCTGTAAATAATTGTAATTTAAGAGATAAAGTTTTGTTGATGCAGATGCCTTTAATATTACTATTTGATCTTTATCTGATTTGCAAATGTTTCTATAAGTAATGGCAAATAATAGTGATGATAGGGGACAGCCTTGTTTAGTTCCTTTTTTGATTGGTATGGGACCAGATCTATATGAACCTAATTTAACATATGCTATGGAGTCTTTATATAGTGACTGAATAAGGGCGATAAAAGATGTAGGAAAATGATACTCTTTTAGGACTAGTGTAAGGAAATTCCAGTTAACAGAATCAAATGCTTTATTAATATCTAAGGATATTATATTTAAATCCAAGTTTGCATGTTTACTATAGTCTATCAATGACAAAATTCTTTTAAGATTATCATATGTATTTCTTCTTTGATAAATCCTGTCTGGTCATCATGTATTAGCATGGGAAGAAAGTGTTTAATTCTGTCAGCATATATTGCCATGAACATTTTATAATCGATGTTTAATAAGGATATTGGTCTATGTGACTAACATTGTTTCTCATCTTTGTCTGATTTAATTATTGGTGATATCAATAAATATTTCCATGAAGGTGGTATAATTATATTTTGATTAACTATGGAGTATACTTTTAAGAGTAAATATATAGCTTGATTAGGTATTACTACTTTATACATTTCTGATATTATATTATCAGGGCCAGGTGCTTTCATTTAAGCTTTTTAATCTGTGATTTTAGTTCTTTCATAGTAATTGGTTTGCTTATAGTGTCAATTTGCTCCTGTGTTAATCTAGTAAGAATTTTGTTTTTAAGATAATTTTTTATATCTTTCTCAGGTTTTCCATGAATGCTTGAAAGGTTATCATAGTTGTATTGTAATCTAAAGGCTTCTAATGTACTATTTAGATCCGTGACTTTTTTCTTTGTATTAGGGATATATAATTCTTTTATTTGCTTAGATTTTATTATTTTTTTTTGTTCTATTAGCTAGTTGCCTCCGATGTGCTGGATTTGTTGAATAAGAATTTAATTTTCTTTTCTAGGTTAATCATTGTCTTGTGATGTAAAATTTCTGCATATTTGTTAATTTGTAGTAATTCTTGAATTAAATCTTTATTTCCTTCTTGAATTTCTAGTTTTAATTTATCGGCTTTCTTTTGTAATTCTAGCATGTCTTTATTCCTTATTTTTCTTTTATTAATATACCAGGATAGTACTTTTCCATATATATATATATATATATATATATATATATATATATATATATATATATATATATATGCTTTTAAGGAGTCCCAGATATATATTTCTGCAATGTTCTCTGTGGTATTTAGTTCAAGGAAAGTTTTTATTTCACCTTCAAAAAAAATCTTTAAAGTCTGTTAATTTTGTAACATATGAAGGTATTCTTGTTATGGGATTATTATTTATATGCATAAGCTCCATTTCAAAAATCAGAGCATTATAATCTGATAATGGACAGTTTATTATTTTGGCATTACTTATTTTTGTTACTAGATTATTGGATGTGTATATCCTGTCAATTCTGAAACTAGTCTTATATCTATGTGAGTAAAAAGTGTAAATTAATGAGTCTGGGTCAGCAAATCCATTTATATCTTTTATGGAGATTGCATCTGTAAACATCGAAAGTGTCTTTGATATAGGTAACTTTCTTCTTTTACTTTTTGAATCTGTATCTTTGTCATCTATTATATAGTTGTAGTCTCCTGCCATTATTAGACTACCTTTAGTTAAATGTAATATATCTTCAATATGATGTTTTATTGTTCCTACGCCAAGTCCTGGTATCCAGTATAGGTTAACTAAAGTGTATATTTTCCTATTTAACTCTATATTTACTAAGCAAAACATACCAGATGTGTCTTGATAAGTGTTAATTATTCTAGGAGAAATAATTGTATTATGCATTAATATGGCTACTCCTCTCTTCATTTGTTTGTATTGAGAGCTTACTAATACTGTGTAGTTATTAATATTGAGATTGTTTATATCTTTATCTTATAGATGCGTCTCCTGAAGAAATACTATTTGTGGATTGTGTAGATTTATGTATTTATATAGACGTCTCCTTTTGATATTATTATTTAATCCATTAACATTTATAGATAGATATTTCATGTGTTGGTTTATGATTTATTTGTATGACAGTTGATATACATAGATTTAACTCTAGGTTTGTATTATATGTATAATTTACACTATTGTTTACATAGAAGATCTGCTTATCTTCTGTAGACACCAAAACAGTATAAGAAAACAATGAAACTTCTAATTTAACTAATTCTAATTTATTACACCTTTTCCTATCTCTATGAGGTAATATACCTCTTTGCATGAGTAACACAAGTACCCACACAAACCTTCTAAATCTGTGACTAATGTTTAAACTAATCTCTCTTAACCTCATGCTTAGTATGTCACTATTTACATATATTAGCGAGTTAATATGATCAGCTAATAGACAATTATGCAAATTCGTGTAAAAGCAATAATATTTGTACATCAATAACCTGCATATACTTGTTAAATCTTACTTGCAGAGTTTCTTATAATCAGAGTTACAAATAAATTACATTTAACAAAATTTGTTTCATCTTAGTAGAACAATTCACATATCAATCCAACATGACACATTTGCTTTACTTCACATTGCAAAGACTCCAATACCTTGTTAATTAGTTATTTTGGTTAAATTCTCATAATACCCATGTTTTTTTTTAGATTGTAGTCTCATTATACTCACAATTTGTTTAGGGTAATTTTCCACCTCTAGAGTCTCTATCATGTAGTATCAGTGCTATAAGAATATTATTTATTCTATAGTTGTGAATATTTCCCATTTTCTTCCTCACTCTTTATGAAATAATTAGATTTATTATTCTTTAACTTTTGAGAAAGTAGTTTTCCAAGTCATATTCCAGAACTCTCTACTAAAATTGTGTCGGCTTATATGACAATATATACATATATATAAATATATATACATAAACTTGTATATAATAGTCTTTACATATTTTAAGATTCAAAATACTGAAGTAAAACATAGTGGAGAGATAGGTTCCCGACCCACAGACTGGCCAGACTCCTGAAAAGAACCCCGATGACTGGACGGGAGAGAGTAAAATCACCCTGGGGATCATAACGGTCACCCCAGCAAACAGGTGTCCAGGTAAGCAAGCAATATGGAAAGAAATAGCCAGAGAACTGCAATGACTAGACTTATACAAGCTCCAGGGCCGATGTTCTCGTAGCAATCTATGAACCCACACAGCTATTCTAGTATTAAAAATTCTTAATATTAATGTATATAACTATGTATAGAGTATTGCCTTTCTGTATATCTAACAATATTTAACTTTTTTCTAACAATAACTATGCATAGGTTGCTATTTCTGTTAGTATATAAAGAACCTATTCGAAAATTTGTTTGGTGTCTGTTTACTAAATCTAATCATATTTTATTTTATTTAGTTTAGGTGTGTTAAATGTTTAGTAATAATCAGTAACACTAAAGGGTCGACATGTAGCTTTGTAATTCAGGTGCACTAGCACTTTAAATAGTGCTCGTTTTGGGATTTACTTCCTTGTCCAGGAATGCTGCAATTACTTTTTATTCAAAGGACGTTATACGCAAGCATGAAGTGCTCGCAATGAGACATAAGATATTTGGGTGTTGCTTGCGTGTGTATTTAAGGCTACTGTCTCGTGGACGGGGTGGGAAAAGTAGTGAAGATTTTTCTTGATTTTCAAGGCATCGCTCGTGGTAATATTTATTTTTGCATATATTTATCTGTATTATATGCAAGACATTCCTATGTTATAAGTGAGACATACTACATGACACCTGCTAGTAAAACAAACAGCATCAAATGCTTTACTTCTTTTTCAATATGACATTCTAGTAGTGTAAAATAATTTACTGTAATAGCATGCAAGTGTTTAAACTCTTAACTAACTTTAACCATCCAGCACAACTCAATTATCTTCTATATACAGATTATTTTCCTTCTTCTAGTTGAAGAGTTTTAAGATGTGCTTGTTTTGAGATTTACTTCCTTGCCTAATGATATTGCATTTACATATTATTTAAAGGGCGTCATAGACAATCACAAAGTGGTTACAGTGAAAATTACAACCTTTATATATTACTTGTATGCATATTTGACATTGCTGTCTCGTGAACAGAGCAGGAAAAGTAGTGAAGATTTTTCTTATCTTTCAAAGTATCGCTTGTGAAAATATTTTTCTACTGCATAGCTACAACACAGTTCAAACATCTTCAATAAACACAACATTATCCCCCCCTTCCAGTAAGGAACACAATAAGAGTCCATGAGGTGTACTGGGATGCTACGACATCATAATCCATACAACCAGACATGTGCGCACACCCCAGCTGTCTTTCTATCTCAGTAAAGCAAATCATTACGACAGCATTAATGGATTAAGTACTTTAACTATGCAACTCATTTAACATAAATATATAATTTTTCAAAAAATACATTTGTCCCGCTGCCCTCCCTGCCCAAATCGGAAAACTTAATTAGACATATTATATGAATGGTGCATTCAAAGATTTTATAACAAATTGCTAGTATAGTTAAATATATGGTGAAATGGTTACCAGATATCCATTTGCATATATCTTGAACATATTGCTATATACATTTTGTTTGTTGAAGACTAAATCAGAGACGTAGAGAAAGAAAAACATTGTTATCAAGTTTCAAATATGTTTGGATAGACCTAAATGATGATGTTAATTTACCCAGTTTATATTTATTCTAGATTTTAAGTGAGATAAAAACTGTACCTGATATATTACTGTGATTAATGACTGGAAGATTTCTTGTTCGTTTTTGTGACTGTTTAAAGTTTTGTGGTACATGTAACATATAAGTTTTGTCCTTCAGTTTTTTCTTCTTCTGTTCAACTGTCTTCCAGTTGTTTACTTCTGCATTTCTTTTTGGTGTATTATTTGTCCAATCCATAGATTCTTCCTGTGTTAAAATGTTTGTAGTGAGATATTTTATTGCTGAATCCACTGTTTCAAATATTTTTATTCCCACTGGAAGGAATATACGAAGTCTTGCTGGAAACAAAAGATGGGTCTTCAGTTGTTTCTTTTTCAAGATTTTTATTACTGGCATGAATTCTTTTCTTTTGAAAACCAATTTTTTAGAGTAATCATTGTCAAATCTAATTAACGCATCATTATATTTAATGGGTGAGTTAGTCCAAGCATTTTTGAGGATGAGTTCCTTGTCTTGTGTGGAGAAAAGTTTAACAATTATTGATCTTGGTTTGTTTTTGATTAAAGATGCATTTCCTGAAGTTGACAATGACCTGTGTGCACGTTCTATTCCAAAAGAAAGGGCTTCCGGTAATTTTAATACATTTGGGATCCAGGTAGTAAGAAAGTTTATTATATTATCCCCTTCTGCTTTTTCTGGCAGACCATATATTCGGATATTATTTCTTCTCATTCTGTTTTCCATGTCATCTATTTTCTCCAGAAGATGTGTATTTTGTTGCAGTAAAAATTCAGTTTGTTGTTGTTCTTGCAGGGGTCTGGAATCAATGTCATTTAAGGACTGTTCAATGACAGAAATTTGACCTTTCTGTTGTGTGAACATTTCCTGAAGTTGTTCAAGTTGTTGAGTACATTTTTCTTTAAAAGAGTCCAATTTATTATCCATCTTATCTATTTTAGTTGTCAACTCCTGAATATTTAAAATAAGTGAATGTAAATCCTTTTTGAATGTTGGGTCCTGAAGTGGATTTCTTATTTTGTATTCTGATGAAGTCTTTCGACGAAAGCGGTTATTAAATTGATACTACGCTATTTCTTATGTGGTTTATGCCTTATTGAATTTTTTACGAATCTTGTCTCCTTGCCTTGGATTTCAGTGTTGTGGATTTCTGAGATGGCTCATTCTGAGTAGCTGATGCTGCTGTTGATTTTCTAGTAATTCATTTGACAGGAATTTTCCAATGAAAGTTGATAAAAATTGTTCTGATGATGTCTCTGGGTATTAGAAAGTGGTTAGTAGCGAAAATATCTTCTTCTTTTTTTCTCAAAATTCTTGTCAGAAATATTATTGAGGGAAGAGAGCTGTGAGAAAGTGCTGTTACCAGGTCGCCATCTTGGCCATGCCCCCCCGACATTTAGATTCTTGACATAGTTATAGAATGCCTTGTGGTTGTCTTTGGAATCTTTGGCAATTTTATTTTCGTGACTAGCTTTGGAGGAGTTTATGATGGATCTCAGTTTCTTACTGAGGCTGATAAGGGAGTTTTTGCATCCTGGGATTTTCCTCTTTTCTGCAACAGTTTCTTCCTTTTGTTGAAAAGTTTGTTTATGGCAGGGGACCTCCAGATTGGCTGCCTTATTTTGGATGAGAGCATCTTGGTTCTATTTGGGATGGCACAATTCATGCATAAGTGGATGTGCTCGAACAGTGCCTTAGTGTAGGATTCAGCAGTTGAACATTCAGTTCCCATCTGCATGGGTGTCATGAAGTTTGTCACTTCTGACTTGAGTAACATAAAGTTGGCTTTGGAGAGGTTTTTTATGGAGGTTTCCTTACTGGGGGTGGGATGTGGATGCTAAGGGTGATTAGCTTATGGTCAGACCTGACTAACGAGGGGGTGACCGTAGGTGTGGAGCACCAATTTCCCATGTTGGTAATAAAATTAATAGAGTTCATATTAGTACTAGGCTAACTGTCCTTGTAGGCCATTTTGAACCCAGCCAACTTCCTTGTGTGAGAATCAAACCCTGCACCTTGTATCTATAAGATAAACACCTTAACCATTATGCCATCTTCCTACTACCCCCTCCCTTTCCAGATCTTCTGTCTCACCCCTTCAGGCTACCTCACCCGGACATAACAAGCCCTCAGATGTGGCCACATGTTTTTCCACTTCCAGTGATGGCTGGACAGTCCAGGCTGTCCTCCCAGGGTTTGCATTTCCTGACATCTTCACAAAAAGATTCCTTTAGGAAGACATACAAGAGCAAATGGAATTGATTCTCTGTCTGGGCTAACAAGAGACACCTAGACCCCTTTTCAGCGTCCATTCCTGTGGTTTTAGAATTTCTGGCCTCCATTTTTCATAATGGTGCAAGTTACTCTATAGTCAAAGTACAGCTGCTGTAATCGCCAATTTTCATGTAGGCAAAATCATTTGTCCTTGGCCATTCTTTAGGCTATGTAAGGCCTATCTCAAAGGTACATTTTTACTAAGGCCACCTATCAAGGACCCCACCCCTTCTTGGGATTTAACCAATCCTTCTCCAGACCTTGTCAGTTTCCCTTTGAACACACAGCAAAAGCTCTTTTAAAAGAGCTAAGGGCTAATCATCACTAAGGGCTTTTCATCCAGAAAAAAGGAGGTCATTGTCCCACTGTACTCATCCTCATTAAACCCATTATAGAATACAATGCCCCATTTGGTATGTACCTCTCAAGACATCTGCAACAACTGGAAAGGCCGCAGAAATACCTTACTAAAAGAATCACAGGCCTAAAGCAGATGCCCTATGCTGATGGCCTTAAAAAAACTCCAGCTATACTCTGTCGCATATCGTCTACTCAGAGGCGATCTCTGCTTAACATACAAGGTCATGTCAAACCCAGAGCTGTTGGACATGCTACACTTAAAGAAATCCCAATCCCTCAGAGCCACACGCTCCAGGGATCTAAACCTTGTCATCACAATAAACAAAACATGCTGGAGGGATAGGTTCCTGACCCAGAGACTCCCCAGACTCTGGAATAGACTGCCCATGCATGTCAAGCAGAGCGCCTCCTTGGCCCTCTTCAAAAGGAACCTTGACGATTGGATGGGAGAAAGGAAATTCACCCCTGGGATTACGTCAGTCGCCCTGCTAGACAGAGGTTCAGGGAAGTAAATAGTGTGGGAAGAAATAGCCAGGAAATTGTTATGGCTAGGTTTGTATAGGCCCTACGGCCAATAGCCTAGTACCAACCTATGAACCTATAAAACTGGAGTCTTGGAAAACTTTTTCTAGTTGCCATTACATCTGCTAAGAAGAGTTTCAGAACTTGTCTGTCTTGCCAGCTACTCTATACCATTTTTCATAAAGATGGGGTTTCTCTTTGCACCAACACTTCCTTTCTTCTGAAAGTAGCTTCTGAATTTGCCCTTAATCAGTCTATTGATCTACCAGTGTTCTTTCCAAAATTATTCAGTAAAGGGCAATCTATGCTTGATTTGTTGGATGTATACAGAGAGCTGAAATTTTATCTCCGTAGAACAAAAACTTTCAGAAAATCGGACCAATTATTTTTCTTTTTTCAAGGCTAGGTTGGGACAATCCATGCCTAAAGTTACATTAGCAGAATGGCTAACTGAATGTATTTTTTATGCTTATCTTCACAAGGGGATTGTCTGTACCAAGACGATCATGGGCTTATTCTACAAGGTCACCCTCCACTTCTGCTTTCTTTTCCAGAACTTCTACAGTTGACATTTGTGCGGCTGCTACTTGGTCCAGTGTTCATAACTTCATAGCTCATTACAAGTTGGGTATCCTTTCTAGGAACAGGGCAGCATTTGGTTCTGCTATAATCCAGAATATCCTTCCATGAGACAACCCTGGGATGACACTAGCTGGGGACTCTGTCTCAAAGTTTGAAGAATGATTGAAAAAGATAACATCATACAAAAGTTGTATGTTCGCTGCAACAATGCCTCTGTGTTGTCTGTTTTGTCCTTCCTCCTACCCCCTTCCACTAGAAGAAACCTGTTTGGTCTCCTGGTATGACCTGGAGATATTTTCCATTTTGGTTTGTACCTTTCTAAGCTCCAGATACTCTTCCCATTATATTTCTAGACATTTTTAGAAGTGCTTCCATTCTGTGTGTGTCTATCTAAGGGCAAACGCAGTGATATAATCTGGGGCTTGGGAGAGGATTATGAGTGAATGGAGGAGCTTGAGCTATACAATCTGTGAAATGGCCAGTCTGATCCAAGGTCGGATCCAAAACCCAAAGGCTGAGAAGGACGAAAGCTGATAACACCGATGCAGCATTATGGTCAGTCCACAACTTTTGATCTGATGATGTAAATCTTTGTTTATTCATTACGGCCGTTTCCAAGCTTGCGCCAGCCAAAAACTCTCAGCTAAGCCCTACCCATAATGCCCCTCTCCTAGTTACTTCGGATCTCATTTGCTGTGTTCCTAGTCAGACATGCTAGCCATCTCTCACAAAGCGAAGTAGAAATTTGTTAATTTTAAGACAGTTTCTCTTCAAAATTATTTAATTTTTTAGTCGTTAGCCCTTTCTCACTGTTGCTTATAACATAGGCCTATTTCCTTGGTAATTTAATTTTTTTTACCTTTTTTGGTACTGTCCCTCTCTCCTGTCTTTGACAGGCCTTTCCTTTTTACTAGTGGTATTTTTTAAAATAACATCATTGGTATTTTCTTCCTTAATTTTATTATAGGATTTAAACAGTGTGACAAGTGTGGACATAAGATGCCTAACTCAGATACACATGCTCGTTGTGTCTACTGTTTGGCCGTGGATCATATTAAAGCTGACTGTGACAGTTGTGCTAGTTTCAGTAATTGGACACTAGCATAACGTAAAAATAAACTTATCTTAAAAGGATTACTCAAGACACCCTTTTCAGAGGCTCGATCTGGGTCGGAGGTCTCGCCCCCTCCAAAGACCAAAAGTCATAAGGAAAAACTGATTACTCAAGACACTTTTTTCGGAGGCTGTATCTGGGTCGGAGGTCTCACCCCCTTCAAAGACAAAAAAAATAAGGAAAAATGGATTACTACCTTTTTCAGAAGCTCTGAAAGGGTCGGAGGTCTCGCCCCCTCCGAAAACCAAAATACATAAGGAAAAACAGTCACTCTGTTCCTACATCTCCATCAGTTATGGAACTGAGTCGGCTCTGTGCTTTGCCGGGGCCCTCGGCGCAGACCTCTTCGGCACCAGGCTCTGTGTCTTCTTCCTCGGTGCCGTCCATGATATTCACTCCTATTTTGGTTCCGACCTTGGCACCAGTGACTTTGGTGCCGTCCTTGGATCCGACATCAGCTCCGATGATTGTACCTGCTTCGGCACCATCCCCAGCCACGGTGCTGACAGTTTCTTTGGCTCCATCGGCTTCAAAACTCCAATACCTGCCCAAGGTCAAGATACTTCCACTCCGGTGCATACTGTCTCTGTTCCATCAGCAGTGTTTTCCCTGTTGGCACCATCCACCCTTGCTGCATCAGCTCCAGTGGAACTGATGCTCTCCTGAAGCAGTGCTTGGACCATCCGTACCTTGGTACCTAGCCCGGCGCCTGTTTTCTCGCTGGCACCATCTATGTCTACAGCTCCAGCTTCCAGTTCTCTCTGGGCTCCTCGCGACGAGGTGTGACCCCGGTTCCGAGGTTGTCCCTTCCGGTTCTGGACTCGCATCCCTCCTCAGATGGGCCTGCTGCACAGGTAGTGAACTCACAGTCCGAATCAATGACATCAGTATCAGAACCCTCCCCTAGCATGCACCTCTCCCAATCCTCTCTTTCGGGACCCCAGGCACGGGAGTCACAAGAACTCTCTTTGAGGGGAACCCCTTCTCCGGAGTCCTTCTCAGAAGATTCCACTGGGGAGCCACCCCGGAAGATACGGTGCAAGAGGAAACACCTTGATTCACTGGAGGAATCTGTCACCAAAGACACTGTGATGAGGGGGGAGCGTCCCCACATTCTTCCCCAGACGACATCTCATTTGGAGACATTCTCGAAATCCTCAAGCAGTGGGGAGACTGGAAGTCCTATAACCCTTCTTCTGAGGAATCTGTGTTCCTGCAGGCCTTCCGTGCCTGGCCATCTACTTCCTGTGTGACTGCACCGGCAGATGACCTTGTTAAAATCATTGTGCAGCATGCCTGGAAGGCCACGGACAATCTAGAACCTGTCCGGTTGCCAGACAAAAAAATTTATCTACACCTGAAGACCAGCCCCACTGGTCTTAGCAGTTGACAGTTGATTCTATGGTTGTGACAGCGGCCACCAAGAGGGAACTGGCAGAAGATAGTTCCACTGTCCATCCTCCAGAGTCCCGGACCATGGCCAGACTAGGGAAACTGACCTATGCTTCAGCGACATTGTCACTGCACTATCTGGCACACTTAATTCACCTCCAAAGAGACCTAAATTCCAAAATGTCTCTCTGTTTGGTGTGGTACTGCCTGATGAGGTGCGTGATACTGTCTCCTCGCAGCTAGCTACCCTTGAATCCATCTCAAACTCCTCATTGCATTTGATATCTCACTCCACTGAGGGGGCAGCTTGAGCTGCCGCATCAGACATTGTCATGAGACATAATGCTTGGATACGGTTGTGTGACTTCGCAGACCCCTTTAAATCTTCTTTCATCAATGCAACTGTCAACGAATCTGCACTTTTTGGACCCAAAGTACGAGACACACTTACACGTAGTGAGAAAGACAGAAAGACCTTGTCTGCTGTGGGCATACGCCTTTCCAACCCCCAGAGGTCATACTCCAGGAACCAAAAGGGAGGAAATATGTGGTTCAAGAAATCCCAAGGACTTTTTCATGACACTCATGGTTAACAATCCCCCCGGGGCAGAGGGGGCAACTCATATGGAAGACGTCCCTTTTGGGGTAGAGGGTTTCCACGTAACCAGGGCGCTAGAGGTTATTTCTCTGGCAGACCCTACCAGCGCTCCTGAGCAGCGGCCCGATTGCTTTCCTCTGGAAACAGTCATAGGTTCATACTAGGCTATCTGCCCTAGGGCATTTACAAGCCTAGCCAGAGTGTGTTTGGCTTTCACCACCCATTTTAAAATGAATTTTGCTATGCCCTTTTTCAAGGTTAGTAGTGTGCATCTGTCTAACAGTGACACAGAAGTGATACCTGGAGTAAATCTACGATCTCCCATCCACTCATCAAAATTCCTCTTGAAGAGAGTCAGTGAGGGACTCTGCCTAACCTGGACTGGGATTTTATTCCAGAGTGAAGGGAGCCTCTGGGTTATGAATCTGTCCCTCCAGCATGTCCTATTTATTTCATTGCTGAGGTTCAAGTCTCTCGAGCGCGTAGCTCGATGGGATTTGGATTTTCTGAGGTGCAGCATGTCCATTAATTCCGGGTTGGACATGGCTTTATACGTCAGGCACAGATCGCCTCTGAGCAGGCAGTATGCCACTGAGTAGAGCTGGAGTTTCTTTAACCGGGCAGCATATGGCATCTGTTTGAGCCCTTTGATCCTCTTGGTGAGGTACTTTTGGGGTCTTTCCAGTTGCTGCAGGTGTCTGGTAAGGTACATCCCAAAAGGGGCATTGTACTCAATTATGGGCCTGATGAGGGATGAGTAAAGAGGCACGATGACCTCCTCTGATCTAGATGTGAATCCCTTCATGATTAGGTGGGCTGTATAAAATGATTTTCTAACCACTTTGGCCACGTGGTTGTCGAATGAGAGATTGCTATCAACTTGGGTCCCCAGGTCCCTAATTACTTCTTCCGTACTTAATGGATTACCATCTATATGGTAATTTGTGGGCACTTTGTTTTTGCTGAAGGGGATGACTATACACTTTTTGGCGTTTAGCTTGAGGCTGTGGCTGTGGCACCAGTTGTCTGTTTCTATGAGACCCTTTTGTAGGATGCTTGTGGCTGCTGGAGAGTCGATTTTGGCGCCCAGTTTGCAGTTATCTGCGAACTTGGTCAGCCACAGTCCTTCCATGTTGGCCTGTACCTCCGAGAAATATATACCGAACAAGAGAGGTCCCAGGACTGAGCCTTGTGGGACGCCACTTGTAACTGGTTTGGAGTCTGACATGGCTCCAGCAATTCTAACCATGTGGGTTCTGTCCTTGAGCCAGTTTGCAACCCATCTAGTGACATAGGGGTTTATGTTTAAGCTGGTGAGCTTATCTATAATGCCCGAGTGGGGTATTGTATCGAAGGCTTTTGCGAGGTCCAGGTAGGCTGTGTGGACCACCTTCCCCTCGTCAATGGCCTTGGTGACTGTTTCAAAGAAATCGACCAGGTTTATGAGGCAGGATCTGCCCTTAACAAAGCCGAACTGGGTAGGATCCAGTGTCTGTAGGTCCCCAATATCTTTATTTATGAGGTCCATGATGATCCTTTCCATAGCTTTGCAGACCAAGCTAGTCCGGTTTATGAGGCGATAGTTTCCAGGATCCGTTGAGGCACCACCTTTGTGGAGAGGGACCACTGTTGCTGTACGCCACTCTTTGGGTACATATCCTGTAGTAAGGCTGAGATTGAACAGTAGTTTTATGTTTGGGTTTAGTTCTTCTTGGAGTTCATGTAGGACACAGCCCGGGACACTGTCTGGTCCCATTGATGCTGTGTTTTTTGCTTTGGAGAGGGCGGCTCTTACCTGAGCATCTGAGATGTCAGGGGGGCAGCACTCTGCTGGGATAGATATTTGCCCTTTTGGTGGAGAAGGGGGGGAGAAGTTTGCGCTGAACCTGTCAGCTAGGATGTTGGCAATGTCTGTGGGTTCGGTGTATTTTTTGTCATTTTGGACTAATTCTGAGCATATCTGGGAATTCCCACCCAGGTTTCTAACATAACTATAGAAAGCCTTGTGATTATCCTTAGTGTCCTGTGCAATTCTTCTCTCGAAGCTGGCCTTAGACGATTTTATGAGTGCCCATAGTTTTTTGCTAATACTGATCAGAGATGCCGTCCCTTTTTGGGATTTTGCTCTATCATGTAGTAGCTTCCTCCTCCTATTGTATAGTTTGTTTATGGCTGGGGTCCACCAGACAGGACGCCTGCCTTTGGAGTTTTGGGTCTTGGTTTTGTTTGGGATTGCATGATCCATGCATTCCTGAAGGTGTTCATAGAATGCGTTTATAAACGATTTTTGCGGTCTGGGCCGTATTTTCCACAGGCCCGGGGGCTTTGAAGGATTCCACCTCGGTTTTGAGGAGTGTGAAATTTGCTTTAGAGAAGTTTTTCACTGTGGTTTTCTGGGCAGGGGCTGGGGTCGGGATGTGAATATCTAGTGAGATTAGTTTATGGTCTGATCTTACCAGTGAGGGATACACTTCTGGTCTGGAGCATAGAGTCCCCATGTTGGTGATGATCAGGTCCAGTATGTTTTCCCCTCTTGTGGGAGTGGTAACAAGCTGTTCCATAGCATTTGAGTTTATAAATTCTAGGAACCTTTGGGCTAGGGTGTTGGAGCTAGAGTAATGCTCCCAGTCTTTGTTTGGGTAGTTGAAGTCGCCCAATATAATGGTGTTTGGAGAGACCTTCATATTTTCCAGTGTTCTCAGGAAGGCCGAGTGGGGTTCCTGGGTTTGGGAGGGTGGTCTGTAGCAGGCTATAAACTGGAAGGCAGTTTTACCCACTGTTAGTTGCACATGGATAGTCTCTGATGCTTCATGCTGTGCCACCAACCTGGAGGTGTGGGTATCTTTGACGAATATTGATACCTTCCCCTCCTTTTGTGGTTCGGTCCAAGTTTTGGGGCCAAAAAACATGGTATGAGGTATAACCTGGTAGTGCTGGGGTGCTCTCGGGAGCCTTGAACCAGGTTTCTGTTACTGTACAGATATCGATGTTCTCCATGCTAAGGAGAGTTTCGAGTGCGTGCATCTTGAGGTTTAGACTTCTGGCATTGAGTAGCAGTACTCTTAGTTTCTTATCCCTTTTGATACCTATGGAGGTGGGTTTGTCTTTTGAGCCTTGCCTAAAAAAGGCACTATGGGGGTGGCAAGAGCCTTTGCCAATATCCGAAAGCCCAGGGGTGACAGGTGCAACCCGTCCCTAGCGAAGCATCATGGCTTGTCGAGCATGTCATCCCAGGCTGACCGGCATTGGATCCCCTTTGAATGACACCAATACTTAAGCCAATTGTTGAAATTGATCATCTTGTCTTCATATTGTGGCATCATTCTTAGTGAGGGTAAGATGCTACTCAAGGTCAGAGTCATACCGGCCTGGGCTACATGCTCAGAGAGCTCCTCTATGTCTCTCTTCATGTAGTCCAGGGAGGTACATCTCAGGTCATTCACACCAGCATGGACAATGACTGAGTCATATTTGTACTTGCCTTGGAGTGACCTGAGTGCTTGTGTTATGTGGCAGATCCTAGCGTCCAACAGGCAGCTCACCGTTACCTTCTCCTTGTTCAGCCTGGTGAGCGGGACGTCAGTGTGCCTGACGATAGAGTCACCTATTACAAGTGTATCAGGTGTGTTGTTTAGCCTTAAGGGCTGTGACTGTTTGGCACACTGGCTTTGTGAGCTATGTGTTGCATGTGTTTTGTTTTGGGGTAGCGGTTGCTTGGGTGTCTGCTTTGGAGGTCTCTGTTGCTTAGGCAGATTTTTATTTAGAGCCTCCGAGTATGTTTTTGTGTGTTTGTGTTTAGTTTGCTGTCATGGTAGATCTATGTGAGACTGGAATTGTAGTGAGTGTGGTTTCCTTCTCCTCCTGACTGGTTACTCCAGTACTGAGTTGAGAGAGCTTAGCCTCCAGTTTGGCTATATGGTTGCATCTCTCACATGTGTTGGAATTTGTTGGGAGGAGGAGAGGGTTGTCTGTGTACACGAGGCAGTTGTAACATTGCCTCAAGATTCCCAGATTCACCAGCTGGACCAGAGAGGAGATTGACAGTTGACCTTTGGACATGCTAGAATAGTATTGGGAATTCCTTTATAATTGAAAAAAAGGGCCAACGGGGAACAAGGTACTCAAGGGGAGTTTGTGAGGGTGTAGTGCTTTTAATTTTTTAGTGCTGACTTATGTAATTGCTTTAGTGAGCAAGTGCCAGGCTTTAGAGTAGGAATAGGGTGTTTATTATGAGAACTAGATCAGTTCTAAGGGAAAAAGTGAAGAGCAGACTTTGTGGAGCCGAGAATGGTTTAAACCCAATTAAGCGGCATTGTCCCGATGCTGCGCTATGCGCAAAAAGCCGCGCTAAAGTGGGTTTTATACAGGGGGGACTTGAAAGAGCTAGAAATTGGCCCAAAACGGCCAATAGACTTACCAGATTCTTGTGCTGGGAACACTCCTCCAGGGATAGATAGGCTGCTCTAAGCTCCCCACTGCCACTGGTGAACAAAGAAGCCTCCTTTTATCCAAGAAAGGAAATTGGCAACACAGGAACTTTCCAAAAGTCCAGAATACAGCAAAGCTTGTATTTGGACTACTCTAGGTCAGGAAAGACGGGAAACAAGGATAATTTTTTTTTCTTTTTGCAACAAACAGCAGGAAAATGCAATAAATATGTAACGCAGGCTAGCGCACTTGAGTGTGTAGCCTCAACAGGTAAATGCAACAAACAGGGCAAACTTTAAAAGTGCAGGTGCAAAAACAACTTTAAACAGTTTAAAACAGTTCAAGAAGCAGAAATACTTGCAGTTTAGCTAGATCGGACAGTTGCCCAGGTAGTAGCAGCAAAAAAAACACTTAACAGGTTGTCGGGGGTCTTTTTCTCTGCATCTACCAGCCTGGCATCTTATTACTACCGATGTTCGGGTGCAGAGAATAATATCCAGAGGCTACCAAATACCATTCGATTTAACTCTCAAACTCGTCAAACGAATCTCTCATGTACCACCCAATCAGAGGGAATTAGCAGCCTTAAAAATAGAAAAGCTGCTAAGAAAAAGAGTCATCCAACCAGTCCCACCAGACCAGACAGGATCCAGGTTTTACTCGAGATTCCTTTTAGTGCCAAAAAAGACAAGGGACTGGAGACCAATCCTGGATCTCAGCCTATTGAACAAATTTATCAAACCTCAAAAATTTCGGATGGTCACAGTACAGTCCATTTTTCCCTTCCTGGGGAGGGACAACTTGATGTGCTCTATATACCTCCAGGATGCGTTCTTACCACAGAAAGATGAATCACTGCTCCCGGAGGATTCTCCGCTTCCGGCTGTGGGCGAATCACTACCAGTTCAGGGCACTGCCATTCAGTCACTCGACAGTCCCCCCGAGTGTTCACCAAATGTATGGCAGTTGTGGTAGCTCACCTTAGACTACAAGGATTCCAGGTGTTTCCCTATCTAGACGATTGGCTCCTTACCGCTATCTCCTAGTCCGCAGCCTGTCTTACACTCAAGGTCTCGCTCTCCGATTAGGGATTACAATCAACAAAGACAAATCTCAAGTGTCCCCAATGAAGACACTGGAACTTATTGGAGTGGTCTTCGCAACATTCTGTCAAGCTTCTCTCCCCCCTTACAGGCTTTTGAAAATAAGACACGAAATCCAAGACCTTCTTCCTCTGACTTATGCACCAGCATGTCTTGTACTGCAACTCTTAGCTCCATGGTGGCTGCCATTACGTTAGTACCACTGGCGAGACTGCACATGAGAATCCTACAGTGGCTCCTTTCTGCACAGTGGTCGTTGCTAACTCACCCACTCGACCACATGATACATCTTACAAACCGCTGCAAGGAAGAAATGTTATAGTGGATGAAGCCACAAACGAATCTTTGGTGTTGACCGTTCTGTCTTCCCCAGCCCACGGCCACTGTGACCATTGACGCTTCCCTGTTAGGGTGGTGGGGGGGGGGCATTTCCAGAGAAAAACTGTCCAAGGCACCTGGTCCCCCATGGAAGCCAATTTGCACACAAATGTCATGGAATTGAGGGCAATTCTGTTAGCGTTGCAAGTGTTCCATGCATCCCTACCCTCTGGAACCATTGCATTTCAGTCAGACATGTCAGTCGTCTGGTATATCAACAAGCACGGCGGAACCAGGTCTTACCCCCTGTGTCAGGAAGCCTTATAGCAATGTACATTCCCAGGAGTTCCAACCTTATTGCGGACAATCTGAGCGGGAACATCCTGATGCCTCATGAGTGGTCACCTCGATCCTGTAACAGGGGATTGAGTCTTCCAATGCTGGGGCAAGCCTTGCTGCGACCTGTTTGCTTCCCCCCTAAACTACAAATGCAGAAGATACTTTGCCCTGATCGACCCTCAAGGGGAAACACCGAGGGACACACTAACAACGCACGATTGGCCCCTGAGTCTTCTGTATGCCTTTTCCCTGTTTCCCATCATTCCAAAATTTCTCCAGAAAGCTCAGAGGTTGAGAAGCAAAGTGTTTCTCATTTCCCCCTACTGGCCCCATCAAGTCTGGCTTCCATTTCTATGGCCTCATCTTATTCACAGCCTGTGGATCCTGGATCATTCCCAAGACCTATTCTCATCCTCAGGGACTGAGTCATCCGAACCTACACAGTCTCAAGCTCACAGCTTGGTTCCTCCACTTCCAGTGATTGCCAGGCTGCCTGACATCCCATCTCCTGTTGGCAAAATTCTTCTGGCTTCACACAAACCTTCCACCAGGAAAGTTTATTGTAGTAAATGGACTAGGTTCTCTATTTGGGCCAAAGATCAGACCGTTTCTGTATGCCTATTCAAAAGATCCTACAATACCTGACTACTCTTTTACATGCAGGAGCCCCAGCATCGACGATCCCTGTACATCGCCAGTTTTCATAATGGTCTTGATCATTCTTCAGTTATGTCACACCTCCTATGCAAGACCTTTTTGAAAGGAGTATTACATGTTAAACCTCTAGTTAAGCATCCCTTAGAACCCTGGGACTTGACTTTGGAACTTGACTTTGGAACTTGACTTTGGTACTTCAGTCTCTCACAGGTTCTACTTTCGAGCCCTTTGATTCGTGTGATTTCAAATTTTTGTCATGGAAAACCTTGCTTCTAGTAGCACTTACCTCAGTGAGAAGAGTATCTGAGCTGCAGGCCTTGAGTGTCAAGAGACCTTACTTGATCTTTTACACGTATATGGTGTCCCTTCTTACTGACCCTTCTTTTTTGCCCAAGGTCATTTCTGTCTTTTCCGTTAACCAATCTGTTGACCTGCCGGTTTTCTTCCCTCAGCATTCTAATAGAGGGGCATACCTTTTGCACACCCTTGATGTGCATCGGCAGCTTCGTTGTTATTTGGACAGGACTAAATCTTTCAGGAAAACAGATCAGTTTGTGGCTTTTGCAGGACCCAGATTGGGTTAACCTGTTTCCAAAGTGACTTTATCCTCCTAGCTTGGAAATGTCATTTCCTTTATCTACCAACAGAATAAGCTATCCTTACCTTCCAGAATAAATGTTCATTCTACCAGATCTGTGGCTACTTATGTAGCATTTCATTTCAGAGTCTCTATGGATGATATCTGCGCAGCAGCCACTTGGGCAAGACCTCATACCTTTATCTCCCATTACAAATTGGATTTGGCCTCCAGGGGATGAACATCTTTTGGTTCTGTGGTGCTCAGGAATATCCTTCCTTAGGGCCACCAGGACTCAAATAGATAGCGACTCTGTCCTATTTGTAATGAATAAACAAAGATTTACATAATCAGTTAAAGAAGTTATGTCCTACCGTAATGTTCCATCTGTGTTTTAGATCTTTGTTCATTCATTACTTCCCACCCTCCTTCCCCCTGCCTGGACTCCTGGTGGACTTTTGGAACTCCTGGTTAGGGTATTTGCTCAGACAGAGACTTCTACTATTTTTTCTATTACTACATCTATTATCTAGGGGTGGGCAAACTCGATCTGGAGTAACTAGGAGAGGGGCATTATGGGTAGGTCTTAGCTGAGAGTTTTTGGCTGGCACGAGCTTGGAAACGGCCGTATCAGTTCCGAGGACGGAACCGAAGTCCTATTTGTAATGAATGAACAAAGATCTACAACACAGATGGAACATTATGGTAAGACATCACGTTGCTCAATCTCGCCGTTTGTTCTTACACGTGGGTATGGAGCCGATCCATCGGCTCTGAGTCAGCCACTTTCCAAGCTCAAGATCGTTCAGTAGCTCGAGGCACAGTACCTATCCCATGATGCTCTCTGACTTACCCCCAGATCTAGTTTGCCGCTGCAATGGATCGCAAGTCTTCAGTGTGCTCAAGCCAGTGAAAGTTTATTAAGAAGTATTTCTACAGCTAAGTTTACCTTATATATATATATATATATATATATCTGTTTTTCTACCAGTATTCCCTTGTTGTACTCTTTTTTTAGGGCTTTGTCCCTGTTTAGTGTGTTTTATTGGAGCGAGTTGCTCTTGGGCCTTGCCCTCTCTTCAGTTGGTTACATCCTTTATTATAGTTGTACAGGGAATCTATCTTTTCTCCTATCCTACTTTTTGGCAAGATTGTTTTTTGATTATTATTGGATTGTAATGTTGTACTTTATATTATTGGGGATCTGATAATTGTGTTTTCTGTGTTTCTCTTCTTGTGATTGGATAGTACTAGTGTACTTGATATTATCAGGGATCTGATAATTGTGCTTTCTCCTGGACATGATGGCTGACCAAAAGCAAAAGTCAGGATTTAAAAGATGACTGTGGCCAAAAAATGTCAATAACAGATGACCACATTTCTTGTGTTTATTGTTTGGGACCTCTCCATTTGCAGGAGGATTGTTCCATCTGCCACTCTTTTAGTGCAGAGTTCTGTTAGAGATACGTAGAAAACTTATTGATCGAGATCTCTTAACACCTGAGTTTCAAGAAGCTTTGGACAAGTCTGACCAGACCTCCAAGTCTTCAAAAGGGTCGAAGTTGTCTCGGGTGTCCTCAGAGCCTAGGTCTTCGGCTCCGAGCACCTCTGTACCTCTGTTAAGGTGCGGTCACCGGTTCCTAGGTCTTCGGAATCGTGTGCCGAACCGATGATTCGGAGCCAACCTTTGGTTTTGGAGCTGGTATGGGAGACTTTAAAATCTCCAATACTTAGGTCTGTAGCTTCTTCGGCCCCTTCAACCCGCTCTTCAAGAATGTCAGATATTGATGTGGACCGTGTGGTGCAGAGGCTCTTGGAGAACCTGGCATTGGCTAAACTGCTCTCTGCTTCATCCAAACTGGGTTTGAGCCATGTCCCCGCTCCATTGCCTGTGACTACTCCTCCTCCGAGCCTACCCAGGCCTTCAGAGCCAGAGGCGGAAGATCTGATGGTTGTGGAACCCATGGAGCCAAGTCCTGTTCCAGTGACTTCGGTTCCACCCACCCTGACCTCTTCGGTGCCGTCCGAAGAGTCTCTGATTCGACACACACTCGTCGGTTCTGGGGTGGGAGTGGGGGGAGTCGAACCGACGCGTTGGTTCCGACACTTCCCCTCTGGGCTTCGGCACAGGTGAGCTCTGCTCCGTCCCCGGGTTCGGAGCCCTCAGCCTCGGCACCTGCGAGGCCTCCATCTTCTTCTGAACCGGTGGCCTCCTCGGGCCAAGAGTCCGGGGCCTTTGATGCCATGAGGAGGGTGTTGTCTGTTCAGACCCACACTACAGGTCTCTCCTCTTCCTCCCTGAAGATGCCAAGTTCTGCCTCTTCATCTAAAGCACCTACTAAGCATCGAGACCCAGAGCCTCAGGTATCCCCTTTGGGTGAACCCTGCTCTACTGAAACTTCACCAGCCGCCCCCACTGATGAAGTTCCCAGAAAGAGACTCTGCAAGAGGAGGCATTTGGATTCCCCTCAGGAATCCTTGACATCAGACACCAACTTGAATCGAAAGGGTCCCCACGGTCCCCCTCGGAGGATGTTTCCTTTGCGGACATCTTAGAAATACTTAAGCAGAGGGGCGATTGGCAGTCCATTCGCCCTACTGAGGATGAGTCTGTGCTCCTGAAGGCCTTCGGGTCTCAGCCGTCCACCTCATGGGAGTCCCCTGACACCATGGAACCAGTCCCTCGGAGGCCCAATAAATTCATCACTGCTCCTCAAGAGAAATCCTTCCTCACCCAAGGAGTCCCTGTTGATGCCATGGTGGTGGCAGCAGCCACCAAGAAAGAGATGTCAGAGACTTCCTCTACTGACCATCCTTCTAATAAGGATTCCAGGATGATGGACAGATATGGGAAACACATTTTTAGTTATGCGACATTTGCCATGAGATCACCTAACTACTTGACCCATTTTACTCGCCTTCAACAAGATCTCCTTCAAGAGCTTGGAGATACTGTAAAAGGCAACACAGATGAGGCTATTTCGGAAAAGGTTACAGCTCAGCTTTCTACCCTTAATTCTGTCGTCAACTCATCCATGCGGCTCATTTCCTATGCAGCCGAGGGATCGAGTCGAGCAGCAGGTTCAGCAATTGCTCTGTGGAGACAGTCCTGGATGTGCTTGTGCTCCTTTACGGAAGCCTTCAAATCTTTTTGTCAATACTCCATTTGATGGCTCTTCATTGTTTGGGCCTAAAGTCAAGGATACCCTCACTAGGTGTGAGCAGGAAGGAAAGACTATCTGCCGTAGGAGTCTGTCCCCCCCCCCCCCACTAGACCATACCCCAAAGGGCAAAGAGGTGGAAAAATGTGGTTCCGGAAGTCCCAAGGAGCTTTCCAGAACATACGTAGTGAACCCCTCTTCAAGGGCAGAGGAGGGGGCAGTAACGGAAGATGCCACTTTGGCAGCAGAGGGGGTCAGCCGAACCAGGGTGACAGGGAGCAGTTTCCTGGAAAAGCCCTATCAGCACTCCTGAGAGGAAGCCCGACTGTCCTACTCTGGTGGCAGTCGGGGGTCGCTTGGCCTTGTACCCAGACGCCTGGCTAGGGCTTACTTCAGATTCTTGGGTACAAAACATAGTTACCAGAGGTTACCTCATTCCCTTTGTAGACTCCCCGTTACCCACAAAAAGAATCCCAGATGTTCCACCCAGTCTGAGGAATCAAGCAGTCACAGAAATCCAAAACCTGCTAGAAAAAAGTCATGCAGCCAGTCCCGGCGGACCAGATAGGATCCGGAACTCACTCCAGATTCTTTTTAGTTCCAAAGAAAACAGGGGACTGAAGGCCCATTTTAGACCTCAGCAAACTCAATACATTTGTAAAGAAGGAAAAGTTCCAGATGGTCACGCTTCAGTCAATACTCCCTTTCTTGGGAACGGGCGATTTGGATGTGCTGTTTAGATCTCAAGGATGCTTACTACCACATCAAAATGGCCAGACCATCCAGAGATCACCTGCATTTCTGGCTGGGGGCCAGTCATTACCAATTTCGAGCTCTGCCCTTTGGTCTCACTACAGCCCCCAGAGTGTTCAAATGTATGGCAGTAGTTACGGTTCACCTGAGGCGTCTAGGATTCTGGGTATTTCCGTATCTGGATGATTGGCTCCTATCCGCCACCACCAGGCATCAACTCATTCAGTCCAGGGATCATACGATCAGTGTCTGTTCTCGGTTAGGAATAACCATAAATTTCAAAAAATCTGCTTTATTACCATCGCAGCATATCTCATTTATCGGAGCAGACCTAGACACCACCACTGCCCTGGTCAAATTACCTCTAGAAAGAGTCACCTCTCTAAGAAATAGGGTGTCATGCTTGTTACAAGAAAAGAAAGTACCTGCTTCTCAGATGTTAAAACTCTTGGGCACAATGGCAGCTTCCCTCATAGCAGTACCTCTGGGCCGAATGCACATGCGGATACTCCAATGGTTGCTTTTCACCCAGTGGTCCTACCAACAGCTCCCGATGTCATTCAAGATTCTGTTGACAGATGCTTGCAAGAGAGACCTTCTCTGGTGGTTGAACAGCCACCAGGTGACAGTAGGTCAACCGTTTATATTACCCCCTCCAGTAGCCACTGTGACCACGGATGCTTCCCTGATTGGGGCTTTTCAGGAAAAGATTGTCCAAGGCACCTGGTCAGAGATAGAATGTCATTTGCACATCAACGTCCTGGAGTTGAGAGCAGTGCTTTTAGCGTTGCAGCACTTTTACGACTATCTACCTCAGGGGACGATTGCGATTCAGACAGACATGTCGGTAGTCTGGTACATCAGCAAACAGGGACAGTCCCAGGGATTCACTTGTGCATGATTGGCCCTCGGGTCTCCTTTATGCTTTTCCTCCAACCCCACTGATTCCCATATTCTTGATGAAAGCAAAGGGCTCGGGCAGGACAGTTATTCTGATAGCCCCTTTTTGGCCTCTGCAAATATGGTTCCCCTTTCTTCATCAATACCAACTAGAAGAACCTTGGTTTCTGGACCCAGTGCCAGACCTTCTGACGCAGTCGTCAGGAGTTCTTCACCCCTCTCTTCATTCCCTCAAACTGACAGCTTGGCTGCTCCACTTCCCAACCTAGCCAGGTCATATAATCTATCTTCCGAAGTTCAACATATTTTGGTTTCTTCTCATAAAGTCTCCACTAGGAAACTGTACATTAGTAAATGGAAACGTTTTGTTTACTGGGCCTCTCAATGTGATATTGATCCCTATGTTTCCCCTCTTGATAGGGTTCTGGAATTTCTCGCAATGATTTTTCAGGAAGTGCTGCAGTGGCCACTGTTAGAGTTCAATTGGCCGCTATATCTAATTTTCACTTGGGGATTGAGGGATCTAATCTTATGTCACACAGATTATGTAAAGCCTTTTTAAAAGGGACTCATCACCTAAGGCCACCCATCAAACAACCAGTTGCACCATAGAACCTAAATTTAATATTATCTCAGCTGATGCTTCCCCCCTTTGAGCCTGCATCCTCTTGCCCCTTGAAGTTCATATCTTGGAAAACATTATTTTTGGTGGCTATTACTTCAGCTCGTAGAGTTTCTGAACTTCAAGCTCTTTCTGTTAGGCCCCCTTACTTGGTATTTTTTCCTGATAGAGTGTCTCTCAGGACAAATGCCACTTTTCTTCCAAAGGTCTGCTCCGAGACTAATCTGAATCAGTCTGTTGAGTTGCCCACTTTTTTCAGACATCATTCTAATAAAGTGGAGTATATGCTAGATAAACTTGATGTCCACAGACAGTTGAGATTTTACTTGGACAGAACAAAGGATTTTAGAAAATCTGAACAGCTTTTTGTCTCCTACGCTGACAACAAAAAAGGGCTATCTGTGTCTAAAGTTACCGTGTCTAAATGGTTATCAGATTGCATAAAGTTTGTATATTCTTCAACTAATCAGACCTTAGAATACAAGGTGAAAGCTCATTCCACTAGGGCAGTATCCACATCTCTAGCTCACACAGCTCGTTTGCCTTTGGACACCATTTGTGCAGCCGCCACTTGGTCAAAAGCACATACGTTTATCACTCATTACAAAGTGGACAGGGCCTCCAGGGACAGAGCTTCCTTTGGTTCCACTGTTCTCAGGAATGTACTCCCGTGAGCCACCCAGGGTTTGGGTGCTTGGGACACCACCCACGTGTAAGAACAAATGGCGAGATTGAACAACTTCACATAAAGAAGTTATGTTCTTACCGTAACATTCCATGTGAGTTGTCCATCTCGCTTTTGTTCTTACATTTCCCACCCTCCACCCCCCTCCGAATTCTTGAAGACCGGTTACGACGGGAGGTCTGGTTTGGTTTGTCTACTGTCCTTTACTTCTACCAGACTTTCTTCCTGTGGTTAACTGTACATATATGTTTTTATATGTTTTTTATATATACACATATTGACATTTAGGGTATGTTAGGCTGTTCCCTTGTTGCTGGATTCAGCAAACTAGATCTGAGGGTTAGTCAGAGAGCATCATGGGATAGGTACTGTGCATTGAGCTACTGAAAGATATTGAGCTTGGAAAGCGGCCGACTTGGAGCCGATGGATCAGCTCCGTACCCACGTGTAAGAACAAAGGCGAAATGAACAACTCACATGGAACGTTATGGTAAGAACATAACTTCTTTTTTTTTCAACTTGTCTTCATTATTTACTTATGCATGGCTGTGCTCTGTGTATTTTTAAACATCAGATCACTGATTTTACTGCAAATTAAGTTATTTGAATGTACTGTGAAGATTTTACTTTATCTGACAGCAACGATATAGTTTAAATTGCTATTAAACATTATTGTATGGCATTTTAACATGGTTAAAGTGCATGGAGCTAATTTTAAATACTGGTTTGGCATGTTAGTTGCTTTGGTGTTTGGACATTGTATACTGGAAATTATTTAACTTCTGTCAGTTGTAAAAGAATTCTGAACACGTTTCAGACTGTTTTTGTGATAAAAGCAGTTTGGCAGACTTTAGTTGTGTAAGGACATAATTATTACTAGAAACTTTAGTGCTTATTATGATACATTATCTAGTACTGTTCTTGCATTATTCTGGCTGCTGCTCTCTCTCTCTCTCCCCCTCCCCTGACTTGATGGAGCCTCACTCTGGTATCCTCCCCCATCAAATCCTGTTGCACCTAAAAATAAAAAACAAAATAAAAATATGCCTCAGCCTATGGTTAGTGATTTTTTTGGGTACACTGCTTGGCCTGAAGGCCACTTACCTCTCTCAACCCTGCAGTCTGGCCACAAACAGCCACAGACAAGTGGGTTCTGAGAATAATTCATAGAGGATGCACTTGGCAGTGGATAGAAAATCCTCCCCCTTTCATGAGAATTCCCTCACACCAACCATACCAGAAAGTGTGGTGTCCTCCGGTGCTCCATCATATGTTAAAAGCAGGGGTCTAAGATGCAAAAAGGCAAAGGATTTTACTCCAGAACTTTTTGGTACCAAAAAAGGAGCACTCCTGGAGACCCATCCTAGATTTGCCCTTTCTGAACATCTTTGTAAAAGCTTTGAAATTCAAAAAGCTAATGTTAAGTCAGCCCTAGTGTTCCTTCTGGACCACTGTGTCTTGGTGACTGTAGATCTCAGGGATACTTGTCCTATTCCTATTGCTCCCAGTTTCAGGAAATTTGAGATTTGCTGTGTCTGGTTTACATCATCAGTTTTGTGTGTTACCCTTTGGGCTATCTGCTGTACCGTGAGTGTTTACAAACTGTTTGGGCCCATTGTTTGCCTATTGAAGAACCATAGGCATCTACATTTTCCTTGTTTAGATGATTTGTTGATTTCTGCAGATTATGTTTCCAGATAGTTGGAGCCCCTAGGCAAGGTCACATCCCTCCTTTCCCACCTGGACTTCAAAATGAACCTTCAAAAATCCTTCCTCACACCATCTCTGTGAATTGTTTTCCTGTTGTATTGGATAGACATAGCAAAAAGGATGGCCTTCCTACCAGAAGACAAAGTTCTTGGATTGTCTCTTCTAGATGATGCCTTTGCAAGAGAGTTCCTCAAAATTCGAAATTTCATGGCATCAATGATCCTCATGATATCACTAGCCAGACTGGACATGAGAAAAATTCAGTGGTACTTACAGAATTGTTGGACTCCACACCTTCATCCCTTGGTTTCCAGGTACTCGTACTGAAATTTGTGAAACATGAACTGCAGTGGTGGAGGGATCAACTGTCTCTGAATCCAGGAATTCCTTTTTCTCCTCTGACCCCAGTCCAGTCTGTCCCGACATATTCAGATTTTGTGTGGGGAGCAATGTCCAAAGGAGTTAAATTGCAAGGCTTATGGAGTCCTCAGGACATACCAAAGCTTATAAACCTAAAGGAAATGTTGGCAGTGATTCATGCCTTAAATGCTCTTCAACACTTAACGGACTTCTGGTCCCCTTTCACTGGTTAGAGACAACACTACCGTGAAGTGATACCTGAACAAGCAGGTGTGTACAATGTCATACCCTCTTTGCCAGTTAGTATTGATGGCCTGGGTGCTGGCTGTACAGCATTCTGGTGACTCTTCAGGCCTCATGTATTCCATCAGAACAAAACAGTGGCAAACAGACTAAGCAGTTCCTGGACAGACCCTCGCGAGTGGAGGCTTCATGTAGAGGTCTTTCAAAACTTGATCCAGACATGGTGAACACCTTGAGTATCCCTGCTCAATTTCAAAACAAAAATCTGAAAAGTTCAAGACATCTTTCCAGGCATGCTGCTTTATCATTCCAGTGTTAAAGAACGTTCCTGTATGCATTTCCACCCTTTCCAATGATTCAGAAGGGATTAACAAAGATCATTTTGATCACCCTCTTTTGGCTCAGACAAAGTTGGTTATTCCTTTTAATGGAATTGGCCAAGGGAAACCAAGAAACTTAAAAGCAGAAGAGCAGGTAACAGTTCTTAACCTTTTTGCAGACTAGCCATGTTAGCTTGGGATATAGCTTTACAGCACAGTCTCACTCTACAACCACTGTACATCCCTTGAGAGCAAAACTGTATGGCAGATGAGCTGAGCAGGACAAAGGCTGACGCTCACAGCTAGAAACTACATCAGGGGTCTTCCAAGATTTGATTAAGTAGGTCTCTCTGCCTCCTCTCTCAACAATCAGGTGGCTAAATTCTGCTCCAGGAATCCATCCAGCAAGGCTGGGAAGACAGAAGCCTCTTTTCTTGGACAGGGATTGTTTCTTTATGCTTTTTCACCATTTTCACTGATATCCAGGGTACCTATGAAGATTCAGAAGGAATCCCCCAAGGTCATTGTGGTGACTCTTCTGACCTAGGCAACAGTGGTTCTCTGTTATTTTGAAAATGGCCAGGTGCAATTACCACAAGCTTCCTCACAGAATGTATCTACTCTCACAAGAACAGTGGTGTTCGATATACCCTGACCCCCATCAATTTCAACTGACTTGACTGCCTGCCTGAATGATAGGGCCTTAATTTCCTTTAGGCACCTATTTACTGAGGACCTGCAGTAGGTAGTAATTGAGGCAAGATAGCCTGCTGTTAGAAAATAATGTATTAGAAATTGAAAAGTTTTTGTAGTTGGTGCCAAAAACGTAACCAGCACCCATTCAGGGCTAGTGTTTCTCTGGTTTTACAATATTTGTGAAAGCTATTATTCATTGGCCTTTCTTACTCCTCTATCAAGGTACAGTTGTCAGCCATTTAAGCATGTCTGTTCATGGATCCCCCTCTTTCAGTGTGTTCTCATGTGAGAATATTTTTGAAAGGGGTTTTGCTTGAGGGACCTCCAGGAAAACCAGTGGCTCCTCCTTGAGATCTTAATTTTGTGTTAGAGAAAATAACACTTGCTCCATTTGAACCTGCTAATCTGACTTGAGGCAATTAATATGTGTAAGTATATTTAGTTGAATATTGTGCAAGAGGGGTATTAGACGTTATGATGCATTCATTATTAAGCCTGTGACTTTTTTCTTCTGTTATTTAACCATGTATGTATGTTATTTTGTTGTATTTTGAATGTTTCTCTTTTGTAAAATGGGGTTATATCCTGAACTGTAAGTACAATTGAGATGAAATGCTTAAAACAATTATGGAAAACATTGAAAATGATATAGTAATGCTTTTTATGTATACTTTGAAATTAGTGCTGAGGCTACTGGTTTAATATTGTTCATATGTAAGTATTAGGCTAGCTGCCCTTGCAGGCCATTTTAGGCCTAGCCAGTTTCCCTTCTTGTGCTTGAAATAACCTATCCCGTTTAGTTATAGATTGACCTTATCCATCCCATGGTTTATAATTATATATTACCCCTACTGAGAGTAACTAGGATCATACCATAAGTAATTTGAAGGGAACATGCATGGAATAAAGCATTTAGGAGCTGTCTGTGTCCATTAGTAGTACAGGGGGCACTCCAAGGGTAAATTTTCTGTTTCCTATCAATAGATCTAAGTTGCACTTGAATATGGGCAAGGATGATCTGTGTTTTATGTGGATGTTTTATGTTTATCTTACATTAACACTTTGTTTTTTGAATTCTAGTCATTTACTTGTTTTTAAAAAAATGTGAACAGTCTATGCATCTGTGATTTTTCAAAAGCCTAATCATAGACTCATCTTTTTATGTTACTAGGGGCTTACGAAATAGTATGCCTCCTGTTCTAGGAGCTGTGACACAGTTTCATGCTTGGTGGCATATACTTACAGGCCTTGGCTCCTACCTACATATCCTTTTCAGGTATGAAGTATGACCGGATTTTATTTAAAAATGTAGTCCAGAAAAAATACTTGGCTCATTTTATTTTGCCATCCAATTTAACTGCACCCGTTTAAATAATAAACATGAGCCCAGTGACATCACTGAGATGAGTAAACCTATGTCTGTGTTCTAAAAATCAGTCCTAGTTTGGCTTAAAGTTATTGCTTTTGAAAAAGAAATGCGTTAAAACAAGGTGTTTATGTTCGGAATCAGTATAGTGTGGAGTACTTTTTTTGTTACTAAAGAGGAAATGAAATGCACACTGGGAAAGAAGGATAAAACATACGGAGCACTACCCACCTTTTATCTGTAAATGGTTATTGCAATACCTTGTATGCTGCCTCTGTAACATAAAAGAGATGGAGACTGTTGTAAGCACAACCATCTGCAGTCAAATGGCTTCTTTATTTTTAATGTAGATATACCTCACCATGAGTGTAAAATTTAGTCCTATAAATTACATACAAGGCCTTGAGCCGTCAAATAGCTTGGAAGAAATAATGTTTCATTTAAATCATATTTTTATTTTTGTATTTAGATTTAAAGACTTCTGATGATAGAGTATATGTGTTATGACTATCTGTTCTACTGTATTGCAAAATATAGTAATTTTTCAAATATGTTTATTCATTGGTATTTATTTTTAATCTTTCAGTAATTCGAGTAGGTCTGATAAAAGAAGCCCATTCTTAAGCATATCTGATATAACTGGGTTTTATGTGGTCTTACATGTCACATAGAGGTTCCCTCTCACTCTTTTGAAAACCAAATGTAGTGATTAAATCTCCAGTCAGTTTTGAAGTGAATCCTTTCAGATTTTGAATTTATGAAAACCTTTGAATCGTTTCTTCATTGTTGCAGTTAATTAGAAAGTAGTGTGAGTATACATTCACTGTGTAAACTACATGGTGTATAGTCATTGACTTACATTAGATTCTGTACTGGAGATGTTTTGAAGAATCCAAGTGTGACGTTGACACCCTCAGGTTTGATTAAATATCAGCTGGGTACATCGCATGCCTCATATTAACTTAGTATTGCAGCTGTTCTATGAGATTATTCTACCACAATGTAGCATGTTGCATTTTTATATTAATTTGTACACCATTGTTACTGTATCTAGGGTTTATACTTAACAGATAATGTTAAGTTGTCAATCTCGCCTTCATTCTTGCTGGATGGGTTCGGAGCCGATCCTCGGCTCCGACTTGGCACTTGCTAAGCTCGAGAGCTAATTTTACCAGTTCGAGGCAACCCTATATCCCATGATGCAAGGCGGAGACTACCCAGATCTCGTTTGCCGCTTCGCTAATGAGGTGCCTTTTTTTACCAGCTCCAGGTAAGTTACTGATTATAAGACTTTAGTCTACCCCCTTGAATTTTTCATATCCATAGTTGTTTTTTGTTAACCTTAACGCTTACTTTAACCCTATTCCCGTTAGTGTTCCCTTTTTTTCGAGTTATTTATCCCCTTTCCCTAACTTAGGCCTTCCCCTCCCTAAATTTTTTCCTGTCAGGGATTGTTTGTGTCTGACTGTGTTGTTATCCCTGTTTAGTTTAAATTGTTGGATTGGGTGTTTTTGTGTGTGTGTTGGTGTTTTGTTTCTTTTTTCACAACTTGTTGTTCCTCGACACAGTTATGTCGAGGGACACAAAGGTCTCAGGCTTCAAGAAGTGTGACTCGTGCTGTCAGAAGATGTCTCTGACAGACGGTCACACTTCTTGTTTTTACAGCCTGGGACCTCTGCACCTGCAGGACTCTTGTGCTATCTGTCATGCCTTCAGCCCAAGAGTCCTGCAGGAGCGCAGAAATAAATTGATATTAAGGGGCTTATTAAAGCCTGAGAGCTCCCCGACTAAGTCGGCGCCGGGGAAGCCCTCGAAACCTATCAAGCCTTCAGCTCAAAGTTCCAAGCCGTCGGCTTCTGGTGTATCTTCACCAGGGTCGAGATTGGCTCTGGCCGGAGCCGATCCTTCCACTATAGCAGTCACAGTATCGGCTCCATCCGGCGCCGATACTGCCCAATCTGGACATTCAGTGTCGGCTCCGGCTGGAGCCGACGTATCCTCGGCTCCGTTGGCTCCATCGATCTCTAAAAAGAGATCTCGATCCCCCTCATTAGAGTCGATACATTCGGCTCCGAGATCACCCTTGCTCTCGGAGCGGAGCCATCGGAGCCGTTCTTCTCGGTCGTCCAGGCTGTCTGATCACGACCTCGAGAGAGTGGTGAGTAGACTATTAAAGTCTCAAGCATTGGCCCAAATGCTCCATAGCCCATCTCAACAGACGGTAGCTATTTCACATCCACCAAACATTCCTCCTTCGACTCTCTTACAGAGCTCTGAGCCGGAGCTCCTCGGAACCGTGACCGTTGTAGCTTCGGAGCCGATACCACCCCTTTCAGCTCCATCGTCCTCTGCTCCGATTTCCTCCTTGAGGCCTTCATTGGAGGGATCCAGGCGTCTGGTCTCTCTCGTCGGCTCCGAGGGGGAGAGTGGCATCGGACCCTTGTCCGACCCCGTTCTCCCTCTCGGGGCTTCGGGGTTGGTGAGCTCAGCCCCGACATCTGCCTCGGAGCCTTCCCTCTCGGTGAGGCCTGGAGTTCCTATCTCTTCGGAGCGGGAACCTTCTGGTCTCTCTGGGGGAGCCCGAGGTGATGAGGAGTGTACTAGCCCCTGGGCTTAGTCAGCGGACAGTTCCATCAGCTCCTCCCTCTACAGTGCCTGCTGCCGTCTCTTCCCACTCTCTTGCTCCCGGTCCCAGGGATCCACTGCCTCAGGTTTCCCCCTTGGGAATATCTTCCTCTTCGAGGCTTCTCCTGATCCGTCAGGTGAACCTCCGCGTAAAAGGACGTGTAAGAGGAAACATCTAGACTCCCCCGAGTCTATTACATCTGATACTGACCTGAATGAGTCGGAGGGATCCCCAAGGTCCTCCTCTGAGGATGTCTCTTTCTCAGACATCCTTGAACTCCTTAAGCAGAGCGGGAACTGGCCGTCCCTTAATCCTTCGAGGACGAGTCAGTATACCTGGAGGCGTTCGGATCTCGACCCTCCACCTCCTGGGTGTCTCCGCCTTTCGACCCTCTTATGGATGTAGTGGCTCGGAAGGCGTGGATGGCTCCGGATTCGGTGGAACCTATTCCTAGGAGGCCTTCAAAATTCATTACGGCCCCACCAGATAGACAATATTTGACAAAGGGTGTCCCAGTTGATGCCATGGTGGTGGCTGCTGCCACCAAGAAGGAACTAGCTGATTCTTCAGTACCTGTCCATCCTCCTAACAAGGATTCTAGGACTATGGACAGGTACGGCAAGCGGATTTTTTCTTCAGCGACTTTTGCCATGAGATCGCTGAACTACTTGTGCCACTTCACCCGCCTTCAAAGAGATGTTCTTAAAGAGTTGGGAGATTTACAGGATCCGTCAGCTGCTGGGTCTCAGGATAAGATTAGCTCACAGCTAGGAATCCTTAACTCCATTGTTAACTCCTCTATGCGGCTCATTTCTTATGCAGCCGATGGAGCGAGTAGGGCCGCAGGCACAGGAGTGGCTTTAAGGCGTCATTCCTGGATGCGGCTTTGTAATTTTGCAGACCCCTTCAAGGCGTCCTTCACAAACTCCCCTTTTGATGGTTCGACCTTGTTAGGACCTCAAGTGAAAGACACTTTGACTAGATGCGAACAAGATGGCAAGACTCTTTCTGCTGTAGGAGTCCCTTTCTCCACCCCTTCAAGACCTTACCCCAAAGGACAGAAGGGAGGGAAAATGTGGTTCCGCAAATCTCAAGGAGTCAAGCCTGACGCACAAAGTCAGTTTACCCCCAGAGGCAGAGGGGGTAACAATAATAGATGCCGCCCTAGGGGCAGAGGGGGTCCGCAGAATCAGGGTAGCAGAGAGCCTCTTTCTGACAAACCCTTCCAGCATCCCTGAGATGTTGCCCAATTGTCCGCCTTCGGAGGCAGTCGGGGGAAAATTATCGCTGTACCCAATAGCCTGGCTTTCCCTTTCTCAAGACAAATGGGTACAATTGATTATATCCGAGGGTTACAAAATTCCCTTTATTCAAACCCCAATTCAGCAAAAGGGAACCCTTCCAGACATTCCACCCGGTCTAAGGGAACTAGCAGTACTAGAAATATCAAAACTGCTAGCAAAAAGAGCCATCCAGCTAGTCCCAGCGGACCAAATAGAATCCGGAATCTACTCAAGGTTCTTTTTAGTTCCAAAAAAGACAGGGGACTGGAGACCAATATTAGATCTGAGCAAACTAAACAAGTTTGTAAAGAAGTCAAGATTCCGGATGGTCACGCTTCAGTCCATTCTACCCTTTCTGGGCAAGGACAATTGGATGTGCTCGATAGATCTTCAGGATGCGTACTATCACATAAAAATTCACAGACACTCCAGAAGATTTCTCCGCTTTCGGCTGGGGACCAGTCACTTCCAATTCAGAGCCCTGCCCTTTGGACTCACTACAGCCCCCAGAGTGTTCAAATGTATGGCAGTGGTTACGGCTCACCTGAGACGTCAAGGCTTCCAGGTGTTTCCATATCTAGACGACTGGCTCCTCACTGCCACCACCAGGCATCAACTTCTCCAAGCCAGAGATTACACCATTCACATTTGCAGAGGGCTAGGGATTTCTATAAATTTCGAAAAATCTGCCTTGTCAATCTATTACCTTTATAGGCGCAAAATTGGACACCGTACAACTTTCAGCAAAGTTAACAGACCAAAGAATCTTGGACATTCAAAGACACGTCCAAGTGATTCTTCTCAGCAACAGAATTCAGGCCAGATTTGCTCTGAAAGTATTGGGTCTTATGGCGGCCGCCATAACACTTCTTCCCTTTGCCCGTTTTTACATGCGTCTTCTACAATGGATGCTATTCGCCCAATGGTCTTTTCAACAACTTCCCATGCGTCATAAGATCATAGTAACTCCAACTTGCAAAAGACATCTGACCTGGTGGATATCGTCCCCTCAAGTCCATCAGGGCAGACCATTTGTTCCTCCTGCCCCGGTTGCCACGGTTACATCGGACGCCTCCCTGATCGGGTGGGTGGGGCATTATCAGGGCAGAATGGTCCATGGCACCTGGCAACCTTTCGAATACCATCTGCACATAAATGTCCTGGAGATGAGAGCGGTGCTTTTAACGTTGCAAGCCCTCAACGACTCTCTTCCCCTGGAAACTATTGCAGTCCAAACGGACAATATGTCCGTAGTGTGGTATATCAACAAACAGGGCGGAACCAAGTCCTATCCACTGTGTCGAGAGGCTCTCGGACTTTGGCAATGGGCAATCTCTTCTCAGCGGTTTCTGATAGCAACGCATATCCCCGGGAAATCCAACATCATAGCGGACAGATTGAGCAGAGCTATTCTCATGCCTCACGAGTGGTCTCTCAAACAATCAGTGATGGAAGAGATTTTTCAGAAGTGGGGCCTTCCTTGCTGCGACCTTTTTGCTACACCTCAAAACAGCAAATGCCCAGACTTCTTCTCTCTCTTCCCCCTTCCAGGCCATCCCCCCAGAGGCGCTCTAACCCAAGATTGGCCCCGGGGACTTCTTTATGCCTTTCCCCCCTTTCCGCTGATACCTCAACTAATTCAGAAAGCAACCGCCTTGAGAGCCAAGTTGATTCTCATTGCCCCTTATTGGCCTCGACAGATATGGTTTCCGTTCCTACATCGTTATCTCTTGGTACAGCCATGGCATCTGGACCCAGTTCCAGATCTCTTCTGACCCACCAGTCGGGGCAACTGCACCAGTCCATACCTTCTCTCAACCTCACTGCTTGGTTGCTCCACTTCCATCCTTAGCCAGGCTTCCTATGATTTCTAATCCCGTCCGGGATATCATAGTAGCTTCCCTAAAATCTTCTACCAGAAAGATTTACACTAGTAAATGGCGACGTTTCTCCTTCTGGGCAAAAGCTAGGAACATAGACCCCTATACTGCTCCGATTCATTCGGTCTTGGACTTCCTAGCTGAGATTTTTCATTCAGGATCCTCTTCCTCCACAGTGAAAGTTCAACTGGCAGCCATTTCGAATTTTCATATAGGCCTTTTGGACCACAACATTATGTCGCATAAACTTTGCAAGGCATTCCTTCGAAGTATCTTTTTACTTAAACCTCCGATTAGAGACCCCCCACCACAGTGGGATCTAAATTTTATTTTTAACATCCTTGATTCTTCCCCCTTTCGAACCTGCAGCTGCCTGTTCTTTGAAATTTCTTTCTTGGAAGACACTTTTTCTAGTCGCCATTACTTCTGCCAGGAGAGTATCTGAGCTTCATGCTCTCTGCATTCGTCCTCCCTATTTAATATTCCACAAAGATAGGGTATCTCTAAGGACTAATCCGTCTTTCTTACCAAAAGTGGCATCGTAGATGAACCTAAATCAATCCATTGATCTTCCAGTGTTTTTCCCGAATTATTCTGATAGAGCGGAACAAAAGTTACATTGTCTTGATGTTCACCGCCAGCTCAGATATTATCTGGACAAAACTAAACTTTTTAGGAAATCTGATCAACTGTTTCTATCCTATGCAGAGAACAGGAAAGGCCTTCCAGTTTCCAAGGTGACTTTATCTAGATGGCTGTCTTCTGTGATCACTTACATTTATCAGCTCAGAGGTAAAGAGTTGATTTCTAAGCCAAAAGCCCATTCTACCAGAGCTCTAGCTACATCGACAGCTTTTCAAGCTAGACTTCCAATAGACACTATTTGTGCAGCAGCCACATGGGCCTCTCCTCATACCTTTGTTTCACATTACAAATTAGACTTGGCCTCCAGAGACGGAGCGAATTTTGGTTCCACCGTTCTCAAGAGTCTGTTCCATTGAGCCACCCAGGATAGAGGTGCTAGGGACGCGGTCCCATCCAGCAAGAATGAAGGCGAGATTGACAACTTAACATTAAGAAGTTATGTACATACCATAACGCTCCATGTTAGTTGTCTTCTCTCGCCTTCTTTCTTGCGTCCCGCCCTCCATCCCCCTAGCCTGGTCAGACCGAGAAGATTATGCCTCTTCTATTAAGAGGTTTTATTCCTTTTCTAGCTATTCAGCTTCTAGTGTCTCTAAATTAGGTTGTTCCTTTCTAGAGGATTATGATGTTATTTAGTATTGTTACTTTTCTTCCTCCTCTACAGTTGGAAGAATATATTACTATTTCCTTAGCTACCAAACGAGATCTGGGTAGTCTCCGCCTTGCATCATGGGATATAGGGTTGCCTCGAGCTGGTAAAATTAGCTCTCGAGCTTAGCAAGTGCCGAGTCGGAGCCGAGGATCGGCTCCGAACCCATCCAGCAAGAAAGAAGGCGAGAGAAGACAACTAACATGGAATGTTATGGTAGGTACATAACTTCTTATTCTTGCAGGTTTCCCACAGCTGGTGTGTGGTATCTGTTGCACAACAAATATTATGCTTGTCAGCAAATTCAAATATTTAGCTGGTTAAATGGCTTAAAATGTGGTAAAAAATAAACATAGGACCTGAATACCACTAATCACTTTTAATTTTATTGCACTGATTTAGGGCAAGTGTCACTAAGGGTCTCATCACACAAGTATATATTATTGGTTTATGTGACGTAACAGTCAAACCAATCAGTTTTGTTTCTTTATCAGCACTGGTAATGCCTGAAGGCAGTAATGGGCATGCTTGTGGAGTCCTTAAATGTTTTTGGTGGAATTATTTGTACAAAATATAACAAGTAAATGTTGCATGATTAGCTGCAAGTGCTACGTGATCATTTCTTATTCAGGATAAACTGTTTTATAGTGGTATCGATTCCAAAACAGTCATAATTATATGTTCATTTGAATGTAGAAAATATTTTTTTTTTCTGTGATGCAGTGGTTATTTTGCTAGACTGTTGGATCTTAGTAACCTTACTCACCCGTAGTGTCCGCAGCAGAGCTGTTAATCCAGTTTTCAGCTCTCCATTGATGTCCTCAGATCACCTCTTTGAGCTTTATTTGATGTACTTGCAGAAATATTTTGTTTGTGCTTTTTAATATTTGCAAATAATTTCTGAAATTTTCAGATCATAGTAATTGGATGTCACGTATCAGAGGCAACTGTTTGTCTTCATGCTGGGTCTTTGATTACACAATGTAATAATGTATCTTGGATCATTTTCATGATATTCATGCAGATATGCAAATATTATTAATATTGAAAATTGCTGTTATAAACAGTTTATCTAACCAGCTGGAGATGTCTCTGGAAAGGCATTAAGAGCAGCTAGTTTCAAATGTGTGTCCAACCCATATTGTTGACCTGTCCCTCATAAAATTTTTGATTTGGTCCTGCCCCTTGCCAAGCTCTGACCTGGTCTCTAACTGATTTCTTCCTGAATTCTACTTTTGATTATTTTTAAGTTTTTCTCTCTTTTTATCCGTCCTTCTTTCTTGCCCTTCTAACACTTTAATTTACAGTATGTCTACAATCAGGTTCTTGTAAATATTCCTTCTCAGGATTTATCCTGCTGCTATTATATTGGATTTTTTTGAAACTTGTATATAAATATTTTGTTTTTGTTGATTCTTGTCAATATTACTAATGTAATTTTTAGTCTTTGTATGAATTACTATTTTTTTTTTTTGGAATGTCTGTAATTGAAACTTTTCTCCTCGGTTCTCCACTGAAAATAGGGCTTTGGCTCAGTTGGACCAACCCGGTTAAATATGGCAATAAATAAATAAAATAAATCATTGAAGATTACAGTCAGTATATAATGCTAGGCATCAAAGTTTCATATTTTTTATCGATCTGAAATTGCATGTTATGGCAAAATATTTTGTTCTATTACATTTTTAAGTGAATTGAAATATTTAAAACTTGTTGCTGCTTTTTGGGACTTTGCCCCCCCCCCCCCCCATTATTTTTGGCTTTGTCCAGAATCCTTGAGAAAAGTTGACTCTGAAGTAGGATATTGCCAGGTATGTTTTCGCAACATGAAAAAGTTTTCTGATGATGGTAATGAAATCTTGCTCCAAAGACATGGTTAAGGAACAAACCATTTAAAAATTAATTATGTGGGATCTTTATGCAGAATTATAGTACATATAAATGGTTCAAGGAAGAGTAGAAACATTTTGCTGAGTTTTATACGTGTTGGTTGTGGTTTCAATTAAAAAGACGAAGTTTGAGATTATACTGGATGTCTCACTGCACAAATGTTACTTTTATCATGTATTTATTTGTATTTGGTTACCAACAAGGTCTGAATGGGTCACATACATCTCCTTTTCAGCAGACGCCTCGGGAGAAAATTTTCAAAACCATATTTAGTAAAGAGATTATCGTAGACACTTCGTAAATACCAACAATATTCAGCATATAATGATAACATAAGGAGGTAATCTACAACAGATTTGTATCATGAGTTGTGGCAATATTCTCAAAAAAATACTAAGTGAGAAAAAGACATCCACTATAAATAGGTTGAAGTAAGTCGTATAAGGAGAGGTTAGATGAAGCAGTGTCAGCATATGTATTTTTACGATGGGATAGAAAGGTACATGAAGTGTAACAAAGTAATTCGCTATAATGAGTATGGGAAGACTCTGTCAGGCATTAGAGCTGAGTTACAGTCATGATTAAACTAGAAGTCATGTAATAGCTAGCTGTGTGTGACAAGTATCAGTTGTCAAAGAAGAAAATGTCAAACATGGGGTATACCAATGCAGAAGGATTAGCCAGTTGTGGAAGAGTGGGAACAGGAGTAGAGATTAAGAATTAGTGTTGGTACGAGGTATAAAGTTACTGAAATGTGCAGAGATCTAAAGGATTATGTGAAAAAGTAGGTGAGGGGAGACTGCATTGTTACTCAGTGTAATCACAAAAGGAGTGGTCCAGGATTAATATCAACATTTATGAAAAGAGAAACATTTGTAAAGTTACTGATGAGAAGAAAATCCCTGTGGTTTTGAGAGAATGAATGTGGCTTAATTGATTGATCTGGAGATGAGGGGCAAACTTTAGAGTAAAGGAAAGAAGTGTGGAGATTTAGAAACTGTTTTTTGAGTTTGGGGTTGTCTTAGGGCAGATGCCATGTGGTTGCAGAGTTTGGCCACATGGCATTAAGTACATGTGTTCACCTTTTTTTTGCTAAGTTAAGCCATTTAGTGCAGAAAGAATAAAAAACAGTGGCTAAATCCTCTAGTGAAAAATGTTTTGCTCCCTGGTCTCTTTTGCATAATTGGACTTTGATTTTAAAGATTTAATAGTTAAGACGACTATATGTTTTACTGTAACTGAAGTTGTTTTTTTATGTTGTGTAACAGAGGTAATATTTTTATCAACTAAAAAAATTTTAAATTTATCAGAAGTTTATTATCTGAGCAAACCAGTTTAAATGTATAGTTAATTATATTCGTTATTATAATTGTTTAACTTCCTTTGTGTTTTATCAAAGCTTATTTCATTGCAGTTTCAACAAAAAAAAAAAAAAGACTCGCTGAAGTTTCCACTGGAAAAAAACAACCAAATCATTTTTTTTTTTTTTTGGAAAGGGTCAAGCCCCACCCCTGCCTCCCTTAATTAAATATGCTAACTCTGTTGTCATGTAACCTTGGTAACAGAAAATCCAGACAGAATCGCTGCTGGTGTAAATAAAAGCTGCACTGACAGTTATTTCCTAAGCAAAAGGTGATTGAACAATTTAAGAGTAAGGGAGTACTTCAACTGCAAATTTATTTAGATGTTTTAATGCAAAATAACCATTAACAAAGGAGCAGATCAGCTTACAGTATACTTGTTAAATTAGTCGATTAAAATTTATTTATCAAGTGTTAGTAAACAGAGACTAAACCGACATGGTCATTCCACATGAGGAACCAAGGTTGAGTGGACAAGTATGCTAACACTAACAATCTTATACATGATTGTGTAGCAAATAGGGAGCCAATGCAGGCTGTGGAGAAGAGGTGCAATATGTTGATATTGTTTTATATATACCATTTAGTAGCCTTACAGACGAATTCTGCAGCATTTGTAATTGCCAAGTGTTAGGAAGTTTCGGGTATCAGCCACTGCATTATTCCAGCATCAGTGGGACAAAGGCATGAATTACAACCAAGAGGGCAGCTTGAGAATAGTATGTTCTTAATCCCTAAAATATTCCATAAAGGAATAATAATGATTTTACTGTAGCCAACATCTGATTCCAAAATAGCCTTGAATCACCAAGATTACATACTTTTATCAATAAATTCAAGCTTATTATCACATTATGTAGTGCAAATGGTTAAAGGAGGGGAAGAAAAATTCCTCAAGGTCACTTGAATTGCCGTGGCTTCAATTTTGGAGGTATTAAGTTTCGGACAGTTTTTTGATTTAATCAAAGTGCATGGTGTCTAGATCGGCAGACACAGATTACACACACACCATATTTTCTTATGGAAAAGAAAGTTAGATTTGTGTTTGCTAGAAAACAAAGAATTCTTGACCTGATTGGCTTGCAGGAGACAGCCATATTATTATTAGTAGTAGTGGTAGTAGCACTAGTACTGTTATTATTATTAGTAATAATGTGGCCGCCTCCTGCATTACTCCTCTGGTATCTCATTCCTTAGTGAAGTCTGACTGCAAACTTGTGACCTCCTTTAAACTCTCAAAAACACTCTACATCAAACCTTGCTTAATTTAAGGACTGCATGACAAAATATCAAAATTCAGTCTTGACTGCACTTTCTCTGACCTTAATAGAGCAGCAAGCTTCAGCATGTAATTTAAACTCATTTAGAAAAATGCATAGAGCTAACAGTCACTACCAGAAACAGATGATATGGGAAATTCAAAAACAAACCACCTTTTTGGTCCACTGCCATAAATAAAGTATACGACAAGAGTAAGAAACTCCTTAAATGATTTTAAAAAAATCACCAACCCTCACACAAGTACGGTGAGGTGCAAGGCCTAAAAAGCACAATGGTAAAATTCCACAAGTCAGCACACAGTATAGTTCTCGTTCTAGTCCAGTTTGAAGGAGAGCTATATTGTGTGCTGGCTTGTGGAGTTTTAACATTGTGCTTTTTGTGCCTTGCACCTTACCGTACTTGTGTGGGGGTTGGTGATTTTTTTTTGGCTCTTTTCCTGTCTTCCCCGCACTGTTGGTGCCATAGTTGAAACTAGTGAATAACATGTCACCCACTACCCAACCACTACCCCCCCCTTTCACTCAAACCAGTACCAAAATCAGCCATTTAAAAACTCCTAGCCAAACTTAAACCAACTACCCTTGCCACCGACAATCTACCATCCAGATATCTCTAAATTGCATCCAAAGATATTGCCTACCCCATCTCAATGTGCACCATTCCATCCTTGTGGAAAACCACCTACATCATTCCCCTCCACAAGGGCGGCCCATCTACTGACCTCTCCAACTACTGCCCCATCGCGATCCTATCCCCCTTATCTAAAATCTTGGAAAAATTTATCCACCAACAACTCCTCACCCACCTACTAACCAACAACCTACTATCTTAAAACCCGGCATGGATTCAGACCATTCCTTAGCACTAACACTGTCCTAATTAACTTCTCCAATACTATAAATTCGCACAAGAATCAAGGTAAACTGGTTTCTGCCACCTTTCTATATCTGTCCAAGGCATTCAACACAGTTTCCCATAACAAGCTCCTTACCTGCCTCTCTGAGCTCAACCTTGATAACCCCTCCCTGGAATGGTTTTACAATTGCCTAAGAAACCGTTCACAATCCGTCAAATGAGTCATCCCCCATCAAATGTGGTGTCCCTCAAGGCTCAATCCTAGGCCCCCCCTTCTCTTTAATATATTTACAAACAACCTCCATCTATCAACCACCAAAGCTGTTATTGTTTAGTATGCAGACGATACAACCCTAATCTGCTCAGCACCCAACATCCATCTACTACTAAGTAAAGCCCAAGAATCCTTCACTGAGATAGAGAACTGACTAAACAACCATCAACTAATACTAAACCCAAAAAAGACACAACTAATGCTATTCTACCCAACTAAACACTACAACCTCACGTTCACCATCCTTTAGCCAATAACACTCTCATCACCCAGTAACAGAGGCCAAATTACTAGGTGTCACTGTCGACCAGCAACTTAAATTCAATAAATACATGTTCCAGACCATCTCTAAAGTTCATAAAAAGCTAGGATGCCTGTTCCGTAGCAAGCAGTACCTCACCCCCAAGTCCAGGACTACCATTGCTGTATGCCTGCCCAGTTCTAACCAAAATCAATAAATCCGACCTGAACAAACTTTCCACTTGCTATAATAAAATAGCCAGGTTCGCTGCCAATACTAAATCACAGTCCCACCACCGTCATTCCCTACTCAAGCTGCAGTGATTAGAATTCCTAAACCTACTGAGCTGCCACCAACTCATCAAATCCTTTATCAACCAGAGAGAGAACCCCTGCCCTAGCTGGCATAGTAAACTTCCACAATTCCAGCAGGGAACTACGATCAAGCAACAAATCCTTGGTCGTGGTAAATCCATGCAAGAACAGCACTGGGGAAGCCCTGTTCTCCTATGAGGTGGCTAAAGCATGGAACACTCTCCCACTTGACCTTAATATGCAAACACGTGCAACCATATTTAAGGACTTCCTAAAAATCCACCTCTGTGCTAACCCCCTTTGCTATTGCAAAGATACCACCTTGCACCCCTCCAGGCCACCGGGAGAACTATCTCTTAAGCCCCAATGCCCCCACGGTACTCCCACCTAGATGCTCTGTACATTTTTTTGCACATTTAGTAGCATTTACCTACTCCTGGGTACCTCATCTTCATATATCCTATTAGACTTCTGACCGAATCAAGAATTACGCTCGTGCTTTCTAACTGTAAATATTCGTAAATATGGACCTACTTACTAGCACCTTGTGTGTCTGTCACAGTACTATCACTTCAAATTCACCAATCCTCTGACTGTTACTATGCTGCTCGTGGGAATTTTTCCTGTCTTTCTTTCACATGTCAACATACTTACCACTTGCATTAACCTGTGTACTATTACTTTTATTCACGTATGTGATGTGTGATGTGTATTATGCTGTTCATTTGATATGTGATAAGTGATGTGTATTATGTTGCTTGTTTAATATTTACTGTATTTTTAGTCACACATTAACATAGCCACCACGTGTATTAACCTGTGAATTTTCCGCCATGTTAACCTATGTGTTGTTCACCATATAACTTCTTGGAGCTTTTCTCCCCAGGACTCCACTGAAAAAGAACACCTGTTGTCCAATTGGATTTAATCCTGGTAAAACAAATGTTTAAAAAAAGCTCTCGTTCTGGGATGTCTTTATAGACTATTCAAGTGAATTAAGCATATTTGATTAATTTAAGTTTGGGCTTATCCACAATAAATTGAGAACTTTTCATTTCTGGAGATTACATCTTCCAGTTTTGGTGGAATGTTTTGAGTGCTGCGATGACGCAAAGGCTGTCTCCTGCAAATGAACACTAACTGCCATGTGGATTTTTCTACTACAAGTTTTTCTATAAACCAGTAGCGAAATCAGTCACTTTTAGGCGTGAGAAGTTTTAAACAATGAATGACAAGTAACTGGATTAGTCTATTCAGCCTTATTCTTAGGGTTTTCCACGGTATTTAATTTTGTGACTGAATTTCAGACTTTGGTTACATCTTTTATCAGTGGTGGAATTTCCTGCTTGTTGCGATGAAGCAAATGCTTTCTGACTGTCATGTTCCATTAAGCAGTGTTTTTGTGAACTGACATGAAACTAGTAGCTTATGGAGCGTGAGGATCTTACAATCATGGACAACGATTAGTGTGTCTTGTGTACCCAATCTTGTTCCTGAGCTTTCTTATGGTTCATAGAATTTTGTAATGGAATACAGGACTTTAGGTAATATTGGTTACATCTGTATATGGTCAGGATAACTTCTATGTTGTCAAAAAATTTTCAAGAAGAGTTTGTGGTACTAATGTTTTGCAGTAACCGTGTGTAATTCCCGTTTCATCTTGGACTCTAAAGCTTGGCTATAGAAGTAGCTGCCATTTTGTTATCAATGACTAATGTAAACAGGTATCCAGAATTTTTCAGAGTAGAATTCAGCTCCCACACTGATTATTCCTCAACATAGAGGCTAATCTCAACATTGGACATTGGTTACACAGTTTGCATTGAATTGGACTTTTCATGGATTGGTGAATTCAATGAGCTGTTGTTCCTTGCGTATGTATTTATAACTACAAACCACTTGGATTGTGAACAGTGGGATATTTTGGATTTTTTCCATTACACAAACTTGCTTGTATTACTCTAGACAGTTTTTATCTCTCTAATTTGGACATTTTACTTAACTCTTTATATGTCATTCCATTTCAATCAGTATTGGTTTTGTTTTTAACATGGCGAACAAAGTAGACACCATGTTATTGTTTAGAACTTATGCAGAGTTGCATTCAGTGTGTGCTGAATTAAGATTTGGTTATAACAGTGGTTATTTTCATTGTTTATTTAAAGTTTAGTACCAGTGAATATTGATCTATTGTTTTTTTGTTTTTTTTTTTAATATTATCCAAATAATGGGCCGAGGGCGGCCACGGTGGTACAGCGGTTAAGGTTGCCACCTCACAGCAAGAGGTTCTCCAGTTCGATCCTCAGCTGGGGTGCCTTCTGTATGGAGTCTGCATGTCCTCTCTGTGGTCGCGTGGGTTTCCTCCGGGTATTCTGGTTTCCTCCCACATCCCAAAGACATGCTGTAGGTGGATTGGTCACTCTAAATTGGCCCTAGGTGTGAGTGTGTGCATGTGTGTCCTTTCTGTGGAAGGTTGGGTGCCTGGCTGGCAACTCGAGACCATAAAACTCCACTGCCGATCATGAGCGTCAGGTGATCCGCTGTGGCGACCCCTAACTAGGAAAAGCCGAAAGAAGAAGATCCAAATAATGGGCCGAGTTACCCACTCAAATTATTTTGGATGGTTTGTTCTGGCGTTTGTTAGGACGTCTGGCAGGCATCTTTTGTGGGAATTCATTATATGAGTGAATAAGCCTTTTTTTTTGGTAACTTTATGGCTTTTGTCATGGCAAGATTTTTATACACCTAGGTTTAGCAAGTGTTTTGGGGTATTTATGTGACTGTATAAATGCTTTACCCTGTTTATAGTTTAGACTACTGATGTATATATTTAGAACAACAATAAGAAGGGGTATGAATTTTTATTCTTATGATCCACATATGTATACTTCATTTTGTCAATAACATAGTGTGTTGCTCTTTAGAACTTTGTAGCTGTTGCCCCAACAGTGAGGAGAACGGTAGGATACATAATACAGTTGTGCCTCTTATTTGGTGCTTGCAGGTTTTCCTGTGGATCTCTCATATTATACAAGGCTTGCCGGCAGACAAGGATGATTTAGATATTTTTGATTTCTGTAGTAAATCCACTAATATGGAAGAAATAGGGACCTCGGAGTTTAGTTCCTGTAAGGATATTTTCATTATCCTTTTAATATAATGAAGGAATTAAGAACACATATTTGGCATTTTATGCTGCTTAAGGCCTATTTTAGTAAAAACATCACGCCACGGGGATTAAGGGTCAAAATACAGCCATTTGTTAAAGGCATAGATCAGTTATTGACACAATGGGAAGAAGCCCAGCAATTTGCCTCTATGGCTTTTAAGGTTCTGATTGAATTTTATGAATGCAGGATCTCAGCATTATCCAAAATTATTACTGATCTTTGTGAGAAGGTCCAGGCTTTTAGGGACAAACCTGTAATATGTAGAACAGGTTTTGCTCCTTTCTAGTGGACTGATGCAAATAGAGAAAGAGCTTAAGTACAGGATGATTAAAAAATTCCGAGACATTCGGGATTATTCTGCTGTAAAGCCTTTTGAGATTAGGAAATCGTTTCAGTTTAGTGATAAAAAGATCCCAACAATGACTAATTTTAAGAGAAAGAGAAAACGTTATATTTTAAAGAAATCTAAGATTTCTTCTGATACCTTGGCTGATAGTTTTCATCGACCACAGACAATGAAGGTACCACACTGTCTCATTCTCCACCCAATAAGAAAGGGAATGTTCATTTCCCTTTAGGAGAACTAGAAGGGCAGGGAGAACATATAGAAGGAACAGCAACAAATTTGGAATCATTGGCAATGTTGATAGACAAATCATTATGTCAATAATATTTCTTCAGTTGATTTAACAGAAGCAGAATGTGATTTACTTAATAAAGGCGTGGGATTTGTTCCTAATATTTTTGTGTCAGAAAATGCTTTTGCTGAGGATGTCGTGACCTTTTGTAGAACCGTTAATTTAAAATTATATTTTGCACAATCCGGTGGTGGTGTTTAGGATTTGTAGGAGTTTAGATTTAGAACTTTTTCTTTTGTGCCTCCTATGAATGTAGGGATGTTCCAAAACTTAGTATTGAAAGATTTACATTTTTAAATCAGGCACATTCACGTAATGGACGAGATAATTTAAGGTTGAAAGTCAGGCCTTGAATAGATTGAGTAAAATTCGACAGATTGTCATTAATCAGGCAGACAAAGGGGGGTGCTGTGGTAGTTTGGAAGTGGGATATGTACTTTGAGGCCCTCAACCAGTTGTCAGACCATCAATATTATTAGTTGATGGTTCTGGACCCAATATCAATCTTTAAACAAGAGATTGACAAGTTTTTAAACTTGGCTTTTGAGGAGGGTATTATTTTCTAAAGAGATCAAATATAATTTGACGGTAGTAAACCCCACCAGACAAATTTTTTTACATGTTACCGAAGATCCATAAAAATTAGTCAGCCTCCGAGCAGACCAATTGTGTCAGGCAGTGACTGTCTTACAGAATCCCTTTTGGCCTTTTTGACTAAATATCTAAAACCCCTTTTGGTACATGTACGGTCTCGAATACAAGATACTACCCAGTTTCTCAATATAATAGCAGAAATGCAAATTGAAAAAGATTGGTTGGTTTGCACACTTGATGTTAGTGCTTTGCATACCAACATTCTGCATTGGGTTGGACTGCTAGCATTGGATTTTTGGCTCACATGGACTTCTTTGTATAATCCTGGGTTCAATACTTTCTTATTATGCCTCACTGAGCATGTGCTGACCAAAACTGTTTTTATTTTGATAATTCAGGTTATCTTCAACTTAAAGGAACAGCAATGGGAGCATCCTTTGCTCCCATCTGTGCTGACTTATTCATGGGATTTATTGAGCATCACTTGATTTATGATGCCAGTCATAATATTTTTTTGGTATCTATGGACATTTGGCACTACAACTTGGACGATTGTTGGTTTGGCGTTCTGATGATACATATCTACATGAATTTGTAGAATATTTAAATGAAAATAAGTGGGGTATTAAATTCACTGTTAATTATCACCCAAAGGTAATTACTTTTTTGGATGTTGAAGTGAATGTGTTAGATGACGGAACTTTGAGAAGTACTGTCTATAGGAAACATCCCCAATTTAATACCCTTCATGGTACCAGTTACCATCCCCAGCATGTTATTAATAATATTCCTAAGTCGCAGTTTTTAAGACTTAAAAGAATATGTTCAACAGCGGCAGATTATGATATACAGGCTAAGCATATGGTAATAAGGTGTCAAAATACGGTTTAATCTAACAGAAATATTCAACAGGCCATATCTTCTGTACAACAGGTTCATAGACATCAAGCACTTAAATATCGCATTAAAGACCAGGCACAATAATCACCTCTTAGGTTCATTATGGATTTTGGAATGAATACTGGCTTTTTGCAGGACATCATATATCAACATTGGGATATATTACAAATGGATGATAGGGTAAAGGAATTATTGCCAGGCACGTGTAGGTTTTCATATAGGAAAGGCAAGAATATGAGTGGTTGATTTAATCATTTTAAGAAAGGGAGTAAAATGGTCCAAAATTATGTACAGATGAGATTGGATGGCAGCAAATTAATGGGCTCCTATCCTTGTGGACACTAGTTTTTGTAAGTTTGTCCCGAAAAAGAAAGTCCTTTACCTCCCCCAGTTGTCCCAAGATATTTGATATTTTGGTTTATGGAAATTGTAGCAGTGATTATATTAGGTGTGTCAGAAGTACGAACGCCCTATATAAGCATAGTTTAAAACATGCCATTGCTAAATTTTCCTTTACTCTTATTGATAGAATTCAGAAACAATATATGCAGCAGGAAGGTCTACATTAAAAATTATAAGGAACATATTTGGATAATCAAATTAGGGGCTTTGTTTTCCCCCGGGATTAATAAACAATTATATTTAACCAATAGAATTGTGGAGATAATTTACTGTTTTTATTTATATGTTGATTTTTCAGAACACATTTCGTTAGCACTGATGAAGGTTATAAGCTGAAACCAGTATGCTTTTTTCACCTTTTGGTGTTTAGACTTGATGTTTTTTTATGTGCTTTGAACTTCCAGATGTTCATAGTGTTTCACTGCTGCAGTCATTACACTTGGGTTATCCTGCCGTCAGGCGGTCCCGCAGTCAGCCAGAGTTCCAAAGTCTTGGTCCGGTGTCTGTTGCTGTCGCCTCTTCCCTGACGTCAGTGCGTCAGGGGTATATAAGATGCAGCCGACGCATACCTTTAGATCTATGAAAGCAGCCCATGAACTTAGAATGGCCTCTGAAGCCAAAGATGGTAAACATTCCTTCAAGCAGAAAACTAAGAAACACACCCTACCTTGCTCTTAACTTATTCATAATAACACCTCCTATTCTGACCCTGTAGACACTGCCAGTACAAATGTATTTATTTATTTGACATTTGTTTACCGGGGTGGTCTGACTGGGTCTACAGAACCCGTTTTCAGCAGAGGGCCGGGGAGAAAAGCTCCACATAAAGTACAATACAAAATACGGTATAATCTAGTACAATAAAGATTACATTAGAAAATACTATACAAAAAATAAGTTGAAAGGACAAATTTAATTCCAATTTCAGCTCCAAGTCTTCTCTCAATGCCCTGAAATATCTGAATCCCATACTCTAAAGATTATTTACTGAAAGTGCTAACCAAGGCTGAAAACATTTCCTCCATTAGACATGACAATCCGATTGCTTAATTAGTGCTAAATATACCCTTGCAGACACGCTTGTTAAACTGTTAACCCAATTTGAGCTGCTAGTTTTGTCTCTGGTAATTGGCATGCTGTAGTGTTGATGCCCCTCCGTTAAGTCGGTCTTACAGCTGACACACGTAATTACAGACCTATTAGCTTCACGAGCCTTATCTACATAGTCATGTAATATATCATAAGTGACATAAATTGTCATCTACATAGCCATGTAGTATACCATAAGTGATCTCATAAATTGTCATCAACGTAACCGTGTAATGTATCATAAGGTGATGTCATAAATTGCGATATCAAGAATCTTATTAGATTTGACCTCTGACAGTTTAGTTGTGTTACGTGTAGATGCTCTCTACTTAATCTGGTAAACTTTATTGAAAGGGTTGCGAACGCTGTAGACTTGTTCATAGGTGTGTACTAGGCTAGTGACCGTGGAGCCTTTACAAACCTAGCCCAAAAAAATTGCCCAGACAAAGTGTCGCCCGATGTTGGGTCACAGTGCCTCTATCCAGTAGGGCAACTTGAGTGATCCCTGGGGTGAACTTTCTGTTACCCATCCACTTGTCAAGATTTCTCTTGAAGAGGGCCAGCAAGGTGCTCTGCTTGACATGAATGGGAAGCTTATTCCAGAGTATGGGCAGTCTTTGGGAGATGAACCCATCCCTCCAGCATGTTCTGTTAATTGTGGTAATGAGGTTGTGATCTCTGGCGCATGTGGTGCGGGAGGATTGGGATTTCTTAAGGTGTAGCATTTCAATTAGGGTGGTGTCGTACATGGCTTTTGCAAGTCAAGCAGAGATCACCTCTAAGTAGATAAGAGATTGAGAACAGCTGAAGTTTCTTGAGTCTGTCTACACAGAACATGTGTTTAAGGCCTAAGAATCCTTTTTATGAGGTATTTTGTGGCCTCTCTGGCTATTGTAGGTGTCTGATCAGGTGCAGGCCAAATGGGGTGTTATATTTGATTGGTCTAATGAGGGATGAATAGAGAGGGATGATGATTTTCTTCCTGGATGCAAAACCTTTAGTTATAAGATGTGCCACGTAGAAGGACTTTGACCACAGTCGCAATGTGGTGGTCGAAGGTAAGGCAGCTGTCGACCTGGGTGGCCCCTTCAGTGTTCAATGGGCTCCCATCAACATGGTCATTTGTGGGAAATTAGTTTTTTTTTGCCAAAGGAGGGGATAGCACATTTTTTGGTGTTAAGCTTCAGGCCATGGTTCTGACACCAGTCATTGGTCTCAGAGAGGCCCTTTTGTAGGATGTCTGCATCACTTGAGGAGTTGATAATGACTCCTAGCTTGCAGTCATCAGTGAACTTGGTTAACCAGAGTCCTTCCGTGTTGGCCTGGACTTCTGCAAAGTAGATGTCAAACAGAAGAGGGCCCAGGACCGAGCCCTCTGGGACTCCACTCATGACTGGTCGACAGTCTGACTTGGAATCTGCAACTTTCACTGTGTGGGTCCTGTCTGTGAGCCAATTTGCAACCCACCTAGTGATGTAAGGATCGATGCCTAGTTTGGTGCGTTTATCAATGATAACTGAGTGGGGAATGGTTATCAAAAGCCGTGGCCAGGTCAAGGTAGGCTGTATCCACAACCTTGGTGACTTCCTCGAAGAAGTCAACCAGGTTCAGCAGACAGGATCTCCCTTTGACAGAGCCAAACTATATCTTTGTTAAGCGTGTCCATGATGCGCTCAATAGCTTTGCATACCAGACTCGTCAGGCTAATGGGGTGATAGTTCTCAGGCTCTGTAGTTGCTCCCCCTTTATGGAGCAGGATGACTGTAGCAGTGTGCCATTCGTTAGGGACATAGCCTGAGGTAAGGCTGTGATTGAACAGGGCACATAGATGTGGTGCCAGTTCATTTTGTAGCTCATGTAGGAAACAGCAGGGATATTATCAGGTCCCATGGATGCTGTATTCTTGGCTTTGGGCAATGCAGCTTTTACCTGCTGCAGAAATGGTGGGTACCAGGCTTTCTTCTGGTATTGTGATAGAGTCTTTGGGGGGGGGGGTAATGTTGGTACTAAATCTGTTGGCTAGTATAGGAGGTGCCATTGTGCAATAACTCTGAGCAAATCTGGGTATTGCCTTGGAGGTTTTTGATATAGCTACAGAAGGCTTTGTGGTTGTTTCTGGCGTTCTGGCTTTAGAGGATTTGATAAGGGATCTCTAATTTTTGTTGAGACTGATGAGGGAGGTTTTCCAGTCTTGTGACTTCATTTTCTTCTGCAACAGTTTCTTCCTTCTGTTGTAGAGTTTATTGATGGCTGTGGACCACTAGATTGGCTTCCTTTTTTTTGGAGGAGAACATCTTAGTTCTGTTTGGTATGGCAAGGTCCATGCATTTGTGTACATGCTCGTACATTGCATTGTTGTATGATTCGGCCATCATGCAGCTATTTTCCATTGGCATGGGTGCCAAGGAGTTAGCCACCTCTGTTTTTAGGAGCAAAAAACCGGCTTTAGAGAAGTTTTTCTGGGTGGTCAACTTAGCAGGAGGTGTAGGTAAGATGGAGATTTCCATGGCAATCATTTTGTGGTTGGATTTAACCAGGGAGGAATTGATTATAGGTGTGGAGCAATGGTCCCCCATGTTGGTGATAACCAGGTCGAGGATGTTGCTTCCTCTAGTGGGGGTCAGAATGCACTGGTCCAGGGCACTGGAATTGATAAATTCCAGAAAGCATTGGGGCCTGTACATTGGTACTTGAATAGTTTTCCAATTTGATGGAAGGGTAGTTGAAGTTACCCAGTATGAGAGTATTGGGATGGATCTTGATAGATTCCAGGGTGCTTAGGAACTTGCAGTGAGAGTCTAGGGACACGTTTGGGGTTCTGTAGCAGTCTATGATTTGTATCGACATCTTAGTGTGTTAGTTGTACCTGAAGTATCTCTGATGCATTATGCTGGGCTACCAGTCTAGAGGTGTGTGTATCCTTTAAGAATATGGGGACACCACCGCTTTGAAGCTTCCGGCTGTATTTTTGGGAGGAAACGTGTGGAATGAGTTGGTCTGGGAATGCAGGGGTGCTTTCTGCCTCTTTAAACCAGGTCTCTGTTACAGCACAGATGTCGACATTCTCCATTTTGAGGAGAGCTTCGAGTGAGTGCATCTTGAGATTTAGACTTCCTCAGATTGCATTTGTTTGTAGCTGTTACGGTGGAACTTTGGTCTTTGGAACACTGCCTAAAAAAGGCACTATAAGGGTGGCAGGAGCCTTAGCCAGTACCTGGAATCCCAGGGGTGACAGATGAAGGCCACCTCTGGCAAAGCAATGAGATCTGTCGATCATGTCGTCCCAGGCAGACAGATACTGGATCTCTATAAAATGACACCAGAAACTTAGCCAATTGTTGAAGTCAATCATTTTCTGCTCATACTGTGTCATGTAGTAAACACAGCACATCTTGACCTGGCCAAAGTCTTTGACAAAATTCCCCAAGCTGGTATTACACAGAAGCCAAATACTTTAAAAAAAATTGACCCATATGTGTTAAGATGAATAGGTATGGTGCTTTTAAGAGTCTGAGCATATGAAAGTCTGTGTTTGGTCTAAGCAGTGGCAGTTTTGTAATAAGGGTGAATCAAGTGGCCGCCCAGGGCCCACAGCTCCAGTTAAATGTAAACTATATCTCTTGCATGCTGTTTCTGCTGGTTTAAGTCATAGGTGGCTGTCGCTAAATATAAGACAACTCAACCAGGCTGGGTACAGAGATGGTTGGAAAGTGCAAATTTATGGTTCTAGGTTCTTAGTAATGTGAGCTGTATGGGTAGTTGCACCTATGGGCATTGAAAATTGATTTACTGGAGGTGCTATCTGTCTAAACAATAAATCAAAGTCTATACATAAAGAACAATGCACCACCTAATACAATCCTGTTGGTCAAAAGCAGTGAAAACCAGAGCCTGTTTTCTCAGCTACTAACTATAACAGGGGGAATAGGCTGATAGAGAAAGTTAAGGCTCTAAATGCCTGTGTTTTTGCAGTGCAGCATGCCATGCTGCTGTGGGACGGGCAAGATAACAATACATTGCCTTATTTATAACACAGGAAATAAGTAACAAAAAGCTCAGTAGAACACACCAGCCAATGCAAGACACTTGGATTTAGCCTCAGTAGCAAGTAATGCCCACAACTAGCCTGGAAACCATCTTCTGGTACCAGAAATAAAGCGTAAACTAATTTCAGCAAAAACTCATTAATATAGCCACTGCCTAGGTTTGCCAAGAGTGGTAAAATAGTTATGATTTGCCTGTTGGCTACTACTAGTGCTGGTCTCACTGCACCTCCACATAGCTAGAAATCAGTATCTCTTTGCTCCTTCTATCATCAGAAGTGAAACAGTAACACTAATCCCAAGCTGGTCCTTAAGAAGCAGGTGATTATCTCTGTAATGATAAGTTTTGCCCCAAATGTTCTACTGGTGTGCAGGTTTTGCAGTGTTCTCCTGGTAGATGCACTTGATAGCATGTACAGCAGGTCACTGCAAGAGGACTAAGCTGCACAGTGGTCCACAAACCAGACGGTTCATTGAAATCCCATCCACGCTGCCCAGTCATAGTCAGGAATCAGTTTCTCCATGCTTCTGTCAACAGGATCAGAACAGTAGCACTAGTCACAAGCTGGTTCCTAAGAAGCACTTTCCAGTGACTGGTATTCTTTAGGAAGACAGGAAAATAATGCCCCTGTGCTGCAAAGCACAAGCACATGGCTGAAAAACTTGTAAATGACAGTAAAAATAAAAAGAGCCACCAAGGCATAATTGCGTGAAACACTAGTTTATTAAACATTCAGTACTACCAAAATAAAACAAACTAAGCGCTTTCACCAAGAAACATGAATTGGCTTAATCAGAGGCAGGGACAGGGGAAGGTGTTAGTTAGGCAGCATAGAATGGTGGTCTGTAGGATGACGCTGGTGATCAAGAAGAGGAGGAGGAGTGTGGAGGCAGCATCAAGGATCAAATGGTGGAAATTGAAAAAGGGTGATTGTGATGTGGAGTTCAGGGAAGAGTTAAGACAGTCACTGGCTGGCAGTGAAGAGTTACGTAATAGCTGGGTAACTACAGCAGAGCTAGTAATGGAGATGGCTAGAAAGGTGCTTGGTGTGACATCTGGACGGACAGAGAGAAAGGACGACAAGGAGACCTGGTGGTGGAATGAGGAAGTACATGAGAGTATACAGAGAGGTTGGCGAAGAAGTGGGATTGTCAGAGAGATGAAGAAAGAAAGCAGGACTATAAGGAGATGTGGCACATGGCAAAGAGAGGTGGCAAAGGCTAAGGATGAGGCGTATGAAGACTTGTATGAAAGGTTGGACACTAAGGATGGAGAAAAGGACCTGGCTAGACAGAGGGACCGAGCTAGGAAAAATGTGCAGCAGATAAGGGTGATAAAGGATAATGAGGGAAGTGTACGCACAAGCGATGAGTGTGTGTTGAGGAGATGGAAAGTACTTTGAGGCTGATGAATGAAGAGAATGAGAGAGAGAGAGAGAAGGTTGAATGATGTGGGGATAGTGAATCAGGAAGTGCAACTGATTAGCAAGGAGAAAGTAAGGATAGCTATGAAGAGGATGAAGAATGGAAAGGCTGTTGGTCCAGATGACATACCCGTGGAAGCATGTAGGTGTTTAGGCAAAATGGCAGTGGAATTTTTAACCATGTTGTTTAATGAAATCATGGAACATGAGAGGATGCCTGAGGAGTGGAAAAAGTGTTTGGTACCGATTTTTAAGCATAAGGGTGATGTGCAGAGCTGTATTGACTACAGAGGGGTAAAACTGATCAGTCATAGCATGAAGTTATGGGAAAGAGTAGTGGAAGCTAGGTTAAGAAGGGAAGTGATGATTAATGATCAGCAGTATGGTTTTATGCCAGGAAAGAGCACTACAGATGCAGTGTTTGCTCTGAGAGTGTTGATGGAGAAGTACAGAGAAGGTCAGAAGGAGTTGCATTGTGTCTTTGTGGACTTAGAGAAAGCAGATGACAGGGTGCCTAGAGAGGAGTTGTGGCATTGTTTGAGGAAGTCGGGAGTGGCAGAGAAGTATGTAAGAGTGGTACAGGCTATGTACGAGCGTTGTCTGAGAACTGTGTGGTCTACAGTGGGAATGACGGATGCGTTTAAAGTGGAGGTGGGATTGCATCAAGGATCAGCTCTGAACCCTTTCTTATTTGCAATGGTGATGGACAGGTTGACAGACAAGATCAGACAGGATTCCCCGTGGACTATGATGTTTGCAGATGACACTGTGATCTGTAGTGAGAGAAGGGAACAGGTTGAGGAGACCCTAGAGAGGTGGAGATCTGCTCTAGAGAGGAGAGAAATGAAGGTCAGTAGGACTAAGAATATGGGTGTGAATGAGAGGGAGGATAGAGGAATGGTGAAGATGCAGGGAGTAGAGATGGCAAAGGTGGATGAGTTTAAATACATGGGATCAACAGTTCAAAGTAATGGCAAGTATGGAAGAGAGGTGAAGAAAAGAGTACAGGCAGGGTGGAGAAGTGTGTCAAGTGATTTGTGACAGATGAGTACCAGTAAAAGTGAAAGGAAAGGTCTGTAAGAGGTTAGTGAGACCAGCTATATTATATGGGTTGGAGACGGTGGCATTAACAAAAAGGCAAGAGTCAGAGCTGGACATGGCAGAGTTAAAGATGTTAATATTTGCATTGAGTGTGACAAGGTGGACAGAATTAAGAATAAGTATATTAGAGGGTCAGCCCAGGTTGGATGGTTTAGAGACAAAGCCAGAGAGGCAAGATTGTGTTGGTGTGGACATGGGCTGAGGAGGGATGCTGGGTATACTGGGAAAAGGATGCTAAGGCTGGAGCTGCCGGGTAAGAGGAAAAGAGGAAGGCCTAAGATAAGGTTTGTGGATGTTTTGAGAGAGGACATGCAGGTGGTTGGTGTGACAGAACAAGATACAGAGGACAGGAAGAAATGGAAATGGATGATCCACTGTGGCGACCCCTAATTGGAACAGCCGGAAGTAAAAGAAGAGTCATTCAGTTAAGATGGAACTTTCTTTATATACTCTAATTACTTAAACAGTTATTCATGGTTTTTGCATACATCAGTAAAATACCCGGACTGACCTTAAAGGCATACTTCCCCTAAGTATAAAATATACAAAATAAAAAGCATAATGTTAAGTTGTCAATCTTGCCTTCATTCTTGCTGGATGGGTTCGGAGCCGATCCTCGGCTCCGACTCGGCACTTGCTTTAGCTCGAGAACTCCTTTTACCAGCTCGAGGCAACCCTATATCCCATGATGCAAGGCGGAACTACCTCAGATCTCGTTTGCCGCTTAGCGAAAGAGGTCTCCTTTTCCAGCTGAGGTAAGTTTTTTCTTGTGAAATAAGAAAAAGTGTAGTTAGGGGTTTAATTTTTCCCTTTTAGTGTCAGTTTAGTCTGTAGTTAGTTACAGCCCACCCTATTCCCTTGTTTTTAAACCTTTTATAATTCTTTATCTAAAGTTTTTTAGTCAGGCCTAATTCCCCTTTGGTTATTCCCTTCCTGTGTGTTTGTGTAAGGGATTAATTTGTGTGTTTGTTGGGATTGTGTGTGTTTCCATCCTCCTAGGATGTCAAAAGAAGGCAAGGTCTCAGGCTTCAAGAAGTGTGACCAGTGCTGTCAGAAAATGTCTCTGACAGACGGTCACACTTCTTGTGTTTATTGCCTGGGGCCTTTGCACCTGCAGGACTCCTGTGCTTTATGTCATGCTTTTAGCCAGAGAGTCCTGCAGGAAAGGAGGAATAAACTCATCCTCCGAGGCTTACTTAAGCCAGAAGGTTCTCCTCCTAAATTAGGGTCAGGAAAACCTCCTAAACCACCGAAGGCTCAGGCTGCAGTGTCCAAGCCTCCTTCGGTGGCTCCGGCCCCGTCGGAGCCGATATCGGCTCCGGCTGGAGCCGATACATCTTCTTTGAAAGTAGTGGGTTCGGCGCCGGCCGGCTCCGACACCCTGACTACTGTGGCCTTGTCGGCTCCGGCTGGAGCCGACACTTTATCCAGCATCGGAGCCGAGATATCCTCGGCTCCATCTGGGGTTCAAGGGACTTCGGCTCCGATGGCTTCGACCCGTAAGAGATCCCGGTCCCCTTCTATACTGAGTATCCACTCGGCCCGGGTCCCCCCTTTTGTCGGAGCGGAGCCATCGGAGCCGATCTTCGAGATCTTCCAGGCTGTCTGACCACGATTTAGAGAGGGTGGTAAGCAGGCTGTTGAAGTCTCAGGCACTGGCCCAAATGCTCCATAGCCCGTCTCAACAGACTTCGGCTATAGCCCCAATCTTTGAACTTCCTCCTCCGACTCCACACCGCAGTTCGAGCCGGAGCTTCGGGACAGCGACTGTTTCGATGCGGAGCCGATACATCCTTCGGCTCCGTCGTCCTCGGCTCCGATCTCCTCCTTGAGACCTTCCTTGGAGGGATCCGGTCGCCGGGTTTCCACTGTCGGCTCCGAGGGGCTAGTGGCATCGGACCCTTGTCTGACCCGCTCTCCCTCGGGCTTCGCCTTGGTAAGCTCGGCGCCGACATCGGCCTCGAGCCTTCTCTCTCTTTGGAGCCGGCCATTCCTGTTTCTTCGAGCGGTGTGTTCCGGCCTCCCGGGGAGAGGAGCCTTTGAGGTGATGAGGAGTGTCCTGGCCTCTGAGCCTGGTCAACGGTCCATCCCTCTAGCTCCTCCCTCTTCAGTGCCTGCAGATGCCTCTTGCCAGCCTCTTGCTCACAGGCCCAGGGATCCATCGCCCCAGGTTTCCCCACTGGGAATTTCCTCCGCTTCCGAGGTTTCTCCTGATCCTACAGGGGAACCCCCTCGGAAGCGGACGTGTAAGAGGAAACACACAGACTCCCCTGAGTCTACTACATCTGATACCGACTTAGATGAGTCGGAGGGTTCCCCACGGTCCCCCTCTGAGGATGTCTCCTTTTCAGACATCCTTGAGCTCCTCAATCAGAGGGGGAATTGGCCCTCCATTGACCCCTCCGAGGATGAGTCTGTATACCTGGAGGCTTTTGGATCCCGACCCTCCACCTCCTGGGTGTCTCCGCCTTTCGACCCACTTATGCAGGTAGTGGCTCGTAAGGTGTGGGCGGCTCCAGATTCTGTGGAACCTGTCCCCAAAAGACCATCCAAATTCATTACAGCCCCTTCGGACAAACAGTTCCTTTCCAAGGGTGTCTCGGTGGATGCTATGGTGGTGGCGGCTGTCACTAAGAAGGAACTGGCGGATCCTTCAGTACCTGTCCATCCCCCTAATAAGGACTCTAGGACCATGGACAGGTATGGAAAGCGGATGTTTTCTTCAGCGACCTTTGCTATGCGTTCGCTGAATTATCTTTGTCACTTCACCAGGCTTCAACGAGATATTCTCAAGGAACTGGGAGAAGTAGTCCAGGATCCTTCTGCTGCTGGGGCTCAGGAAAAGATTGCCTCGCAGCTTGCTATCCTGAATTCCATATCTAACTCCTCCATGCGGCTCATATCCTATGCGGCCGATGGAGCGAGCAGGGCCGCAGGCACAGGAGTTGCTCTTAGACGCCAAGCCTGGATGCGGCTTTGTAATTTTGCGGACCCCTTTAAGGCGTCCTTCACTAATACTCCCTTTGATGGTTCGGCTTTATTCGGACCTCAGGTGAAGGATACCTTGACCAGGTGTGAGCAGGACGGTAAAACTCTTTCTGCCATTGGAGTCCAGTTTTCCACTCCTTCTAGACCATACCCCAAGGGTCAGAAGGGGGGGGAGATGTGGTTCCGTAAAGCCCAAGGAGCTACACCGGACACACGTGGTCAGTTTACCCCCAGAGGCAGAGGGGGTAACAATAATAGACGCCGCCCTAGAGGCAGGGGGGGTCCTCAGAACCAGGGCAACAGGGAGTCTCTTCCTGAGAAGCGCTTTCAGCATCCCTGAGGTGTTGCCCGACTGTCCACCCTTGGAGGCAGTCGGGGGAAGGATTTCGCTGTACCCAGTAGCCTGGCAATCCCTATCTCAAGAAATTTGGGTACAGTCGATTATATCCGAGGGTTACAAAATCCCCTTCGAAAGGTTTCCCGTACCTCTACAATCCCTTCCAGACATCTCACCCGGTCAAAGGGATTTGGCAGAACAGGAGGTTTCAAAGCTCCTAGAAAAAAGAGCCGTCCAGACTGTGCCAGCAGACCAGGTAGGATCCGGCATCTACTCCAGATTCTTTTTGGTCCCCAAAAGGACGGGAGATTGGAGACCAATATTAGACCTGAGCAATCTGAACAGATTTGTCAAGAAGGCAAGATTCCGGATGGTCACGCTTCAGTCCATTCTGCCCTTTCTGGGCAAAGACAACTGGATGTGCTCTATAGACCTTCAGGATGCGTACTATCACATAAAGATTCACAGATGCTCCAGAAGGTTTCTCCCCTTTCGGCTAGGGACCAGTCATTACCAATTCAGAGCCCTGCCCTTTGGCCTCACTTCAGCCCCCAGAGTGTTTACCAAATGCATGGCAGTGGTCACAGCTCATCTGAGACGTCGAGGATTCCAGGAGTTTCCCTATTTGGACGACTGGCTCCTCTCCGCCATCACCAAGTGTCAGCTCCTTCAGTCCAGAGACTACACTCTACAGCTTTGCAGGAGTTTGGGAATCTCAGTAAACTTCGAAAAATCTTTCTGCTGCCTTGCCAATCTATCACCTTTATAGGCGCAGAAGTAAACACCGTCAAAATGTTAGCCAGACTAACAGATCAAAGAATTCTGGACATCCAAAAATTTGTTCGGCTGCTTTTGCAAAGCAACAAGATCAAAGCCAGATTTATACTGAAGGTTCTAGGTCTTATGGCTGCGGCCATTGTTCTTCTACCCCTTGCTCGCTTCCACATGCGTCTTCTGCAGTGGATGCTATTCACGCAGTGGTCGTACCACAGTCTCCCGATGAGGCACGAAATCTTGGTAACACAGTCGTGCCGAGCTCATCTGAACTGGTGGATATCTTCCCCTCTTCTTCATCAGGGCCGACCTCTTATTCCTCCTCCTCCAGTTGCCACAGTCACTACGGATGCCTCTCTGATCGGGTGGGGGGGGGCATTATCAGGGCAGGATGGTCCACGGGACGTGGCAATCCATAGAATACCATCTGCACATAAATGTCCTGGAGATGAGAGCAGTGCTTTTAACGTTGCAAGCCCTCAACGACTTTCTTCCCACGGGGACTATTGCAGTACAGACGGACAACATGTCCATAGTCTGGTACATCAACAAGCAGGGCGGGACCAGGTCCTATCCGTTATGTCGAAGCTCTCAGACTTTGGCAGTGGGCGATCTCTTCTCAGCGGTTTCTGATAGCAACGCACATCCCCGGCAGGTCCAACCTATTAGCGGACAGGCTGAGCAGATCCATTCTGATGCCTCACGGTGGTCTCTCAATCAATCTGTAGTGGATCAGATTTTTCTGAAGTGGGGCACTCCTTGTTGCGATCTTTTTGCTACTCCTCAAAACAACAAGTGCCCCGATTTCTTCACTCTCTTTCCCCTTCCAGGCCAACCTCTGAGAGACTCTCTAACCCAGGATTGGCCCTGGGGACTTCTGAACGCTTTTCCTCCTTTTCCCTTGATTCCACAAGTCATTCAGAAAGCCACCGTTTTGAGAGCCAAGTTGATCCTCATTGCCCCATATTGGCCTCGACAAATTTGGTTTCCGTCTCTGCATCGTCATCTTCTGGTGCAGCCCTGGCATCTGGACCCAGTTCCGGATCTCTTGATCCACCAATCGGGTCAGCAGCACCGGGCCATTCATTCTCTCAACCTCACTGCTTGGTTGCTCCACTTCCTACCCTAGCCAGGCTACCGATGATTTGACTCAGTCAGAGACATTTTAGTCTCTTCCTTGAAGTCGTCCACTAGGACTGTATATGCTAGCAAGTGGCGGCGTTTTCTATTTGGGCTAATTCTAGAAATATTGACCCTTTACTGCTCCTGTACATTCGGTTTTAGATTTCCTGGCGGAGGTTTTTCATTCAGGATCCTCGTCATCTACAGTCAAAGTACAACTGGCTGCTATTTCTAAGTATCATGTTGGCCTGCATGACAATAACATTGTCTCATAGGTTATGCAAGGCCTTTCTCAGAGGAGTTTTCCTCCTAAAACCACCTATAAAGCATCCTCCTCCGCAATGGGATCTGAACTTAATGTTGGCATCCTTGATACTACCTCCCTTCGAACCGTCTGCTTCATGTTCTTTGAAGTTATTGACCTGGAAAACTATATTTTTACTGGCTGTCACTTCTGCAAGAAGGGTTTCGAGATTCAAGCTCTCTGCATTCGTTCCCCTTATTTGGTTTTTCATAAGGACAGGGTATCATTAAGAACTAACCCTTCCTTTCTTCCCAAAGTCGTATCTCAAACCAACATTAACCAATCTATAGACCTACTAGTCTTTTTCCCAAACTATTCCGACAGAGCTGAACAGAAACTGCATTTTTTGGATGTCCATCGTCAGCTCAGGTACTATTTGCATAGAACTAAACAATTCAGAAAATCGGACCAATTATTTGTCTCCTATGCAGAAAACAGGATAGGTCTTCCAGTATCTAAAGTGACCTTATCCAGATGGTTGACTTCCACTATTTCCTATGTATACTCTCTCAGGGGCAAGCAGCTATCTTCTAAGCCTAAAGCACACTCAACCAGGAGTCTATCCACTTCTGCAGCCTTTCAGGATAGACTACCCATTGATACCATTTGTGCAGCAGCTACTTGGGCCACACCTCATACCTTTGTTTCTCATTACAAGTTGGACTTGGCCTCTAGAGATAGGGCCAGTTTTGGTTCCACAGTTCTCAAGAGTCTGTTCCATTGAGCCACCCGGGATACAGGTGCTAGGACGCGGTCCCATCCAGCAAGAATGAAGCGAGATTGACAACTTAACATTTAGAAGTTATGTACCTACCATAACGTTCCATGTTAGTTGTCTTCTCGCCTTCTTTCTTGGCCCTCCCTCCTTCCCCTGGCCTGGACAGATCTTGGAGAGTTCCTATTAGATTGTTTCCTCCGGTACGTTGTTAGGAGGATCTCTTTTAGGAACCATTGTTCCTAATTCTTTTAGGATAGTCTTTAGCAGGGTAAGTTAGCTACCAAACGAGATCTGAGGTAGTTCCGTCTTGCATCATGGGATATAGGGTTGCCTCGAGCTGGTAAAAGGAGTTCTCGAGCTAAAGCAAGTGCCGAGTCGGAGCCGAGGATCGGCTCCGAACCCATCCAGCAAGAAAGAAGGCGAGAGAAGACAACTAACATGGAACGTTATGGTAGGTACATAACTTCTAATTTTAAACCACTGATGTTAAGTTGTCTATCTCGCCTTCATTCTTGCTGGATGGGTTCGGAGCCGACCTCGGCTCCAACTCGGCCACTCTAAAAGCTCGAGAGTTGGTTCCACCGGCTCGAGGCTCCCCTATATCCCACAATGCTAGGCGGTATTAGCCAGATTTCACATGAGAATCCTTCAATGGATGCTCTTCACACAATGGTCATACCAACAACTTCCGATGTCCCACACCATTATGATTACGCAAGCATGCAAGAATCATCTTCTTTGGTGGATTTCTTCCCCCCAGCTCTTCCTGGGAAGACCCTTTGTTCCTCCCCCTCCGGTTGCTACTCTGACAACGGACGCCTCCCTGATCGGGTGGGGGGGGCATTATCAGGGCAGAACAGTCCAGGGCATATGGCAACCAGACGAACGCCACTTGCATATAAATGTTCTAGAGATGAGAGCAGTGCTTTTAGCGTTGCAAGCCCTTCAAGACTCTCTTCCCTTGGGAACGATAGCAATCCAGACGGACAACATGTCTGTAGTGTGGTATATCAACAAACAAGGCGGAACCAGGTCCTATCCCCTGTGTCGAGAAGCACTCAGACTGTGGCAATGGGCGATTTCTTCTCAGCGGTTTCTGATTGCAACGCACATCCCCGGGAAGTCCAATCTTGTCGCAGACAAGTTGAGCAGAGCTATCCTCATGCCTCACGAGTGGTCTCTGAAAGATTCTATTTTGGAGAAAATTTTTCTCAAGTGGGGTCAGCCTTGCTGCGACCTTTTTGCTACTCCCCAAAACAGCAAGTGCAGAGATTATTTCACCCTATTCCCGTTACCAGGCCAGCCCAGCAGAGATGCTCTAGTCCAAGTTTGGCCCCGGGGACTTCTGTATGCATTTCCTCCCTTCCCACTTATCTCTCAAGTGATACAGAAAGCTATCGCTCAGAAGGCCTCATTGATCCTCATTGCTCCTTACTGGCCTCGACAGGTTTGGTTCCTCTTTCTACATCAATTTCTGTTGGAGCAACCTTGGCATCTGGACCTAGTTCCAGATCTTTTGATCCATCAGTCGGGTCAGTTACATCGCTCCCTCCCTCTCTGAACCTCACTGCTTGGTTCCTCCAGTTCCAACCTTAGCCAGGCTTCCTCAAATATCTCACTCTGTTCGAGATATTTTGATAGCTTCCCATAAATCTTCCACTCGGAAGATTTATCTGAGTAAATGGAAACGTTTCGCCTATTGGGCTCAAGGAAGGGACTTAGATCCTTTTACTGCTCCCATCCAAACAGTTCTGGATTTTCTAGCTGAAGTTTTTCATGCAGGTTCATCTCCTTCTACTCTTAAAGTTCAATTGGCAGCTATATCTGACTTTCATGTGGGCATCTCAGATTCTGCCATCATGTCCCACAAGCTTTGCAAAGTGTTCTTGAAGGGAGTTTTTCTCCATAAGCCTCCGATAAGAACTCCTCCTCCTTCTTGGGACCTTAATTTAGTTCTCACATCTTTGATTCTCCCCCCTTTTGAACCTGCAGCTTCCTGTTCAATGAAATTGCTATCCTGGAAGACTCTCTTTCTGGTAGCCATTACTTCAGCTAGAAGGGTCTCAGAACTTCATGCACTCAGCAGTCGACCACCCTATCTGTTGTTTCATAAGGATAGGGTATCCTTATGGACCAATCCATCCTTCTTACCTAAAGTAGTCTCTGTGGCAAATCTAAATCAAGACATAGACCTTCCTGTGTTTTTTCCTAACTTTTCTAACAGGTCTGAACAAAAATTGCATTGGCTAGATGTTCATCGTCAATTGAGATATTATTTGGACAGGACCAAACAGATCAGAAAAACTGACCAGTTGTTTGTTTCTTATGCAGAAGGTAGAGAGGGCCTTGCAGTTTCTAAGGTATCACTCTCCAGATGGCTAACATCCCTGATTTCCTTTGTGTATCAAATTAGACACCAAAAGTTGCCTAACAAACCTAAGGCTCATTCGACTAGGGCTTTGGCTACCTCTTTAGCTTTCCAAGACAGGCTGCCTATTGATACCATTTGTGCAGCAGCTACATGGGCTACTCCTCACACTTTCATTTCTCATTATAAGTTGGATCTAGCTTCTAGACATAGAGCTAATTTTGGTTCCACTGTTCTCAAGAGTCTGTTCCGATAGGCCACCCGGGACCAGGTGCTAGGGACGCGGTCCCATCCAGCAAGAATGAAGGCGAGATAGACAACTTAACATATAGAAGTTATGTTCTTACCATAACGTTCCATGTTAGTTGTCTTCTTCTCGCCGCCTTTCTTGCGTCCCACCCTCCTTCCCCCTAGCCTGGACAGACCTAGAGGAGTTTGATTGTGACCTCTCTTTCTTCCACCTCTATTGTATATATGTTTATGCTATACTTTGCATATATCCCTTCATCAGGTTTCAGGTCACCTTCTTCCTTTCCTTTTATAGAGGTGGTGTTTCCTTTTTCCAGTAGTTCTGGATTTATTATTGGCTGGGCCTAGCTTACAAACGAGATCTGAGGTAATACCGCCTAGCATTGTGGGATATAGGGGAGCCTCGAGCCGGTGGAACCAACTCTCGAGCTTTTAGAGTGGCCGAGTCGGAGCCAAGGTCGGCTCCGAACCCATCCAGCAAGAAAGAAGGCGAGAAGAAGACAACTAACATGGAACGTTATGGTAAGAACATAACTTCTATTTAATCACTGTATAAAAATACATATAATAATAAACATAAAAATATAAAACATTCTAAAAAAATACAAGACAAAATTGAACTGTTAATTATCAAATAGATTTCTCAACCAAGCACTGAAATTCGGACCTCTGCTGCACTCTGCTTCAAAAAGGGAGCTATTTAACTATAATTATTTAAACCTAGCTTACAACAAGCATTTAATCTCAGTTGCCCTTTGGTTTCTCTGGCTTCTAGTTCTAATTCATCATTCCCAACCCTAGAGTCACTCATCAATAACAAAGAATAAAAATCTCTTGTAGATGGGACATTCTAAGGTGTGGACATATAAAGCATTGTTCATTTTTTTTAATTTTTGATGTCTCTGAAGTGCTCGGTGATGTGATCACGTAGCCTTCTTTTGGTCTTTCCTACGTAAAAACCAGGGCGTAAGCATGTTGCTAAATAAACCACCATAGCGGTGTTGCAGTTGCATCTACCCGGGCATCCTATGGTGCGTTCAAAGCTTCCTGTTAAAACATTTGTACCATCATTTATATTTTTACAGATCTTACAGGCACCACATTTTTTCATCGAGGACCCATGCTTGCCTTGTTTTCTGTCAACACTTTCAAAAATATTCTTTATATTCTGCCCTCTACTATATACAACCTTGGGTTTATGCCTCAACTTTTCCTTCATTTCTTTGTCAGTTTCCCAAATATTAGCACTTGATACCAAATTTGGTGTTTCTTGCTCTTATTTTTTTTATTTTTCAAGTACATTTGAATGAATTCCATAGTATTTATACACAACTTAAATAACTATGTACACTATTTACATTAGCCTGACACTATAACAGATCTTAATGTAAGCAGTTACTTTATAAGTATGTCTAATCCATTATCAGAGTGTCTGATCAGTTATTGTATACTATCAATAAGAATGTTCCCCAAGGATTGTTGAGAAATGGCTTTGGATAACTTCTTAGTTCTTTAATTTTAATTTCCAGTAATGCTGTGGTCTTCAGTAGGCTGTAGAAATCTTCCAAAATTGGTATTGTTTGTATTCCATCTTCTTATTGTACACTTCCTTGAAATTGCAAGTATAGTCCATACTAGATACATCTTTGACCTATTCAAATGAGGACCTTCGTTCACATTTAATAATACAAGAGCTTTAGTTAAATAAAACGATTTATTAAGTAAAGATTATAAAAAGTTAATACCATTCCAAAATGGCTTAAATTTAACGCAATCAAAGAAAATGTGGTTCCAATCTGCATTGTGTATTTGCTCACATCTCCAACATATTCCTTTTATGGAAGAACTAATTTTACTGATTCTATTTGGGGTTAAGAATGCGCTGTGCAAGTATTTCCAATTAAAAACTTTCCAGTATTGTGTAAAGGGTGTATATTTTATCAATAAGATATTTGTTTTAATATCTTCAGTTAACTGTATTGAGTGTCCCTTTTTATGAAGTTCCAATATGAGGTTTTAGGTGTTGTTTCATAGTTTATCAATATTGTGTAAACTTTTAAAATACTGTTTCTTGTGTCAAAGTCATTATATATGATTTCATATATGTATTTCGTAAATTTAGGTATTTCTTTAAATGAAGAATTGTTAATTCTTCTCATTATTCTACTTAAATCTTCTGAATATGACAGAATACTCTGTAAAGTTAGCCAGTCATGTTGTGGAATTTTGTATGTTGTTTTTTAGTTGAATATGTAAAACTTCTAGTTATTTGATACATTGGTGCCAACAAACAAATACATTTTGTTCCCAGGAATTAATAATTTATATATTTTATGTGGAAAGCTCTTTGTGACTATAAATGGTGTTAAAAGATCAAACCACATTTTTAAATCTATATTTGCATTAATAATTTTCCTAAGTGAGTCAATGTCATAATTAATCATACGAGTTTTAGTGGGTTTAGTTATGTTATATGGCATACTAATGCATATGTGCCATGGCAAATTGTTTTTATCTGTTTGAAATTTTTTTTGTAAATCAAATTCATTTATTGATATTTAGAGTTGGTAATTATTTCTAATTTGCAGAGTAATTTGGATGTATCCAATCTGAGATTGTTTTAGATATTGATGCTTTTATATATGTTTCTATATCAGGAAAGTTTAATCCTCCCTGTTTCCATGGTCTGATATGATGTTTTAAAGCTATTCTGTTTCTTTTGGGAAACCATAAAAATTTTATTAGGCATGAATTTATTTCTTTAAGTATATTCCTTTCTGGTAACAGTCATATTGCCAAGGCTATATATAGTATCTTGGGCAGTAAAACCATTTTTATTAACTGTAGTCTGTCTTCAAATGCTAATATTGTTTTGTTCCATTTTCCCACAGAGATTTCAGTTGTATTGATGATGATGTAATTTATTTAGACCACTTCATTATTATCCTTGCATAACTCAATTCCTAGATAAAGGTAGATTCTTGTTTTCGTATGATGTGATCCCTTTAGTCTGCAGTTCTTTTTTTATTTAAAAATAAAAATTTTGATTTTGATTTATTGAAATGGAGTCCTGAAGTCATGTGAAATTTGTCAATTAATATATCTAATTATTTTAAGGTCTTTTTTATTGGATAATCTTAGTAATATATCATTAGCAAATAGCATTACTTTAGAATCGTATTCTTCATAAACATCTATTCCTTTGATTTTTATATTGTTACAAATTGAATCTGCCAGTATTTCAATAGCCAGAGCAAATAGATTCGGTGACAGGTGACATCCTTGTTTAGTGCCTTTTGTTATATGTATAGATTCAGAGGTAAAAGGACCTAACTTGACATACGCTAAATTATTTGTATGCATGTTTTATATATATATATATATATATATATATATATATATATATATATATATATATATATATATATTCTTTAGGAGATGAACAAAGGTGTTTAGGTGAAATGGCAGTGGAGTTTTTAACTAGATTGTTTAATGAAATCTTGGAAAGTGAGAGGATGCTTGAGGAATGGAGAAAGTGTTTTGGTACCGATTTTTAAGAATAAGGGTGATGTGCAGAGCTGTAGTAACTACAGAGGGATTAAATTGATCAGCCACAGCATGAAGTTATGGGAAAGAGTAGTGGAATCTAGGTTAAGAAGGGAGGTGATGATTAGTGATCAGCAGTATGGCTTCATGCCAGTAAAGAGCACTACAGATGCGATGTTTGCTCAGAGTGTTGATGGAGAAGTACAGAGAAGGTCAGAAGGAGTTGCATTGTGTCTTTGTGGATTTAGAGAAAGCATATGACGGTGCGTAGAGAGGAGTTGTGGTATTGTATGAGGAAGTCGGGAGTGTCAGAGAAGTATGCAAGAGTGGTACAGGATATGTATGAGGGTAGTGTGACAGCGGTGAGGTCTGCGGTGGGAGTGACGGATGCGTTTAAGGTGGAGGTGGGATTACATCAAGGATCAGCTCTGAGCCCTTTCTTATTTGCAATGGTGATGGACAGATTGACAGACGAGATCAGACAGGAGTCCCCGTGGACTATGATGTTTGCAGATGACATTGTGATCTGTAGTGAGAGTAGGGAACAGGTGGAGGAGACCCTGGAGAGGTGGAGATATGCTCTAGAGAGAAGAGGAATGAAGGTCAGCAGGACTAAGAATATGTGTGTGTGAATGAGAGGGAGGATAGAGGAATGGTGAGGATGCAGGGAGTAGAGGTGGCGAAGGTGGATGAGTTTAAATACTTGGGATCAACAGTTCAGAGTAATGGTAAGTGAGGTGAAGAGAGTACAGGCAGGATGGAGTGGGTGGAAAAGAGTGTCAGGAGTGATTTGTGACAGACTAGTACCAGTAAGAGTGAAAAGGGAAGGTCTACAAGAGGGTAGTGAGCCTAGCTATGTTATATTGGTTGGAGACAGTTGCATTGACAAAAAGGCAGGAGTCAGCGCTAGATGTGGCAGAGTTGAAGATGTTAAGATTTGCACTAGGTGTGACAAGGATGGACAGGATTAGGAATAAGTATATTAGAGGGTCAGCCCAGGTTGGAAGGTTTGGAGACAAAGCCAGAGAGGCAAGATTACGTTGGTTTGGACATGTGCTGAGGAGGGATGCAGAGTATATTGGGAAAAAGATGCTAAGGATGAAGCTGCCAGGCAACAGGAAAAGAGGAAGGCCTAAGATAAGGTTTATGGATCTGGTGAGAGAGGACATGCAGGTGGTTGGTGTAACAGAGCAAAATGCAGAGGACAGGAAGAAATGGAAATATTGATCTGCTGTGGCGACCCCTAACTGGAGCAGCCAAAAGAAGAAGAAGGAGATGAACAAAGTATGCAGGAAATTCAAGTCGCATTAGGATTTTGAATAAATAGTCCCAGTTTAGGGAATCAAAGGCTTTCTCTGTATCTAAGCCAATTGTGAGTGTTCTTTATTTTCTTTATTAACATAATCTATAAGATAAATTATCCTTTTAATATTGCCGTGTGTGTCTGATATATAAATCCAGTTTGATCATTATTTATTGTTTTGGATGGTGGTATTTTCATTCTGTTAGTTAATATTGTCATAAATATCTTAGTCATTATTTAATAATGATATAGGTCTATATGAGGTACAGAAGTTTTGGGATTTGTTTTCCTTTAGGATTAGTGTGATTAAGGAATATCTCCAAGAAGGTGGTATTAAAGCTTGTGACTGAATTTCTAATAGAGATTTATGGAAGAGGGATAGTATCTTTGAAGGAAAAAGTTTATATATTTCCATAATTATGCCATCTATACCTGGGGCTTTATTATTTTTACCCTCTTTTATTATCTGTAATTTCTTTGTAGGATATGGGTGCTTGCAGATCGAGTTTTAATTTTTCGGATATTTTTTATATTAAAACATGTTTCATCAAGATTTAATTGATCGATATGTATATTTTCTTTTTGGCAATGTTCCATATAGTGATTTCTGTAGACATCAAGAATTTCACCTATATCCAAGACATTTTTCCCTTTCTTTTCATGGAAGATGATTTTAATGTTGTTAGCTTTTGACTGTATTTTGATCCTTGTGGATAAAACGTAGATGTGTGGGAGAAGTGGCCAAGGTATTAATTTTTAGTTTTTCTAAAGCTAAGCTAGTTTTGTGTGTTAGAATTTCATTGTATTTATTGTTTAATATTTCTACTTTCTTTTTCATCTCCAAATGAGTTTGATTTTTTTTCAGCTTTTGCTGACAAAAGTTTGGATTGTAGATCTAATAATTCAGAATCCCATTCTGATTTTTTTTATACCAGGTTAGGGTTTTATTATATATGTAAGTTTTAATGAGTCCCATATCATTTTATTTATCTTTGTGGTGTATTTAATATCTAAGAAGAACTGTAATTCAGATAATAACCAGAGTTTAAACTCTTTAATTTTAGTTATATATGCTATAATTCTGGAGTTAAAGATTAATTGGTCCAATCCGACCATAAGCTAATTACCCTAGATATCCACATCCTGCCCCTACCCCCCATTAAGGAAACCATGGTAAAAAATTTCTCCAAAGCCAACTTCATGCTTCTTAAGACAGAGATGGTGAACTTCATGACACCCATGCAGATGGACAATACAGTTACGACTATTGAATCCTACACAATTGCACTTTATAAGCACTTACTTGAGTGCATGGATCGTGCTATCCCAAACAGAACCAAGACGCTATCCTCCAAAAAAAGGAAGCCAATCTGGTGGTCCCCTGCCATAAACAAACTATACAACAGAAGGAAGAAACTGTTGCAAAAGAGAGTAAAATCCCATGAGTGGAGGAGCTCCCTGGTCAGCCTCAGTAAGAAGCTGTGATCCCTGATAAAATCCTCCAAAGCTAGTTATGAAGACAAAATCGCCACTGATTCTAAAGACAACCACAAAGCATTCTATAGCTATGTCAGGAATCTCAATGGCAACACTCAGATCTGCTCTGAGTTACAGCACAATGGCACTAAATATATAGACCCAGCTGATATTGCCAACATCCTGGTAGATAGGTTCTATGCTAACTCTACCCCCCTCTCACCCCCTAAAGAGCCCATCTCTATACCGGAAGAATGCAAAGTTCCTGTAATCATGGCTGCACAGGTAATAACCACACTCTCCAAAGTCAAGAACACAGCATCCATGGGACCAGACAACATCCCAGGCTGTGTTCTACACGAACTACAGAACGAACTGGCACCCCACCTAAGTACCATGTTCAATCATAGCCTCACCTCAGGCTTTGTGCCTGCTGAATGGCGCACAGCGATGGTTATCCTACTCCACAAGGGGGGAGCCACCACGGACCCCGGGAACTACCGCCCCATTAGCCTGACTAGCTTGGTCTGCAAGGTCATGGAACGTATCATCATGGAACTTATAAACAAAGACATTGGTAATCTCCAAACACTGGACCCTACCCAGTTCGGGTTTGTAAAAGACAGATCATGTCTCCTAAACCTGATAGACTTCTTTGAAGCAATCACTAAAGCCGTAGACAAGGGTAAGGTGGTTCACACAGTTTATCTAGATCTTGCCAAGGCTTCCGACACCATCCCCCACTCTGGAATTATAGATAAACTCACTAAACTAGGTATAAATCCCTGTGTCACAAGATGGGTTGCCAACTGGCTCACTGACAGAACCCACACTGTGAAAGTAGCAGACTCCAAATCCAACTTCAGACCAGTGACAAGTGGAGTACCACAGGGTTCAGTCCTGGTTCCTCTGCTGTTGGTATCCACTTCTCTGAAGTACAGGCTAACACAAAAGGTCTTTGGCTAACTAAGTTTGCAGATGACTGCAAACTAGGAGCCATAATCAAAACTCCTAACCATGTGGACATCCTACAAAAGGGCCTCACTGAGACAGATGCCTGGTGTCAAAGCCATGTCCTCAAGCTCAATACCAAAAATTGCTTTGTCATCCCCTTTGGTAAAAACTCTGTACCCATGAACTACAACATAGGTGGTAGTATACTTAACACCAAAAGTGTGATAAGAGACCTTGGGACACAGGTGGACAGTAGTCTTTCCTTTGATAATCACATCGCCACAGTAGTCATGAAATCCTTCTACGTGGTACACCTCATCACAAAAGGTTTCTCATCCAGAAAAAGAGGTCATTGTTTCCCTCTACTCATCACTCATTAGACCCATTATAGAGTACAACGCCCCATTTGGTATGTACCTCACAAGACATCTACAACAACTGGAAAGGCCTCAGAAATGCCTCACAATGAGGATTACCGGCCTCAAATAGATGCCCTACGCAGACTGTCTCAAAAAAAACTCTAGCTTTACTGCGTCGCATATCGCCTACTCATAGGTGATCTCTGCCTAACATACAAAGCTATGTCAAACCCAGAGCTGTTGGACATGCTCCACTTAAAGAAATCCCAATCCCTTCGAGCTACACGCTCTAGGGACCTAAACATTGTCACCACAATAAACAGAACATGCCGGAGGGATAGATTCCTGTCCTAGAGACTTCCCATACTCTAGAATAAACTATCTACATCAAACAAAGCTCCTCATTAGCACTCTTTAAGAAAAATCTTGATGATTGGATGGGGAAATAGGAAATTCACCCCGGGGATCACCTCTATGGCTCTGCTCGACAGTGGCACAGGAAAATAATTTTCTTGGGTGGCAAAAGCCAGGGTACCTTTTTGGCTGGGCTTGTATAGGCCCTTGGGCCGATAGCCTAGTACCTACCTATGAACCTATAATGGTTTATACCCATTTTGAAGTTTTAGTATCAATGAATTCTGGTCTGAAAAGGGGCAGGGAGTGATTGAGAAATGAATAATTTTAGAGTGTAAGTCATGGGCAGCAAATGTTTTATCTATTCTAGTTTGGGTACCAAATCTGTGATCTTGATGGGAAAACAACGTTTTATTTTTAAATTTGAAAGTATCTACAATATGAAATGATTCTACCCACTTGTTTAAAGCTTTTGATACAGCAGATGTACGCAGCATTCTTCTATTTGTAGTTTCAGAAATATCAAATATATTAGTTCAAATCTACTCCTAATATTAAGTTGCCTTTATAATTATTGGAATTGACATCCAAGTGTTTTTAACAGTTCCTGTTCCAATGCCTGGAAACTAGTATAGATTGGCTAGGGTCCATAGTCTGTTATTATATTTAACTATTACTAACGCCACAAGGCCTTCTTTATCCTCATACTTATAAATGATGGGTTAATCACATTTGTTTTCCATAAAATTCTTGCCCCTTTTTTCTTTGACTTATAAGTGGATTGTGCCAATATCATATATTCCTTAGGATTCCATTTGTAATTGTCATTTGTTTTGAAATGAGTCTCTTGAAGGAAGACGGTTTGTGCTTTGTTCAGTTTTAAATATTTCAATAGATTTGATCTCTTGCTAGGATTGTTTAAGCCATTGGTATTTAAAGATAATAAAGTTGCATCCATCTTAGGTTATTTAGACTATGTATTGTTTGTTTTATTCTGACTATTAAACATTTTCCTCTGATAACTATAAAGTATATGTTTGAACTTTTAAAGGAAATTATCAGTTTCATGCTAGTGTTTACCAATAAAGTAATGTTTTGGTCAGGCATACTAAAAATGTTTTTGTGAAATAAATTTAAATTAATAAAGGTTAACAAAACTAAGATCTGCACTAGCCATGGAATGAAAATAATTCCTAATCTGATGGATTAACCTAAATCCATCAGATTATCACTCGTACATTGACAATCCAGAACATCTGAGCTTCATAAATTGAATTATCATATGGAGATATTTGTAATGGGAATAATCAATATTTATATTATTTTGAACAGATATAGTACTATTGTAGATTAGACAGAATTCTAATACAATGTAAATGTCTATTGTATAAGCAATTAATATTTATATGAAAGATAGATGACAAGCAATTCAATCATAGTAAAGTAAGATGTATCATATATAAAAGCCTCAGTAAAAGATTATAGTACACAGTTATTTAACGTATTTACCCTTCTTGATGAAGTTTTTCAAAACTTATAACTTAATATAAATAGATGGCAATACTTTTTATACCTAATGTATATAAAACAATATATTTTACTGGGTAGCAGAAGTAATATTTCATTGTTTGCCAGCATTTAAGTAATCACTTTGTTGCTAACTTGAAGCATCGAGTTTGTTTTATGTGAACATTGATGAAAGTTAGTGCATTTTAATTATCAGTGCATCCCTCCCCCCCATTTCCTACGCATAACGATTTTCATCTCTGTCATTTCTTATTATAAAATGAGTGAAATTATAGGTTAAAAACAAAAAAATTCACTTATTGTGATTAGTGGTTACAAATTCCTTTTCCATATTTATAAATTGCCATTTTATGGCACATACTGAAAGTTTTTAAATTTAAATGTCAGCATTCTATTTTGTGTAATCAGCAAAGGTTAAACTGAGTGATTGTCAATGTGATTGTTACATTTTATGACATTCCTAATTCAGGCTTCTATTGTTTCTCTTGAACAACTTTGTCAGTTTGTGTATAAAACATTGTTACCTTGGTAACAGCTTAAGTATTATGTATGGTCAAGATGGGTTGTAAAACCACAATCCAAGTTAAAGCAATTATATATGACTTGTTATGCACATTTACTTTTATAAGAAAATCATCATGCTTCCCCTTGATGTTCAGTGTAGTGTATGTCATTTATGACAAGTTAAGACAGTAGTGTTCTTATAAACAAGCCCATGTTATTAAATCCTGTCTTTAATATCTAAATTCAGCAGACTGCTTCATCTTGTATGACAATTATATATTTTATGTCTAGATTTACTAAAATCATACATTACATAACGTGTGTGTGTGTGTGTGTGTGTGTTTTTTTTTTCTTTTTTTGGCTGTTGCTTAGTTATTTACCCTCGGGTCTCCACTGAAAAAGGGTAATTCTTACCCAGCTGGACCAACCCGGTTAACAAATGCAAATAAATAAATAAATTTGAGAGACCACAAGCTGTAATGCTTATTCTTCTTAGCTCCTTCCAAACATGTTTATACAGTCCATAGACTTTAAATTATGAGAACCTTCTAGTTTCTTATTTGTTATAAGTATATTTCCATCCCTACATACATACATGTCAGTACTTCAATCACTGGCAACAGTGCCCATCCAGTTTTGCCAGAATGCAATTCACTAGTTCATGCGGTGCGTTTCCAGCCTGTTCGTAAAATATCTAAACCAATATTTGTCCTGTTCTGTTTTACCAGCTTATTCCATGCAGTGGCCACTCTGCCATTGAACCAATCAACACACCTTCCATTCCCATAGATATTGCCACGTAGGAAATCTGATGACTCTCTAGCACTTCTCGGCAACCCTAAACACCCCTAGAATCAGCTATCCCCATATGCCCAACACGTCTGAGCAAGCTCACCTCCCAGACCACTGCAAAGGGTACTACACAAGACCAAGTGCTCTTAGTCTTTCACAATAACTCAAACTTCCACTCTTATGTAATTCCTTAATGTGTTTGGACCAAAATACATTTTAAATATAAAATTGCGCTTATTTATTTATTTATTTTTTTATCAAGAATCAACTTAATGAGCTAAATGAAGTGTTGGGAGACCATCAATATGTGTACATGTGGTTTAAAACAACCATTTTATTATATATATTTTTTAAAACCAAAAAAATTGCAGAGAATCATCTCGAAGGCTTCTCAGAGCCATTAAGCATTATCGTCACTCTGTCTCTGTTACCATAGCAACCTGGGAGCATCTGTTTCTGTTAGTGTGTCTGTGTACTGCATACCAGAGGCTCATGATGCACCTGAAGCAAAGCTTCACTTCACTGCAACTTCAAGCCTAAATTCCCTCCCTTTCAGCGAGGCAGCAGCCAGGAAAAGAACTGAGAGTAAACGGATCAAAAAAAAAAAAAAAAAAAACCTCCCAACAAGCCGCCACAACAAGAGATAACACATTCTTCCAGCCTTCCTATATCTCACTCAGCAGATGTATATACAAACTATTCTCTGCCAAAATATCCCAAATCACAGTTTTTTCCTCCCCCCTTCCCCTGGATCCAGGCTAAAACACCAAATCTCTCTTCCTAATACACAAGCATCAGTAAACCTTGATCACAAGCCACAACCTACAGCTTCCCGGAGATGCAAACGCAAACATACAACACCTGCCAGACACAGCTGCATCCACACACACCATGTCAGGCTTAATCAAACAGCACTCGAAACTATGATACCTGCCATAATTGATATTAACTATGTTTAGACAGAATAATAATGACATTTGTACTAGCTGCCAGACACAGCTCCATCCTCGCACACCATATCAGGATTGATCAAACCGCACTAGTAGCTGTGATACCTGCCATAATTGATATTAACTATATTTAGACAGAATAATTATGACATTTGCGCTAAGACCTTGGCTTCTACTACTATTTAACCAGGATATACATGAGCTTTCTAAATCATACTTTAACTGAAGAAGGCATTAGTCTCCATGACAGCATTTTTTGTTTTTCAAAATACTCTACTGTTATTGCTGTTATATATGATGTTAATTTGTTACATTTGAGTCTGAACACTGAGGAATGGTACCTTGTTGAATTAAATTAATTTCTTAAATTATTATAACTAAAAACAATGAAGAATGAACAAGATAACTATATAGGGGGAATAGAAACTTCTATGTTTGTATTATATGTTGCTTTGTTTGGCTTGTATATAATGTAAATAGTAACCCATCTTGACCTACCTTTTTTGTGAAGAATTATTGGACTCTGAGCATTCTGAATAAATCATTACTGTTTCTCAGTTATTTAAGAAACCCTCTTTTTTATTTAAATAAAAACAGATAAGTGATATACCAGATCAGTTGATACTTTGAGAGATGTAGCTGTAAGAGTTATTTTTTTGGGACCGCTGTCTCAGAATCAGTTTTTTGTTTCTTCTTTCTAGCAGCAGTCCAAGGATTTGTTTCTTTTATTCTTTTAAGAGTAGAGGCCATCCATTCAATTTCTTCTGGGATAAGACACTATGTTGTTGTTTTTGAATATAGTAGCTTTTCTAAGTCATTGAAGGTTCTCATCTCATTGGCAAAAAGTATTCTTATCTTGGCTGGAAAGGGCAGCTGTGCGTTAATGTTTTGTTTCAACAGTTTTATTATTGGCCAGACTTTTTTCCTTTGTTCTAGTATTCTGAAAGAATAATCATTGTCAAACCTTATCAGGCTTTGATTGTATTTTAAGGGTGATTTTCTCCAAGCAGATTTTAATATTCGTTACTTGTCCAGAAATGAAAGAAATTTTATAACTGTGGATCTAGGTGGAGTATTTGAGTTAGTAGCAGGTTTCCTCAGTGCTCTGTGCGCCCTTTCAATTCCAAATGAAAGTCCCTCTTTCATGTCTAAAAATTCAGGAATCCGGGTTGTTAAGAATGAAATAACGTCTTCTCCTTCAGTGTTTTCAGGCAGACCAATGATTCTTATGTTGTTTCTCCTTTCCCTGTTTTCTAAGTCATCTAGTTTGTTAAGCAGCCATGTATTCTGTTTAAGCAGAAATTCTTTTTGGAATTCTTCCTCTTTGAGTCTCCCTTCAGTGTCATTTAGAGAAGTATCTATATTTGTATGATGTTGCTGTAATAGTTCCTTAAGAGTATCGGTCTGTTTTTGAGAATTTAATTTGAGGTTTAAGTCATTTTTAAAGCCATCTGTCTTCAAAGATGGTGCCTGTAAGGTAGATGTCATCAACTGCATTTCTTTTTTCAAAGCAGCATCTGGATGAGAATTCCTTGAGTTGTTCATATTCAGTGACTCAATGCATCTCCAAGTTACTTGACAGGAAAATTTTTGTAGATCTTCACCAAAATTGATATTTATGTAGTTTAGTAGTTTATCTGTAGATTTCTGACATTTTAAACTTGAAAATAATAAAATTTTTCCTATATTAGTATACTAGTTTATGGAGCTCTCAAAATTCACTGCTCTCAGTTGGCCATCTAGCCTCCGCCCCCTCCAAATTTGGTGTTTCTATGTTGTGTTGTAATATCAAAATATTAGAGTCCAGCTTGGCTGTATTGGTTCTGTTAGTGTTAAGACCTGCTTTTAAAATGGGCTTAAATGTTGTATTTCTTTTAAGCATAACTTCTCTCGACTTTCAGCAAAAGGCTTAACGGGTAGCCTCCATTCCATTTAAGATATAGATCTCATTTTTAAATATTTCATCATTGCTAATTAGCCTAGATAACCTTACCATTTGGCCTTTTAGTATACCCTTCCTCTGGTGGAGCGGGTGGCAACTGTTGTAATAACATATTGGAATATGTTTCCTTTCTGTGGATGCTACTGGCCAAGGTGCCCCCAGCAATGTCCTTAGTCAACTCAATATCTGAAAATACTATCTTGTCACAATGCCATTTATGGTACTCAAGGAAAGTGGTTGTGCCGGTGATGTATTTTACAAAGTCATTCATCACGTTCCTCTCCTCGCTATAGGATTAGTATGTCTTCCAGAAATCTCACATATAATAATAAATTGGCTATAAAGCCAGAGGAAAAAACATATCTTCTCTCCCATTCTAGGAGAACCAGATTTGCAAAACTAGGAGCACATTTGGCCCCCATACCCACTCCTGCTTCCTGATTATAGAACTCACCTTCATGTGTCATAAAGTTGTTAGTTAACACCACTTCCATGAGTCCAAGTAATAAATTGACCTTGGATTGATTTATGAATTTACTGCCCATCAAGCTTTCCCTAAATAAATCCAACCCTAAATCATGGGGGATTACTGAGAACAAGTTAACCACATCCACAGTTAGGAAACAAAAATCCAAACTTTCTGTATATGTCTTAATTTCAAACAGTGCCAAGAATCTTTGAGTATATGTTGTGCCTCATTTACCACTAAACTTGCCCATTTGTCTATATATGCTGCAATGGGTTCAGTTTTAGAACCTCGGGCTCCTACTATCGGTTTAAATGGGGGATTGTACACATTTTTGTGAATCTTTGGTATTCGAAAGATTACTGGTGTTCTTGATTTGTCAACAGATATTTTGTGTCCATAATTTCTATTTCGTTTTGAAATAAGGCATCAAATAAAAAAACATCAATCCTGGCATAAGCTCTATTGACACCATTTTTTGAAGTCCTGCTGTAAGTTGTGATGTCATTCAATATTTCAAACATTTTGGAACTGTAATCGATGTAAGACATAATCACTACCCCCCCCCCCCCAGCCTTGTCTGGCTTCATTACCCGATACCTCTTGTTTCCTGCCAATTCATTCAAGATACAGCGTTTAATTGACCCTAAATAATCTAAAGCACATAATATCGAACATTCAGAACAGCAAATCTTTTCCCTGGGAAAAAATTTGCTATTCCGAAACACATTCACACAACACAGGCACACCAAAAAAAAACAATCCACACACACTTAAAATCATACATCTTTCCCTACACTGAACTATACAAACACTATCTGTCCACTTATAACTTACCCGTGCCCTAACCCTAACTCACTTAACCCACCCCTAACCCTAAACTATGCACTATCGCACACTCACTTCACCAGCGCTCTAACTCGCGTAACCCGCACCCTAAACCTAACATCCACACAATCACACACTTACCTGAACCTCCGTAACTTTCCACTACAGTGCTAAAAATAGCAAAGCCAAGGAAACGGACAACCAAATTCTTTCCCTAGGAAAGAATTCGATGTTCTGCAGCTTTGCTATTTTTAGCATTCACTGCATAGGGTTCGACATTGTGGCATTCAACGTTATCCGCTTTCGATAACGTGATATGAACCAAAGATACAGGCTTCATCTCTAGTAAGATCGTGTATTGTATTTGGTCTCTTTAGCTATTTTTCTAAATTGTTGTTCACATAATTTCTCAAAGGGCTCTATTAGTGGGTGACTGGGGAGGATGAATGTGCTCTTGACAGCCAAATTCTTTTCTAAACCTACATTAATATTTTTAAAATATAAACTGAGATTCAGATTTTCTGGTGTACAGTTTTAAATTAATGAAAACATTTGCAATGTCAGTCTTATAGTTGGGTACAAAAAATATCTTTTTTTTTTTTTAAGCAAGTTAAAATGTCCTTCACTAATAACATCACTGTAATAGTAAATATAAAAAACATCAGTTTCCAAAATATTACATTCCATTTCAACATCAGAACAATCATTTTCAGCTATATTCAGTAGGTCCTGGTCAGATATCACAGTTGCATTAAATAACTCAGTCAATGAAAGTCTCTCCTCCAACCCTGTTGTTGTCTCCTGTTGGTGTAATTGTTGTTCTGTTGCTCTGAACATTGTAGTTCTGCCTGCCCCAGAGGGTCAGTTTCCCTTGATTTTTCAGTCTCTCAGACCTCCTTTACTTAGGTATTGACCCTCCTGAAAAGAATATTCATTGTTCTGCCTAGTATTGTCAAACCCCCTTTCTGTATCAGAATTGTTCTGGATGTTTTCATTAGTTTGAGGGTTATTCTCATGCACATTTCCCTGGGGTTGTTGTTTTTTTTGCTATATATGCTTGGTTATTCAAGTAGTCAGCCCTATCTATGTCAAGTTTACATTGCTTTCTCAAACTGTTCTCTTTTACAAAGTTACTTATATCTTTAAGAACATTCTCATACTTAAATTTGTATTACTCAAAAAGTAAATCTGAAATAATACTTTGATTTAAAACTGAAATCTCATTTTGCAAAAGAGCCAACTTACTGTCGTTTTTTCTGATAATGATGTCCATCATTTCAAAACCTGCTTTGTCAAATAAGGCCACACGTTCTCGAAAAGCAGAGGAACCTTCCTCAATCCCCAAAGGCTGTTTCCAAACTCGTAAGCCTTTAGGGACTTGTTTGAGAACAACTGATATATTTAAAAATGCATTGTCTAGTTGAAGTGTTCTGTACCTTCTGCAAAGCTTTTCACAGGTAATTAACTGCGTTCTTAATGACATTCTTTGGTTGGAAGTAGCATTTTCTTTAAAAAGAATAATTTTCAAATGCTGTAAACCATTCATTCAGGTCTATACTCACTCTGTCTGGTCTCGTAGTCATAGGGGTGTTACACTTTGATTCCTGGACCAGTGGGGAATGCAGAGTGAACAGCTCAGCTTGCGAGTCAGTCATGGTTATTGGTAGATACTCTCGTCAATCTTCCTTCCATCACTGCAGAAGTCAGTCTCTGAATAGACTGGTTAAGTTGAACCAGCAAAGTTTCCATGATTAATTAAAACTAAAAAAATGTTCTATAAAAGCGTTTCCTTGCATAAAAGCCACGGAGCTCAAAATTATTCAAGTACAGCAAAGCACAAGCTAAATGGCTCAAAAACTTGTAAACAACAATAAAAATAAAAAAGATCCACCAAGGCAGTAATTGCATGAAACGCTAGTTTTTTTAAACATTCAATACTACTGAAATAAGACAAACTGAGTGTTTTCGCCAAGAAACGTGAATTGGCTTCATCAGAGTCATTCGATTAAGATGCAACTTCCTTTATATACTCTGATTACTTAAACAATTATTCGTGGTTTTGCATACATCAATAAAATACCCTGACTGACCTTAAAGGCATGCTTCCCCAAAGTATAAAATGTACAAAACAAAAAGCATGATGTTATGTTGTCCTGTCTTGCCTCCATTCTTACTGGATGGATTCGGAGCCGATCCTCGGCTCCGACTCAGCCGAATGCACTAGCTCGAAGACTCTTAACTTGGCTTGTGGCAGAAAGGCATCCCATCATGCAGTGGTGCAATTCCCCAGATCTCATTTCACACTTTACAAGTTCGGATGCTCTCTCCTTGGCTGTGGCTAAGTTCTTAAAAAAGCTTTGATTTTTTTTCCCTATATTAAGCTATTTTTAGCTTTAATAATTGCCTATTATTAGTAGTTAGTTTTTTCTGTAGTTTAACTGTGTGCCGTAGTTTCGAGTGCTACTTATCTTACTAGTGTGTTCTTTTGTTGACCGTCATTAATTGCAAGGCCTTTTTGCTTTATTCCTGTTTTTTGGTAGTGGTGTAGTTAGTGCTTACAGTTAGAAGTTAGCTTTTATATATATTTATATATATATATATATATCTATATCTATATAATTTATATATATATATATATGTATATAAAAGCTCATTTCAGTTAGAGAGCTAATTTCCTGTTGTGTATCCCTCTCGCTCACAACTCTTCTAGGTCCGTTTAAGTTGGAGGGCCTAGTGCCCATTTAATTTAGAGGGCAGAGTTGTTCCCCTTGTTCTTATCTTGTTATATGTGTTTTTATAGTGTGGTAATACTGTTTCAGACTTTAAATATTTTGGTGTGTGCTAGTTTTGCTATAGAGGTGTGTCAAACTTTACCTGTTATTGTTCTAGTGTAGTTTCCTTACAAAAATGTCAAAGGAAACTAGAGAGAAGGAACTCAAGCCTTCAGGGTTTAAAAAATGCTCTCAGAAGATGTCCATCACTGATGAAAATAACAGTTGTGTCTATTGTTTGGGGGCTATTCACCTCCAAGAAACTTGCACTTTCTGTCATTCTTTTAGTTCCCGTGTTCTGCAGGAAAGAAAGAATAAGCTTATACTCAAAGGGCTCCTGAAACCTTCTTTTGAGGAGGCTCTACACAGCTATTTTTCTTCCAGTAGATCCCGGCTAAGAGTGGCAAGGCTTCAAAACGGCCATTTCCAGCTTCTTCAGCTCAGTCGGAGCTGCCGCTAAAATTGACTAAGACCTCTGATGGATCGATCTCCTCTGCTCCACAGCCCTCAGAACCAATGGAGATCATAGACTTGGACAAAGCTAGGCCTTCGGCTCCAAGCCTTTTGGAGCCGAAAGAGACTGTTTTTCGGAGCCAGTCCACTGTATTGTTAGCGGTCTCCCCTACTTTGAAAGCTTGCTTACCAACCCTCTCCTCTAGGAGCTTGTCAGACGTTGATGTGGACAGGGTGGTGTGCAGACTTGCCAGCGCTGGCTAAATTGTTTTCGCCTCTGACCTAGTCGGTTCCAGAACCAGCCAAGACTTTGACTATTACATCCACGACGATTCCTCCTCCAAGCCAAGCTGGATCTTCAGAGCCGGAATCCCAAGTATCACTTGCTGTAGATTCTTTGATTCTGAGACGACTCCAGGAGATTTCAGAACAGATCCCTACTCCGACACCCTCAGTGCCATCTGGGGCATCTAGGGGCCGAAGCTGTCCAGTCGGCTCTAGGGGGGACACTTGGACCCAAGTTTACCTCTCGGAACTTCAGCTTGGCTGAGCTCGGCTACTACATCAGCCTTGGAGATGATCTCCTTGGAGCTGGGGATTCCCTCTGTTTCCTCGGAACCAGAGGTGTCGTCGGAGCAGGGGGGATCTGCCTTCGATCTGAAGAGTGTGCTGTCCCCTCCTACAGCTCTACACAAGGATACTGGTACTCTTCCCCCCAAAGCACCCGCGTCTGGCGTGGCACCACCCCATCCACAGGACAGCAGAGATCCAGAGCCTCAGGGAGCCCCATTGGGCGAGACCTCCCCAGAATGCCCTTCTGAAGAGGCTCCTCTAAAGAGAACATGCAAGAGGAAGCATATTGACTCCCCTGATGAGTCTATCACCTCTGACACTGACCTCGAGGAGTCACAAGGGTCCCCATGGTCGTCCTCTGAAGATGTCTTCTTCGCAGATATCCTAGAGATCCTGAAACAGAGGCGCAACTGAAAATCCATCAACCCTTCTGATGAGTCGGTGTACCTAAAGGCTTTTGGATCTCAACCTTCAGCCTCCTGGGTGTGTCTGCCTTTCGATGAGCTAATGGACTTGGTTAGTCGAAAGGTGTGGGAGTCACCAGACACTATGGAACCAGTCTCGGAGGCCAAATAAGTTCTTGTCAGCACCTGTGGAAAAAAATTTCTTATGAAAGGCATTCCTGTAGATGCTATGGTGGTGGCAGCAACCACCAAGAAGGAACTCTCTGAAACATCCTCTTTGTCCATCCACCAAACAAGGACTCCTGGACGATGGACAGATATGAGAAGCATGTTTTTTTGTCAGTGACTTTTATCCTTAGATCACTGATCTATCTTTCGCACTTCACGAGAATACAAAGAGATCTCCTGAAGGAGTTAGGAGATTCTCTCCAAGGTTCACTGGCCGTAGAGGTGTCAGAAAAGGTAACTTCTCAGCTATCTACCTGAAATTCCATCGTTAACTCCTCCATGAGACTAATGTCATGTGCAGCAGAGTGAGAAGGACAGTGGGTTCCGGAGTTTCCCTGAGGAGGCACTCCTAGATGAAGTTGCAGAGCCCTTCAAGTCTGCCTTTACCAATGCCCCTTTTGATGGTTCCTCACTTTTTGGACATAAGGTCAGTGACACAGTTACCAGATGCAAGCAGGAAGAGAAAACTCTCTCTGCCATTGGGGTACGTTTTTCCATTCCTCCAAGATCTTATCCTAAAGGTCAGAAGAGTGAGAAAATGTGGTTCAAAAGATCCCAGGGAGTTTTTCAAGATGCATGAGGTGAACCCTTCCCAGGGGCAGAGGGGAGGCAGTAATGATAGACGTCATCCTAGAGGCAGAGGGGGTCTGCAAAACCAGGGTGACAGTGATTCCTTTCGCGGCCGGCCCTACCAGCGCTCCTGAAAGGGAGGCCTGTCTGCTCTACACTGGAGACAGTCGGGAGGCGTGTTTCTTTGTCCCTTGAAGCCTGGCGAGATATCACAAGAGACAAATGGGTACAAAATATAATACCCAGCGGCTATTCTGTTCCTTTTTGCCATCCTGTCCCACAGATCAGAACAATCCCGGATGTTCCACCCAGTCAAAGGGAACAAGCAACTGTAGAAATTCAAAAGTTGCTAGACAAAAGAGTCGTTCAGGAAGTCCCTGCAGACCAAATAGGATTTGGAACTTACTCAAGATTCTTTAGTGCCAAAAAGAACAGGGGACACCACCCTTCAAACTTGCTCCCAGTTAGGGATTACATAAAATTTACAAAAATCTGCCATGTTGCCCTGTCAACATATTACATTCATAGGTGCAGATCTCGAGACAGTCTCCATGATGGCATGACTTCGCCGGACAGGGTTTCTGTTCTCAGACCGCAAATAGTCCACCTTTTACCCAGAAACAAAGAGAAGGCAAAGACAATTTTGAAACTCCTAAGAACTATGGCTTCAACGATCACCTTAGTTCCCCTAGTCAGAATGCATATGAGAATTCTTCAATGGCTTCTATTTGTTCAATGGTCATTACAAGAACTTCCCATGTCTCACCTAGTCAGGGTCACAGACTCATGCAAGAGATCTCTCCTATGGTGGCTTCGGTCCGACCAGGTGACCATCGGATGACCGTTTGTGCCACAACTACCTGTAGCTACAGTGACCATGGACACCTCCCAGGTAGGGGGACATTATCTGGGAAGGACGGTCCAAGGCACATGTCAAGAACATGAGGCCCATCTACACATCAGTGTTCTAGAGATGAGAGCAGTGCTGCTAGTGTTACAGGCACTCTAGGACTCTCTTCCACCAGGAATGATTGCAGTCCAGTCAGACATCATGTCGGTAGTCTGGTACATAAACAAGGAGAATACCAGATCATGCCCCCTTTGTCGAGAGGTGCTAAGAGTATGGCAATGAGCAATTTCTTCCCAACATTTTCTAGTAACAATGCACATCCCGGGAAAATTCACTATGGTAGCAGACAAGCTCAGCAGGGCGATTTTTAACTCATTTACTCCAGAGCAGGTCAGAAAATGCTGCCTGCTTACTTCTACCATAGGAACAACAGTGCAGCCTGAGCTCGTTTTCAGATGATCCATTTGTAATACCATACAGAAAACAAATGTTCATAACTCGTTAATCATAAGAACTACACTAAAAATGTAAATGCGAAAGCTGTTCATCAGAAACTGATCTTTCCAACAGTGTAAATATTGATGGTGCGTATCTAAGTCATTATTAAATATTTCCCAAGAAGTGCTGATATGCATATTTTTTACCTTTCTGGTAAAACAAATTGCAATATTTTGGTGAATGTACCATGTAGACCCATACAATTTGTAATTAATTTGTTTGTATAAATAAAATTATACCTTCATTTGTTTGTATGAATAAAATGATAACTTAACCATTACTGTGTGATGTTCCATTATGGAGATATTCACAGAAATATCATTATTATATTTCTCATAATTGATGAACAAAGCATAATATCTCATCACCTGTAACAGACAGAGACTACATATCAGTGTACAAGTTGTGTGGCTCAATGTCAGCTCCAAAATGATGCATCATTTGTGTCATCACCTTGCTTCCTTGCAAAGATGTGGGCATCTTAATGAGAAATATGGCAAATGTCAATTTTTCATAATCCTACAAGACTAAACAAACTCTGATATCTGTACATGTGTACAGCGTACAGACAGTTTTTACTATGTTGTAACTATTAATATAGTCTTCGAAATGAGGTATTACTTAGCACATCGACATGCTCCCTTGCAAAGTTTAACAAAATATGGAAAAAAAAATCAACTTTCATAACCTTAGTCCTAGAAAAACTGTGATATCTGTACATGTGTACAACATACAAACTCAGTTCTTTTATGATGTTGTAAAAAGTGAAACCGTCTTCAAATTTAGGTCTTAGCATGTTGAGCTCTTCCCTGGCAAAGTTATTTACCAAAATATGGGAAAAAAATCATAATTTCCATAACCGAAGTCCACAAACTCATATATATGTACATGTGCACAGCATGCAAACACAGTTTTTACCAGGTTGTAAGGACTAACACTGTCTTCAAAATAAGGTATTACTTAGCACAATGACATACTCCCTAGCAAAGTTATTTACCTAAATATGAAAAACAATCCATTTCCATAACTTAAGTCCTAAACAAACTCATGTCTGTACATGTGTACATCTGATGGGCACAGTTCATTTACCATGTTGTAAGGACTAGCACAGTCTACAAAATGAGGTATTACGTAGCACGAGAACATGCTCCCTAGCAAAGTTATTTACCAAAAGATGAAAACATATTTTCATAACCTACGTCCTGTGATGTCTGTATATGTGTACAGCATAGAGACACAGATGTTCTTCTTGTTTCACTGTTGCAGTCATTACATTTGGGTTATCCCTGCCAGGGTAGCCGCCGGCCCGAATACCAGAGACTTAGTATTTCTGTGTTGGTTGCTGTCGCTTGAGGACTGATGTCCGGTCATCAGTAGTATAAAATCAGGGAGCCAACACCATTACGTTAGTCTTTCTTGCTTTGGAGCCTGAAGCAGAAGCAGTTCACACGAGTGCCGGTCGGCCGCTACCTTAGTTTTCGTTTCCGAATTGAAGTTAAAGTCTTCTAAAGCTAAGTACTCTGTTGGGGATCCTTTTTTCCTTGCACTAACCAATGTCAGAAAAAGTTAGTAATTGTCTCGCCTGTGGAAAGCAAATACCACACAAGACTTCCACTCTTACTGTGTAACTTGTCTAGGCCCAGACCACTACATCCCTTATTGTCGCTTCTGTGCCTTTGTTCAAAGCCAGAACTATCCGACATCAGATCCTTATTGTAACTAGATATTTTTGTTTACAGTCCTCAAATTCCAATATGGCTTCGGTAAGCCATCCGACAACAGATCTTCCGAAAAAGCATAAAGATAAAGACAGAGACAGAATGCACAGATCCAAACCTACCTTCGGCACTTTCGTTAAGCTAGTAGTCAGTCCTCCGTTACTCAATGAGGTGCTTTTGCAACCCCTGATGCCTGCTTCAGTTGATTCGCAGGTCGCTACTGAGACCCGTTCGGAGTCCGGTATGCTGCCAAACTCTTCTTTGTCTAAGGATCCTGTGCTCGTCTCTACCTTGGATGGATCCAAAGCCGCTGAGCAGGCACCGGCTTCTGAGAAAGTCCTTTGTACTACAGAATCTCGACACAAACCGTCTTCTTTTGTGACTACCATTCTTTCAAAAAAAAACGAGTTCCATAGGCCCAGGGTTTGAACCACACCCAAGAAACCGACTACCCACTCTGATGCCTGCTTCCTTGCTTCACTCTCAAATGCTTAAAATGTCAGAAGACCTTATCCTGCTGATAGGGGGAAGCCAAGCTCCCCCTCAAAAAGGAAAACCGTTCTGTCTCCAGTAGTTCGGTCTGAATAAGAGTCAGATTAATCTGATGCAGCTGACTATGAAGACATGCAACCCTTCTCCACTTACGAGGATTCTGATGCAGAGGATTCCATTCCTTTAGCCTCTCCCCCAGAGGATTTTTCCTTTGGGAAACCATACATGCTTTAACGGAGCATTTCCAATGGGAAAGTAAGGACTACCTTCAGTCTAAAAAGAGACTCTGGAATTCCTAGATCTTCCACAACACAGACCCTTGGCCACCCCCCCCCCCAGTTCTGGATGTGGTAGATGATGTTTTCCTTGAATCCAGCTTGACTCTTGACACCCTACCTCATCCCCCCAGAAAACCAGACCGGTACTACAAAAGTCTCTGACTCGCCCAAATACCTTTTCAAAAATCCTACAGCTGACCCTAAAGTAATTTCTCAAGGGCCAAAAGAGATTAAAGCAACCTCTGCTAAGAATCCTACACCCTCAGACAGGGATTCCCGAGCATTAGACAGATGGGGTAAAAAAGTATGCACCTCAGCTACTCTTGCTATCAGGGCACTAAATTGTCAGTTCCCTATGCTTAAATATCAGCAACATACTTTGGAACTCCTTAAACAGAAACTTTCTTCCTTTCCTGCTTGGGCAGAATCTAAAGATTTACAGGATTTAATGCATTCTGCAAGTCAAGTAACTAGACACACTTTGCACTGTGGTTTTGATGCCCTAGAAGCTTCTTGCAGGGCAGCAGTCACTGGATCTGTCATTAGAAGACTTGCATGGCTTAAGGAACAACCCCTGCCAGACCATGTCAAATCTAAATTGTTGGATGCCCCCTTGCACAAAGATAACCTATTTGGCACTAAGGCAGAAGAGATCTTAAAAAGATGGAAGAAAAAGCAAAATCTATGCAAACAGTTAAAGATTTCTTATAGGTGCAGCCCCCTAGATTCAGCAGATATTGCCCCTCCAAGTACTGGTCCTTCCTGCTCTGACTAAATAAGCCCAGCCTAGGACCTGTGGAAACAGACCCCCCCCCCCCCATAGAGCATCCCCAGGGAATGCAGAGATCTAAGCAGTGGGCTAGCTCCACTTCAAAAATAGGAAGTTCTAAGCCACCCGTTATGGTAAGAACTCACAATGACTCACCTCCGCCCAACCTCCCCTCTGCCCACCATCACTATACCCCTGGGATGAAAACTCTCCTTTCACTTAAGCACCTGGGCCACCATTACCAAGGACCAATGGGTTCTGAACATTGTGTCTCAGGGATACAAATTCTCCTTCCACACCCTTCCAACCCCAAAAGGGTTCCTAACTCTTCCACCAAATCAGTGGGCAGAGGCTCAAAAACAAATCTATTCCCTGCTCTCTATGAGGGCATTAGAACACATTCCTGCAGAACAGATAGGCCAAGGCTTCTATTCCAGACATTTCCTAGTGCCCAGAAAAAAGGGCACCTGGCGCCCCATCTTCGATCTATCTATTCTAAACACATTCCTGGTGATCCCAAAATTCACAATACTCACCCTCCAGCAGTTGTTACAGATGCTCTCCATAGGCACTTGGCTAGCCACCCTAGATTTAAAAGAGGCCTACATCCACATTCCTATCAGGCAATCATGCAGGAAATATCTCTGCTTCAGGGCAGGATATCAGCACTTTCAGTTCTCTACATTTCCCTTTGGCTTATCTACTGCTCCCAGAGTTTTCACAAAATGCCTGGCTCCGGCCATTGCCTTTTGCAGGCAAAGAAATGTTCAGATTTATTCCTACTTAGTTGACTGCCATATTCAGGCAGACAGCCAGGAAATGCTGCTCAAGCACCTGGCCTTTGTAAAGACTGTACTGACCTCCCCAGGGTACACAGTCAATGAAAAGAAATCAAAGCAGGTGCCCATCCAAAGGATAATCTTCCTGGGAGCAAGTCTGGACACAGCATCCCAGATGGCAAACCTTACACCAGAGAAACAAAATTTCCTGACAACTTACTTCTCTCAATCGGCCACCAGACTCCAGCTTTCTACAAGGAAAATCCTGCAAGTTCTGGTGTTCATGGCATTTTGCATACTCCTCATTCCATATGCCAGACTGCATATGAGGAAACTTCAGTGGTACCTAAAGAGCCTTTGGTGTCAACACTCTCAAGACCTAGAAACCCTTCTACCTATAATTCCTTCCCTGAGAAAATAATTTCTTTGGTAGGCAACAGCATGCTCCCACAGCAAGGGAAACCCTTTTTCCCACACCCTGCCGCCCAGACCCTCACTACAGATGCATCAGACTATGCTTGGAGAGCACATGGGATGGCAGGTGCATACAGGGCCAATGGAGCCCACAGCAAACCCCCCTGCACATCACTCAAAAAGAGATGATGACTCTGCAGCATGCCTTAATAGCTTTAAAACCCACTCTCTCTCCATGGGTTTTCCTGATCAAAACAGACACCACCACTGTAATGTGGTACATCAACAAGCAGGGAGAGACTCACTCCTACCCTCTATGCAGGCTGGCCATGACCCTTTGGCTCATAGCCTCTTCCATGCAACTACACCTGTTAGCACAATACCTACCAGGCTCTCTCAATTCCCTGGCAGACCAGTTAAGCAGAAACCTTCTAGACCCACATGAGTGGCAGCTCAACAGAAGTACCTTCACCCTAATAACTCAGAAATGGGGAACCCCGAAGGTCGATCTCTTTGCCTCCCACACCAACCATCAGCTCAGCAAGTTCTGTACCAGGGAGCATCATTGCATGGCTTGGAAAGTGGATGCCCTGTCCTTCCCCTGGGTCAACCTCTCTGTTTATGCTTTTCCTCCCCTGCCTCTCATCCCCAAGGTACTGCTCAAAATAAAGGAGGAAAAACCAAGGACCATTCTAATAGCTCCAGACTGGCCACCGACAGCACTGGTACCCCTTGTTGCGCAGCCTGTCCCTGCTGCCTCCATGGCATCTTCCTCAGATTCCAAACCTACTAACCCAGAGAGAAGGGGAATTCATGCATCCCCAATTGCAGACACTCAATTCGGCAGCTTGGCTTATTCCCTAACCCCTAAGCAATCTGCCATCCTCAGTAAACAGGTTCTGGATGTTATCCATGAGGCCAGGCGCCCTAGCACCAGAAAGTCTTATGCAGGCAAATGGAAAAGGTTCTGCACCTAGATCCAGGCTAAGTGGGCCAATACGGAACAGCCCTCCATCCCTCTCATCCTGGATTATCTAGCTGACCTACTACACAGTGGTCTGTCTTTCTCCTGTATTAAAATTCATGCCTCTGCTATTTCTGCTCATTTTTCCACTGAGCAGCCCCTTTTCTCACACCCTTTGATCAAACAGTTCCTCAGAGGGGCTAGCAGTTTGAGGCCCCCTAGAAGGGCACCAACACCAGCTTGGGACCTTAACTTTTGTCTTAGAAAAGCTCACCCTGCCTCCTTTCTAACCAGCTACTTCGGCAGAGCAAAAATTTCTGTCCTGGACGACAGCATTCCTTCTGGCCATCACTTCAGCCAGAAGAGTCTTTGAGCTGTAAGCACTCATGGCTGTGGAACCCTTCATCTTCCATGCAGACCGGGTATCCCTCAGAACTAACCCATCCTTCATGCCCAAGGTGGTGTCCAGTGTGGCTCTCAACCAATCCATTCATTTGCCCACCTGCTTTCCTAATCCCCAGAACAAGGGGGAAAGAATTCTTCACACTCTAGATGTGCACAGACAGCTCAGATACTATCTGGACACGACTAAATCCTTCAGAAAATCTGATCAATTGCTGGTTAGTTTTGCTACAGGGGCAGAAATCAAAGCCATCTCCAAGCAAACCATTTCCAAGTGGATAGCACACTGCATCAATTTCTGCTACAAACAGCATGGTAAGCCTTCCCCCAAGGGGGTTAGGACACACTCCACCAGAGCAGTCTCCACCTCTGCAGCTTTCCTCAGAGGAGTCCCCACCAGGGACATCACATCCTGGAGGCTGCCACATGGACATCTGTTCACACTTTTACCAAGCATTACCACCTGTCTCTCTTCTTCAAATCCAAGGCAGGGTTTGCCTCTGCAGTCTTGCAGGGCATCCTAGCCTGCCCCTAGCTTCCTTGACCGCATCCACCCATTTCCTCAGCTTTGGGAGTCTACCCAAATGTGATGACTGCAACAGTGAAACACGTAGAACATAGTACAGTTGTGTACACTTACCATGAATGTAGATAAGTGTATTCACTGTTGCAGTCCTGGTTTTCCTCCCTCCCTCCACCCCCACTTTTTTTCTCTTTCTCCTTTTGTTACCTTTCTTCCTTGTTCTTCTTTCCTTACAAGGGACATATTGGTATTTATTTTCCACTGGTGGAGTTCTTCCACCAGAACCTGGCCTCCTACTTTGGGGGCTCCTGACAGGTTAGGGCAAGAAAAACTGATGTAATGGCGTTGGCTGCCTGACTTTATACTACTGAGGAACTGACGTCAGTCCTCAAGTGACAGCAACCGACGCAGAAATACCAAGTCTTTGGTAATCGGGCCACCCGAGGGCTACCCTGGCATGGATAACCCAAATGCGATGACTGCAACAGTGAATACACACTAACATCTACATTTATGCTAAGTGTATGCAACTGTACTTTATTTCACCATGTTGTAAGGCCTGACGCTGTCTTCAAAATAAGGTATTACTTAGCACATTGACATGCTCCCTTGCAAAGTTGCTTAGCAAAAGATGAAAAAATATCATATTTTTCATAACCCAAGTTCTAAACAAACTGTTATATCTGTACATGTGTGCATCACACATACACAGTTCCTTTACCATGTTGTAAATACCAATACAGTTTTCAAAATGAGGTATTACTTAGCACATTGACATGTTCCCTAGCAAAGTTATTTACCAAAATAAGAAAAAATATCTTAATTTTTCATAACCCAAGTCCTAAACTAACTGTTATATCTGTACATGTGTACATCATACAGACAGTTATTTTTGTAGTAATACAGTTTTCAAAATGGAGTATTGCTGGTGTGGGGGGAGGGGGGCTTCAAATGACTCCACATAGATTGAAACCCAAATTTGGCTTGTGCATTCATCAGTGTGATAAGGACTTTTAGTTATGTGAATACCAGTGACAGCTGCTGAAAGTTATACCTGACAAGTGAGAATGACTCAGTGTTATACTGTAACTGCACTTATTGTTAATGTGATAATCACCTGCATTTCATTACTGCAAGGCTCTGCATGCTCAGACACAGGTGATAATTGCTGCACATAACCTGTTGAGTAGGCATTCATTATATTACCTAGTGCAGGTGTTATGTAGAACGGACTCATTCCCATCTGTTAGTAGAAGACCAGAGTAATTCAGTAAAAATAGTCTAACAGTTATATATTAGTGAACCCTTCCTCCACCTACATTCCACACATGACTGACGGAGTCAGGAGTGTTGCTTAAAGTATATATTTGCTCCATGACGGTACTAGTGTGCAAGTAATAACATTTAACTCACTGAGCCAACCGCTGAGTAGAATCAGAAACATAATTAGCGAAGTCAGCAATACATAAATTATCTGGCTGATCCACATAAGACTTACTCCAAAAGTAGTAGTTCATTTTATCTCAGCTACCCATCCCTGTGATTAGAACAAGACAGAGAAGTGAAAAAGGAAGAAATATTGCCCAAAATAACTGGATGAGCAAGGCCAAAAATCAACGATAATATACATCTAACTAAGCCTTTCATCCCACCCAAACATGTTTTGACTACATGCTCAATACTGATGTTCATCGTGTTTCACTGTTGCAGTCATTACACTTGGGTTATCCTGGTGGCAGGCTACCCGCAGTCAGCCTGAATTCCAAAGTTCTGGTCCGGCGTTGGTCGCTGTCGCTTCTTCCCTGACGTCAGTGCGCCAGGGGTATAAAAGATGCAGCCAACGCCATTTTCTTCGGTCTTTATTGCCGCGTGGTGCTCGAAGCAAAAGCAGGTTGCAAGTGCCGGTCAGCCGACTCCTGAGATTTTCAAAACCGAATTTCAGATCCGAAGTCTTCATTAAAGCTAAGTACCCCATTGGGGAAACTTTTTTCTTGCTCCAGACTGATGTCAGAAAAAGTTAACAGTTGTATTTCTTGTGGGAAGCAAATACCTCATAAGGATTTTCATTCTTACTGCATTCCTTGCCTAGGCCCTGACCACGACGTTGCTAGCTGTCGGTTTTGTGCTAGATTTAACCAGCGCACTATTAAGCTTTGATACGATTTTGCCTTTCATTACTTTGGCAGAAGATTTAATTATATAATGCCGTCAGAACAGCCGACGACCGGAGTTTATAAAAAGCGCAAGGAAAAGGAAAGTCATCTGAGGTCCAAAACAGATAAGGCCTCCGCTAGGCCAGTCGCCAGTTCGCCGGTTCTCAGTGAGACGCTTTCGCAGCCCCTGATGCCCGCTACCTCAGAGCCACAGGCCACTTCCAACTCACACGTGGAGCCGACTTGGCCTCTGGATACTCAAGGTATTGGACACTCGGAAACTATTCCCTCAGATGGGTCCAGAACCGCTGAGCAAGCATCGGCTTCTGAGGGTGTTTTCAGACCTACACAGATGTTTATCGTGTGACACTGCTGCAGTCATTACACTTGGGTTATCCTGCCATCAGGTGGTTCCCCAGCTGGCCTGAGTTCCAAAGTCTTGGTCCGGCGTCGGTTGCTGTCGCCTCCTCCCTGACGTCAGTGCAACAGGGGTATATAAGATGCAGCCGACGCCATTTTCTTCAGTCTTTCTTGCCGCGAGGTGCCCGAAGCAAAAGCAGTTCTTTTCATTCCGAATCCAGAACCAAAGTCTTCTACAAAGCTAAGTACCCCGTTGGGGAAACTTTTTCTTGCCTCAGACCAATGTCAGTAAAAGTTAATAACTGTATTTCTTGTGGGAAGCAAATACCTCATAAGGATTTCCATTCTTATTGTATCCCATGCCTAGGCCCAGACCACGACGTTACTGGTTGTCGGTTTTGTGCTAGGTTTAATAAGCGCACTATTAAACGTCAGTTTGATTTTGCCCGACATTACTTTGGCAGAAAATTTAATTATACCATGCCGTTGGAACTTCTGACGACCGGTATTCATAAAAAGCGCAACAACAAGGACATGCATCCGAGGCCCAAAACTGACGACGAAGCCTCATCTAGGCCAGTCACCGGTTCTCCGGTTTTCAGTGAGGTGCCTTCGCAGCCCCTGACGACCGCTTCTGCAGAACCACAGGCCGCCCCCGACCCCCACGTGGAGATGGCTGGGCCTTCGAACGCACTAGCTTTTCAGCAGACCGAAACCGATCCTGCAGAGGAATCTGCAGTACCTGAGCTACCCGCAGCTTCAGAGGGTGTCTTCAGACCTACTCAGCTAAGCATTAAACCCTCTTCTAAGTCAAAGCCTCCTTTAAAAACTAAGAAACAAGTACAGCATTCTTCAGGACAGGCCTGCATGCCTAAGAAACAAATGCTAAAAATGGCCGAAGACCTAATCACTCTGATCAGGGGTTCCCATCTCCCACCTGATAAAAGGCCTAGACAGGATGCAGATTGATTCATCTGACCAGGGGTCCATTTCCTCAGACCTGGGATACTCTTTACCCTCTTATGAGGATTCTGATGCTGAGGAATCTATTCCATCAGCCTCTCCGCCTGAGGACTACTCCTTTGGGGAAACCTTACATACCATGAGGGAGCATTTCCATTGAGAAGGCCAGGATTATTCAGTATCCAAGAAAAGGCTCAGAGACTTCCTATTATTACCTCAACACAGACCCCTGGCTATTCCGCCAGTGCTAGATATTGTGGATGATGTGTACACTGAATCCAGCTTAAATCCCGATTCCTTACCTCCAGCTCCAATTAAACCGGACAGATATTAGAGAGTCCCTGACTCTCACAAATTTCTGTATAAAAGCCCTGTTGCTGATCCTGAAACTATTTCTCAGGGACCCAAAGGGGTTAAGGCCTCATCAACAAAGAACCCAGTTCCCACTGACAGAGATTCCAGAGCACTAGACAGATGGGGAAAGACAGTATATACGTCTGCAACTTTAGCAATGAGAGCCTTAAATTGCCAGTTTCACATGCTAAAAATATCAGCAATATCTGATGTCTCAATTGAAACAAAAAATGCTTCCAGATACAGATCCTCCTAATTTTAAAGAAATGCAGGATTTATTGCATGCCACTGAACAAGTGGGAAAGCATACTTTGCAATGTGGTTTTGATTCTTAAGAGGTCTCATGCAGAGCAGCAGTTACAGGCTCTGTCATTAGAAGACATGCATGGTTAAATGGTTAAAAGAACACGTTACCAGATCATGTTAAAGCTAAATTACTGGATGCACCTTTACAGCAGGATGTTTTATTTGGAGTTAAGGCAGAAGAGGTATTAAAGAAAATGGAGGATAAGGCAAAATCGATGCAAACAGTGAAGGATTTCTTACAGGTTCAGCCTCCACAGACCTCAAAGGGGCAGATACAGACGGCCAAGAGGTAGAGGTCAACCACAAGGTCCTTACAGGTCTCGACAGTGGGGTGCATCAGGCCAGAAAGAAGGGGAAGACAGGCACCAACCATATAAAAAATAGCCCCAATGACTTCCCACTCCAGCTGCCAAACAACTCACTCTTGGCAGCCCCTTTGGGAGGAAAACTGGCATTTTTTTTTTTTTTTATCACAATTGGCATATGATCACCCAAGACAAATGGGTCTCAATATTATTTCAAAAGGTTACAGGTTCCACTTTCACACTCTGCCAAGATTAAAGGGAATGCCAAATCTACCACTAAATCAATGGGCAGAGGCCCAAAAAACAAATTATGGCACTAATGAACATGGGAGCTATTCAAAAGGTACCACCACAGGAACAAGGGCAAGGATTTTACTCAAGACTCTTTCTGGTTCCCAGAAAAAACAAAGCCTGGAGGCCCATTCTGGATCTTTCTTCACTAAACACTTACCTGGATGTTCCGAAATTCAAAATGTTGACATTACAGCAGCTTCTTCCCATGCTGGACAAGCAAGCTTGGCTCGTGACTTTGGACCTCAAGGAGGCATACCTGCATGTCCCTATCAGACAAAACTGCAGAAGAGTTCTTAGCTGGTCCAATGCACTACCAAGTCTCTGCACTGCCCTTTGGATTATCTACTGTGCCCAGGGTCTTCACAAAGTGCCTGACACCAGTAATTGCATTTTGCAGACAGAAAGGAATTCAAATTTACCCATACCTGGACGACTGCCTGATTCAAGCAGAGAGCAAGGACATTCTTGTACAGCATCTGGCATTTGTAAAAAAGTTAAGTTGCCTGGGGTACACAGTAAACGAAAAGAAATCAAAACTAGTGCCCTCACAAGAGATGTTCATCGTGCATACAGCTGCAGTCATAAAAGATAGGTTATCCTGCCGTCAGGCGGGTCCTCGGTCGGCCGAATTCCAAAGTCTAGGTCCGGCGTCGGTTGTCGTCGCTTCCTCCCTGACATCAGTGCGGCAGGGGTATAAAAGAACCAGCCAACGCCATTTTCTTCAGTCTTTCTTGCCGCGCGGTGCCCGAAGCAGAAGCAGTTCACAAGTGCCGGTCGGCCAGCTCCTGAGATTTACGAAAATTTTTCAGCTGAAGTCTTCTTGAAAGCTAAGTACCCCGTTGGGGAAACTTTTCTTGCCTCAGACTGATGTCAGACAAAGTTAATAATTGCATTTCATGTGGGAAGCAAATACCGCATAAGGATTTCCATTCCTTCTGCATTACTTGCTTAGGCCCAGACCACGACGTCTCGGCCTGTCGTTTTTGTGCTAGATTCAACAAACGCACTATTAAGCATCGGGCGGAGTTTGCCCAACACTATTTTGGTAAAAAAATTAATTACATTATGTCGTCGGATACTCCGACTCCAGTTTTGAGTAAAAGACGCAAAGATAAGGACCGACATATGAGGTCCGCGACTTCTACCGACACCACGCTAAAGCCGGCTACAGGTGCTCCGGTTCTCAGCGAGGCGCATACACAGCCCCTGAGTACCGATGACGCTTCTTTAGCGGTGTCTTCTGTGCCCGAGGTCGCAGGCTCCTCGGCCCCCACTCCGACTACAGATACCGACGCCACTCTTGGCGGGGAAACTCAGAGTTTAGACAGGCCTGCCACCTCTCAAGGTGTCTTCAGGCCTTGCTCTTTTTCCATTAAGGCTTTCACAAAATCTAAAGCAGCCATGAAAACTAAGACAAGCTCCACAGAGCCCCTCTCAAGGCCCCATGCCAAAAAAAACAGATGCTCAAAGTGGCTGAGGATTTGATTACTCTTATCAGGGGTTCTCAACCCCCCTCGGACAAAAGGCCCAGATTGGAGGGAGACTACCCTTCCTCAGACCAAGACTCTATTACCTCAGAACATTCTGAGGACCAGGAATATTCATATTCCCCTTTTGAAGATTCTGATGCTGAGGAGTCCATTCCCTCGGTCTCCCCCCCTGAGGACTATTCTTTTGGGGAAACCTTACATACCTTGAGGGAACACTTTCACTGGGAAGGCCAAGATTACTCAGATTCCAAGAAAAGGCTCAGGGATTTTCTCTTGCTTCCTTAGCACAGGCCTCTGGCTATCCCTCCTGTCTTGGATATTTTAGATGATGTGTACACAGAAGCCAGCCTCAACCCAGATTCTTTACCTCCAGCTCCTGTTAAACCTGATAGGTATTACCGGGTTCTTGATTCACACCAATTCCTATACAAAAGCCATGCTGCTCACCCAGAAACTATTTCACAGGGACCCAAGGGAATTAAGGCCTCTACTGCCAAAAACCCATTACCTTCAGAGAGAGATTCCAGAGCTTTAGAAAGGTGGGGGAAAAAGGTATACACCTCTGCCACTTTAACCATGAGGGCATTAAACTGTCAGTTCCATATGTTAAAGTATCAACAGTTTTTGTTATCTCAGTTGAAAAGCAAAATGGCACAACCTGAACAACCAGACTTGAGGAGTTGCAGGATTTGTTGCATAGTGCAGAGCAAGTGGGTAAACATACCTTGCAATGTGGTTTTGATGCTTTAGAGGCCTCATGTAGAGCTGCTGTTACAGGGTCTGTCATACGTAGACATGCTTGGCTCAAAGAGCAACCTTACCAGATCATGTCAAAGCTAAATTACTAGATGCACCTCTTCAAAAAGATGTATTGTTTGGTGTTAAAGCTGAGGAGGTACTAAAGAAAATGGAGGAAAAGGCAAGATCAATGCAAACAGTGAAAGATTTCCTACAGGTACAACCTCCACGTTTCAGCAGAAACTGGCCTTCAAAAATTGGTCCTTTCCAGCCACGGACAGACCTCAAAGAGGTAGATACAGGCGCCCGAGGGGTAGAGGGCAATCTCAAGGATCATTTAGAGCCAGACAATGGCAAGCACCTACACCAAGAGGTGGAGAGGATAGATCACAGTCATTCAGAAAGCAGACACAATGACTTTCCCCTTTGCATGCCAAGCAAAGCTTTAATGGCAGCACCTTTAGGCGGAAAACTGGCATTATTTTCAAAAAATTGGCATATTGTCACAAAAGACAAATGGATCCTGGACATTATAGACAGAGGCTACAGATTCCACTTTCACACCCTTCTAAAATGAGAGGCATGCCAAACCTGCCACAAAATCAAAGGGCAGAGGCACAAAACAAATTTCAGCTCTCATGGACATGAAAGCTATTCAAGAGGTACCTGCAAAAGAACAGGGTCAAGGTTTTTATTCCAGACTATTCCTGGTACCAAGGAAGGACAAAGATTGGAGACCTATTTTGGACCTATCCATCCTAAACACATATTTACTCGTACCAAAATTCAAGATGCTCACATTACAGCAGCTTCTTCCCATGCTGGGCAAGGAGTCTTGGCTGGTAACATTGGACCTCAAGGAGGCATACCTGCATGTCCCTATCAGACAAGATTGCAGAAGATACCTCAGATTTCTTGCAGGTTCAACCCATTATCAATTCTCTGCATTGCCCTTTGGCTTATCTACTGCGCCCAGAGTGTTTACGAAATGCCTGGCATCAGTAATTGCCTTCTGCAGACTTCAAGGGATACAAATATACCCATATCTGGACGACTGCCTAATCCAAGCGGACAGCAAGCACATACTTCTGAAACACCTGGCGTTTGTAATAAAACTGTTGAACTTTCTGGGATACACAGTCAACAAAAAGAAATCAAAACTAATACCCTCTCAAGCAATAATTTTCCTGGGTGCCAGCTTGAATACAAACACCCAGATGGCCTACCTCACGCCAGAGAAGCAAGGGCAACTATCTCAATACTTCAGAAAAATGGCAAACTTCACCAGGCTGACTGCAAGGAAAGTACTGCAGGCTCAGGGATTCATGGCATCTTGCATCCTGCTGATCCCATGTGCAAAGCTGCATATGAGGAAACTTCAATGGTACCTAAAAAACTTATGGTCTCAACACAGCCACAGTTTGGAAACAATTATACCACTCATTCCATGTCTTCAAAAGGAATTTCTGTGGTGGGCTCAAGCATGCCAAAGAAACATAGGTCTCCACTTCTGCATGCCTCAAGCAAATCAAATCATCACAACAGACGCCTCGGACTACGCCTGGGGGGGCGCACATGGCAGATCAGTGCATTCAGGGCAAATGGTCCCAAAAAGAGAAGCACCTACACATCAATCAAAAGGAAATGCTAGCAGTACAAAATGCTATTATGGCCTTCAAAGACCTACTGCACCCAGGCCAGCTATTGATAAGGACAGGCAACACCACAGTGATGTGATACATAAACAAACAGGGAGGAACTCATTCATACCCCCTGTGCAGACTAGCCATGTCCCTTTGGAACACGGCTCTGGAATTGCAAATCCAGCTTCAAGCACAATTCCTGCCAGGGAAGGAAAACACGCTGGCAGACAACCTAAGCAGAAATATGACAGATCCACACGAATGGAAGTTGCATCCTCAAGTTTTCGCAAAGATAATTCAGGCATGGGGATGGCCAGACATAGATCTCTTTGCTACCCACAGAAATTACCAACTGAAAAAATTTTGCTCAAGGACCTATCATCCACAGGCCTGGAAAGTGGACGCACTTTCTTTCAATTGGACAACATTGACAGTCTATGCCTTTCCACCTCTTCCTCTGCTGCCCAAAGTTCTATTAAAAGCCAGAGCAGAGAGGCCAAAGATGATTCTCATTGCTCCAGACTGGCCAAGACAACACTGGTATCCACTCCTGAGGAGCCTGGCGCATTCCCCACCATGGATCCTGCCTCTAGTGCCTCTTCTGTTGACCCAGCACAACTTCAAAACTCTTCACAGTCAGCTGAAAACCCTCAATCTAGCCGCATGGAGGATTCCTTGATTTCCCAACAGACCCTCCCCTCCAAGGAGGTGCAGGATGTCATGTTGGAGGCCAGAAGACCTTCTACTAGAAAAGCCTACTCCACCAAATGGAAACGTTTTTGTGCCTGGAATCAGAAAAAGGGCCAGAATCCTTGGGTACTAAATTTACCTCAAATATTACAGTACCTAGCTGAGATGTTAAACAGTGGACTTTCCTTCTCCTCCATCAAGATCCATGCTTCAGCCATTTCTGCACAATACAACACTGATCCTCCTTTAATCTCTCATCCTCTCTTAAGACAGTTCCTCAGAGGGGCTAAGAATATAAAACCCCCAAGGAAACCACCAGTACCTGCTTGGGACCTCAACTTCATTTTAGAAAAATTGACCCTGCCTCCATTTGAGCCAGCTGCTTCAACAGGACTGCAATATTTGTCATGGAAAACAGCCTTCCTTCTGGCTATCACCTCAGCATGCAGGGTTTCGGAACTACAAGCCCTCATGGCTGTGCAACCTTTCATCATTTTCCATCAGGACAGAGTTTCCTTACGAACCAACCCTTCCTTTATGCCAAAGGTAGTATCCAGTGTAGCCTTGAATCAGACTATCCACTTGCCTACCTTTTATCCTAACCCACAAAACAAAGGGGAAAGACTACTGCATTCCTTGGACATTCACAGACAACTTCGTTATTATTTGGACAGGACAAGGCCATTTAGAAAGTCAGAGCAACTCTTTGTGTCCTATGCTACAGGTGCTCAAGGAAAGGCTATTTCCAAACAGACAATCTCAAAATGGATAGCCCACTGCATACGCTTTTGTTACTCATTTCATGGAAAAACTGTACCTACAAGCATCAGATCTCACTCAACAAGGGCCACAGCTACCTCTGCAGCTTTCCTCAGGGGGGTTCCTACCAAGGATATTTTGGAAGCAGCCACTTGGAGTTCTGTGCACACTTTCTCCAAGCACTATCACCTTCCACTATACTCTAAATCTAGAGCGGGCTTTGCCACAGCAGTCTTGCAGGGCATCCTTGCTCCTCCTAGTTCCACTTAGTGCCTGCCACCCCTTTTTAGCTGTATGCACGATGAACATAGTACAGTTTTGTACCTACCATAAATGTAGATGTTAGAGTGCTAATACAGCTGCAGTCCATGTTTCCCTCCCTCCATCCCCTCTTGGGACAGGCCTTATGACAAACACCTTCTCATACAACCTGATTGGGGTATTCTTTTATGGTGTATTTGCTTGCAAACTACTGTTCTTTGATTATATTACATTGCATTATTACATAAGTTTATGTTTTGCCTTCCTTCTGGGGGCACCTGACATCTGGGGCAAGAAAAACTGAGAAAATGGCGTCGGCTGGTTCTTTTATACCCCTGCCGCACTGACGTCAGGGAGGAAGTGACGACAACCGACGCCGGACCTAGACTTTGGAATTCGGCCAACCGAGGACCCGCCTGACGGCAGGATAACCCATCTGTTATGACTGCAGCTGTATTAGCACTCTAACATCTACATTTATAGGTTCATAGGTTCATAGGTTCATACTAGGCTATCTGCCCGAGGGCATTTACAAGCCTAGCCCATCGTTTTGTGGCTTATGCCACCCCTTTAGTATGGGGAACTATACCCATTATTTTGCTGTGCCTCTGTCGAGCAGTGACACTGAGGTAATCCCTGGGGTATATCTGCGATCTCCCATCCATTGGTCAAGATTTCTCTTGAACAAGGCCAGCGAGGTGCTCTGCCTCACATGTACCGGGATTTTGTTCCACAGCATAGGGAGTCTTTGGGTGATGAATCTATCCCTCCAGCACGTCCTATTAATAGCCGTGTCAAGGTTTAAGTCTCCGCCCTTGTGGCTCTGATGGATCTAGATTTTTGAGGTGAAGCATATTCATCAAATCTGGGTTTGACATGGCCTTGTATGTTAGGCAAAGGTCACCTCTGAGCAAGCGTGGCGACTGAATAGAGCTGGAGTTCTTTCAGTCGGGCAGCATAGGACAGATTTTTGAGACCCTTTATCCTTTTGGTGAGGAACTTTGTGGCCTCTCCAGCTGCTGCAAGTGTCGGGTCAAATACATTCCGAATGGGGCATTGTACTCAATCATTGGTCTGATGAGTGATGAGTAAAGGGAGACTATGACCTCCCTTGATCTAGATGAGAATCCCTTCATGATAAGGTGGGCAATGTAGAAGGTCTTCCTAACTACTTTAGCTACATGGGTGTCGAATGACAGACTACTATCAACCTGGGTCCCCAGGTCCCTGATAACTTCTTCTGTGCTCAGTGGATTGCCACCTATTTGGTAGCTAGGGTAACCTTGTTTTTCCCGAAGGGTATGACTATGCATTCTTTGGCATTTAACTTTAGGCCATGGCTCTGGCACCAGTTATCCGTTTCTGTGAGACCCTTCTGAAGGATATCTGTGTCAGATGTGTTTTCTACTATGGCGCCTCGTTTGCAGTCATCTGCAAACTTTGTCAGCCATAACCCTCCTGTGTTTGCTTGTACTGGAAAAGTAGATGCCAAACAAGAGTGGGCCCAGGACTGAGCCCTGTGGGACACCACTTGTGACAGGCTTTGAGTCTGACATGGCGCCAGCAACTCTGACCCTGTGGGTTCTGTCACTCAGCCAGTTTGCAACCCATCTTGTGATGTATGGGTTGACATTTAAGCTGATGAGTTTTTCAATGATACCCGAGTGGGGTATTGTATCGAAGGCCTTAGCCAGATCGAGGTAGGCTGTATGGACTGCCTTTCCTCATCAATGGCTTTGGTGACTGTTTCAAAAAGTCAACCAAGTTTAAAAGGCATGATCTGCCTTTGACAAAGCCAAACTGGGTTGTATCCAAAGTCTGCAAATTCCCTATGTCTTTATTTATGAGGTCCATTATGATCCTCTCCATGGCTTTGCAGATAAGGCTTGTCAAGCTAATGGGCCGGTAATTTCCAGGGTCGGTGGGGGCACCGCCTTTGTGAAGTGGTACCACAGTTGCAGTGCGCCACTCCCTGGGTACGTATCCAGAGGTAAGACTTTGAGTAAACAGCTGTCCTAGCTGTGGGTTTAATTCCTCATTGAGTTCATGGAGCACACAGCCGGGGACACCATCAGGTCCCATGGATGCTGTGTTTTTTGCTTTGGAGAGAGCAGTTCTCACTTGGGCGCTGGAGATGTTTGGGGGGCTGCAATCGTTTGGTATAGATATCTCTCCTTTTGGGGGGGAGAAGTTTGCACTGAACCTGTCAGCCAGTATGTTGGCAATGTCTGTAGGATCAGTAATCTTCACATCATGGTAGGTACAAAACTGTACTATAATATTCCTGGGTGCCAGCTTGAGCACAACGGCCCAGATGGCTTTTCTCACGCCAGACAAGCAAGGACAACTGACACAATACTTTCAATTGATGGCAACAAAGACCCAACTCCCTGCAAGAAAAATTCTGCAAGCCTTGGGCTTCATGGCATCTTGCATACTAGTAATTCCATATGCCAGACTGCATATGAGGAAACTACAATGGTACCTAAAGAATGTATGGTCTCAACACTGTCAAACTTTGGAAACAGTTATACCACTAATACTTTGCCTTCAACAGGAGTTTCGATGGTGGGCTCAAGCTTGTCACCTCAACAAGGGACAGCCTTTCACTCAACCCACAGCCAGGCAGACACTGACAACAGATGCATTGGATTACGCCTGGGGAGCACACATGGCAGGAAAATGTATTCAGGGCAAGTGGTCCGCAGAACAAAGGCTTTGTCACATCAATCAAAAAGAGATGCTAGCTGTACAAAATGCCCTTATAGCTTTCAAGGACCTGTTGCTTCCAGGACAACTACTACTAAAGACATTCACCACCACAGTTATGTGGTACATAAACAAGCGAGGGGGCACTCACTCCTACCCCCTCTGCAGACAAGCCATGACCTTGTGGAACACAGCTATAAACTATCAAGTTCATCTACAAGCACAATTTCTGCCAGAAGAGAAAAACACACTGGCAGACAACTTAAGCAGAAATATCATGGATCCCCACAAATGGGAATTGAATCCTCAAATATTCAGAATGATAACAAAGAAATGGTGGAGCCCGGACATAGATCTGTTTGCCTTCCCAATAAATTGCCAGCTAAAGAAATTCTGCACAAGGAGTTACCATCCGCAAGCATGGAAAGTGGATGCCCTCTCATTCAGCTGGACAAACCTACAAGTATATGGTTTTCCACCCCTGCCTCTTCTCCCAAAGGTACTCATAAAAGCCAGGCAAGAAGAGCCAAAAATGATCCTGATTGCACCAGACTGGCCACGCCAGCACTGGTACCCAATCTTAAAAAACTTAGCACAAGGACCACCCTGGATTTTTGCCTCAAATACCACATCTGCTGTCGCAGCACAACAATCAGTTACTCCACAGCCAGCTAAAGACACTAAACCTAGCTGCATGGAAGATTCCCTAGCCACACAAGCAATGCCTCTCTCCAAAGCAGTTATGGATGTCATTCTAGAGGCCAGAAGGCCTAGTACCAGGAAAGCCTACACGGATAAATGGAAGAGATTCTGTGCCTGGAACCAGGCTCACAGCCTTGATCCTCTTGTGCCAAACATTCCTCAGATACTACAATATTTGACTGAGATGCTGGACAAAGGCCTCTCCTTTTCATCCATCAAGATCCACGCCTCTGCCATCTCTGCACATTACAACACAGATCCACCAATTTTCTCTAATCCTTTGCTAAAACAGTACCTCAGAGGGGCTAAAAACATAAGACTGCCCCGTAGAGCACCTACTCCAACTTGGGACCTCAGCTTTGTTTTGGAAAAATTAACTTTACCTCCTTTTGAACCAGCTAGCATGGCAGAATTAAAATACATTTCTTGGAAAACTGCTCTGCTCCTGGCAATAACTTCTGCAAGAAGAGTTTCAGAATTACAGGCACTAATGGCAGTGGAAAATTTCCTCATTTTCCACCAGGACAGGGTGTGCTTAAGAACTAACCCTACGTTTATGCCTAAGGTGGTTTCAAGTGCGTCTCTAAACCAAACCATTCACTTGCCTACTTTTTATCCAAAACCACAGAATAAAGGGGAAAGACTACTGCATTCATTGGACATTCACAGGCAGTTGCGCTTCTACTTGGACAAAACCAAAGCTTTCAGAAAATCTGAGCAGTTATTGGTAGCATATGCTGCAGCAAAACAAGGAAAAGCTATTTCAAAACAGACCATTTCCAAATGGATAGGACATTGCATACATTTCTGCTATACGCACCATGGAAAACCTGTGCATAACAGCATTAGATCTCACTCCACCAGGGCAACAGCCACTTCAACTGCCTACCTCAGAGGAGTACCTACCAAGGATATTTTGGAAGCAGCAACATGGAGTTCTGTGCATACCTTCACCAAGCATTACCATCTGCCTCTATACTCTAAATCCAGAGCTGGCTTCGCCTCTGCAGTGCTGCAGGGCCTTATAGCCACCCCTAATGCCTTATAGAACCAACCACCCTAACTCAGCTTTGGGATTCTACCGAAGTGTAATGACTGCAGCAGTGTCACACGATGAACATAGTACAGTTTTGTACCTACCATAAATGTAGATGTTCGAGTGTAGACACTGCTGCAGTCCAGGTTACGCTCCCTCCTTCCCCTCTTACTGGCTAGTACGTACCTAGTTCCTCTACCTTTTACTATCTATGGAGAGTATTTGCTGGTAGCTGAAAGTATGTTGTTTGCATTTCTTATGTATGTTTGATTAACAATTTGAATTGCCTACCTATTTGAGGGCACCTGACATCTGGGGCAAGAAAAACTGAAGAAAATGGTGTCGGCTGCATCTTATATACACTCTTATATACATCTTATATCTCACTGACGTCAGGGAGGAGGCGACAGCAACCGACGCCGGACCAAGACTTTGGAACTCAGGCCGGCTGGGGAACCACCTGACGGCAGGATAACCCAAGTGTAATGACTGCAGCAGTGTCTACATTCGAACATCTACATTTATGGTAGGTACAAAACTGTACTTTATATGTAACGCCAACCTCAGCTTCAAAGGCAAAGACTAAAGCAGCTCTAAAGACAAAGAAACAAGTACAGCATTCTCCTGGGCAGGCCACCATGCCTAAAAAACAGATGCTTAAAATGGCCGAAGACCTAATTACTTTGATCAGGGGTTCCCATCCCCCTCCTGATAAGAGGCCTAGGCAAGAGACAGAATATGAATCTTCAGATCAGGTTTCCATTTCCTCTGACTCCTCTTCTGAACAGGGATACTCCCTTCCTCCTATGAGGATTCTGATACTGAAGAGTCTATTCCTTCAGCCTCTCCTCCTGAGGATTATTCTTTTGGGGAAACCCTTCATACCATGAGGGAGCACTTTCACTGGGAGAGCCAAGATTACTCAGAATCTAAGAAAAGGCTCAGAGACTTTCTTTTACTACCTCAGCACAGACCTCTTGCTATCCCTCCTGTTCTAGACATAGTAGATGATGTATTTTCAGAGTCCAGCCTGTCTCCTGACTCTCTGCCCCCTGCACCGCTTAAGCCAGACAGATACTACAGGGTTCCAGATTCCCACAAATTTCTGTATAAAAACCCTGCTGCTGACCCTGAAACTATATCTCAGGGTCCCAAAGAGGTCAAGGCTTCCACTGCGAAAAACCCTGTCCCCTCTGATAGGGATTCTAGGGCACTGGACAGATGGGGGAAAAAAGTTTACACTTCTGCTACCTTGGCTGTAAGGGCTTTAAATTGTCAGTTTCATATGCTTAAATATCAGCAGTATTTAATGTCACTGCTAAAACAGAAAATGTTGACAAATTCTGAATGTCCAGATAACAAGGGAATGCAGGATTTATTGCATGCAGCTGAACAAGTGGGAAAGCATACTTTGCAATGTGGTTTTGATTCACTGGAGGCCTCTTGCAGGGCCGCTTTTACGGGTACTGTCTTTAGAAGGCATGCTTGGTTAAAGGAACAAAATCTGCCTGATCATGTTAAAGCAAAATTATTGGATGCTCCTTTACAGCATGATACTTTGTTTGGTGTTAAGGCAGAAGAGGTGTTGAAGAAAATGGAGGATAAAGCGAAATCTATGCAGACAGTTAAGGATTTCTTACAGGTACAACCACCCAGATTTAGGAGGAAATGGCCTTCAAAGAATTGGTCCTTTCCAGTGTCAGACAGGCCACAAAGAGGCAGATACAGACGCCCTAGAGGCAGATCCCAGCCCCAAGGATCATACAGGCCTAAACAATGGGGTGCTTCTACCTCCAAAAGTGGAGAAGACAAATCACAGCCATATAGAAAACAGTCCCAATGACTTTCCTCTGCCAATACCAAGCATTTACCTTTTGGCAGCCCCCTTAGGGGATAACTAGCACTTTTTTTTTCACAAAATTGGCATATAATCACCCAGGACAAATGGGTCTTGAATATAGTGTCCCAGGGCTACAGGTTCCACTTTCACACCCTGCCAAAGGCAAAAGGTATGCCAGACCTGCCACAAAATCAATGGGCAGAGGCACAAAAAGCAAGTTACATCCCTCATGGACATGAGGGCCATTCAGCGAGTACCACAGCAAGAGCAGGGACAAGGATTTTACTCAAGACTGTTCCTGGTACCCAGAAAGGACAAAGCCTGGAGACCGTTACTGGACCTGTCTATTCTAAACACTTTTCAGGACGCTCCAAAATTCAAAATGTTGACTCTGCAACAGCTTCTGCCCATGCTGGGCAAGAAGGCTTGGCTTGTAACTTTGAACCTAAAAGAGGCATACCTGCATGTCCCAATCAGACAATCTTGCAGACGATACCTCAGATCCATAGCTGGATCAATGTACTACCAATTCTCTGCACTGCCCTTTGACTTATCTACTGCGCCCAGGGTCTTCACAAAATGCCTGGCACCAGTAATTGCTTTCTGCAGACAAAGGGGAATTCAAATATACCCTTACTTGGACGATTGCCTTACTCAAGCAGAGAACAAAGACATTTTACTGAGGCATCTGGCATTTGTAAAAAGATTACTAATTTGCCTAGGGTACACGGTAAACGAAAAAAAATCAAAACTAGTACCCTCTCAAGCGATAATATTCCTGGGTGCAAGCTTAAATACAACTGCCCAGATGGCTTATCTCACGCCAGACAAACAAAGGCAACTGACTCATTACTTTCAAATGATGGCAACAAGACCCAGCTCCCTGCAAGAAAAATTCTGCAAGCCCTGGGCTTCAATGCATCCTGCATTCTACTATTCACCTGGGGTATGCCTGCAAACGGTCCATTAAGATCAGTGCACTTATCCCAGTAAAGAAAGTATGCACAAGCACTTAACTTCCCTGCTACACAATGAATTGTTTCCCCAAGCAACATCTTCATTAGTATGCCCAGGTATACACATGCACCAACATGAGGCATTCACCCAAGCGACCCCTTCAGTAAAATGTTGAAGTATGCACAATCACCAAATTGAAACATTTCCCCAAACGACCGTTCTGTAACATTTCTTAGTATGTGCAACCTCCAGAATGAAGCATTCAATCAAGCGACCCCCTTCAATAGAATGTTGATGTATGCACAAGTGCCAGAATGAAATAGTTTGTTAAATAAGCTTTGATTAACATTTCCTGGTATGTACATGCACCAAAATGAAACATTCACCCAGTCATTTGACTTGTACACAGACCTCCCAACCGTCCCGATTTACTCGTTTTTTACCGAGTTTTGGGGTCAAAATGAAGGGGTGCCACGATTCCCGAGTGGCACCCCTTCATTTCCGATTTCTTTGCTTTTGTTTTTTTTTTATTTTTTAATTTTCGCGCTGTCGGAGCTGATGTCATCACGTGCGCAATGACGTCAGCTCCGTCAGCACTACCAGCCAGTTGGAATTGAGCTCAAGCCTCAAGGAGCTCACGTCATCATTTCCGGCAGGCTGGGAGCAGGCGGGAAGTGAATATGAAGGAAGAATGTTGCTGTTTCCAAATTCGGATGTTTTAAAAGGGAACTGCTTTGCCGTTTGGCTTTAATTACACTTTTTGTTGCTGTTTCGCAGTCATTTACAAGGGATTTGGGATTAAGAATGCTGGCTCACTGGCTCAGACAGAAACTGCTTTACGGACAGCTTTGCACTTGCCGTTTCGGAAGTACGGACGAATGCTGCTTGTTTTGCCATTTGGAAGTCAAGTTTAAATCCAAGTTCGGGTCGGGACTTTGCCTTAGGTAAGGTGTGTGTTTGTGTAATACTGTGTATGTGTGTGTGTGTGTGTGTGTGTGTGTGTGTGTGTGTGTGTGTGTGTGTGTGTGTGTGTGTGTGTGTGTGTGTGTACGTACGTACATTGAGCATGTGTGTGTATATGTGCGAGTGCAGGTGCATGTGCATATATCTGTATGCGTGTGTGTTTGCATACATGTGTGTCTTCCATGGAGTAAAAATAAATTATGTAAGTACATGAGAAACTTTACTGTAAGTAAAGAGTGACACTCACTTAGTGGAACATTGTAGCAGGCCAGTTTTTTAAAAGCACACTACCTTGGATGTGTGTTTAGATATTGAGGGAAATTGTAAATGAAAATAAAAGTCCATGTGCATGCCACCATGTAACATTTTGGTGTTATCCTCCTGGGTAACAAAAGTAGGAGTTTAGTTAGATTAGACACAAAATAATAAAAATATTATTCAGCATACATAGCAGTCAGCTTTGTCTGCAAGGGAGAAGGTCAGTGTGTGTATTTGTGTGTCTACTCCATCATGCAAGACACTATCATCTTAAGATTACTTTCTCTGCTTTACACCAATTGGTTGCTGGAATAGGCTCCAGTTTTCCTGTGAGCCTGAAATGCATAAATTATGCATCATAAAATGAATTAGTTGTTGCTCTAATTGGGGGAAGAAAAAAATTTGCTTGAGGTATATGTTTTTAAGACTGTTTGTTTTTTCATTGAAAGTGAGGCTGTACATAGCATGTTTCACTTTTGGTTGATGTAGATTTTTTTGGTTGATGCAGATAAATCTACCGGGCATCTTCAGACTAAACTAAATAGATGTCAATTGTTTGCTTAAAATAAGCTAGATCTAGTAAGTACAGCTGACATAATGTTCTGAATAAGATAACAGAACCTGCTTGTTTTAAAGGGTCTTTAAATACTTATTTTTTATTCATTGGCTAGAGTAGTTTTTACATTGTTTGATTTCAATGATATTTCTAGGAACTTAATAGCTCTATAAATGTAATGCCTTTCGGTGTAGTTATTATTATAAAAATACTGTTTCATTACTTTTTGTAAAATTAAATTAAGTACTAAAATGAACACTTTGTTTCAGTTTAACATTTTAATAAAATGTGGAAGTCTGCCTGTTGTAAGAAAAGTGCATTTCGAAACATTGGCTTGATTACAGAGAAGCCAAGTCCCATAAAAAGTCATTTATGCCGATGGAGAAACACGTTTCCAGACATTTAACAGGTCTAGGTCCTCGTCAGCTTAATCACACTACAGTGTCCTTTGTCAGGCTAGGATTATGATTCCAAAATGGCCACATTTAGTCATGAAACGGAAATGAATAAAATGAAGAAATGAGCATTAGAATATTGTGCTTAAGGATTAAGCAGCGCATTTATATAGTGCCACATGTGCCATGATGCCATAACGGAGAAAAGTGCCTGTGAAACAGACATTTCATTTGTATAATATGCTTTCCAAAGTGTAGCAAGGTGCTATATTCTTGACCAAAAAGACTGGCTTGTTAAAACCAATGTTCTGAAATGCCCACTCTCAGTAGAGGTACAAAGATGTCAGGCAGAGTGTGAGATAATAATGTTCTTACAACATCCATTTCTGACTTTTCTTGACAATTTGTTCTTTATTTCCGATGTGATTAATCTGCCTTTATTAATAAGAACTGTGAATACAGTCATTATTTAATTGTGATAATATAGTGTAACCAGTTGTGTGTTAACGGAAATGTGACACTGAGAACCATTGCTCCTTTGCACTAAGGCACATGATAAAGTTTGGTTGCAGCTGTAATTTGGGACCTTGGTTGTTAAGTTGATAGAACACTGAGTGTTTTTCTTTGCCATGGACATTGCATTAATACTAATGTGTATTAAGTGCTTGTATTATAGAAAACAAAGTAAATCAACATAGCTGCTTCTGTTATCATGTCTGTGCTACTTTTGGTTATTTTTTATGTTCTGTTCTGTCTAATCCCACACATATTCCCTTATGCTAGGGGTCTGGTATATCCACTGGGGTGAGAGCCAGATGCATGGGTCATCATTCAGATAGTTATGAGACCTGCTCATAACTCCTCTATTACTCTATCTAGAGAGAAGAATTCTTGACCTATGTTGGAAAGTGTGGCTCACCAACCCAGAAGATGGCTAATTGTGACCAGTTTCTGTCCCTCAACAGAACTAAGCAATCCATGCCTCTCCAGTCAACAGCTCACTTCATTCTGAGTGGCAGAGGTGGATGAATTGAAATTATTATGGCCTTAACATCACCTCTTAGTGGTTGAAGTCAGCAACTGCATCATTTTGGGGACAATCTACCCCCTCCACTGGACATACATGCTCCTACACACAAACACTGCCCTACAGCTGCCCTCAGTGGCTTGGGAACAACAAATATACCTCTTCTAGGTACTATGCTCTGTTATAGTGGAATAGCTGGCCAGTTCCTGTTGCTTTAAACTGCTGATTTAGCATAGTGGTATGTTGCACTGACCATAGTGTATAGTGTTCTGGGTTCAAGACTTGCCAGTAACTTGCATGGTGGTAAAACATAACATAGTGGTATGTTGCATTGACTGTAGTGTATAGTGTTCTGGGTCCAAGACTTACCAGTAACTTGCATGGTGGTAAAACAACATTTTATTCTAACAACTCTCCAAAATTATACATGCAATGTTTAAAATGTGTCCCTGGTTTTTGACCTTTTGCCCCCCCCAAAAAAAAATCTGAAATTGAAAATAAGTGTGAGAAGCTGTGCAAGATGCCTGTGGCTTACACTACTGTCATTCTGTATATAGTTTGGATGTCGAAGTAGACTTTTATGATGGAAATGTTCTGAATTGGGCAGTTTTGTAATTATTGGGTCATGCATTTTCTTTCATTGCCTACAGTACAGCCTACTGGAAAAATGTTCAAACAATAAATTTAAAATGTGCTCTGTCTAACAAGTATGCTATATTATACAAGGACTATAACTTAATAAACAAAATGTGCTCTGTCTAACAGGTATGTTATATTATACAAGGAATATAACTTAATAAAGTCAGGAAGGTGTATCAAAGAAAAGAACACATGTATGTTTCTTGTTTTGTGTGCAAGGGGCCAATGATTTGAAAACAGCCCAAAGGTAACCTTTATCCACCATTGGCCAGATGCATTTTCTTTGGATGTGGTGTAGGTTTCAATACTGTTTCAATGAATGTGTGTTTCAAGGGCAGAGAAATTTTAATGCCAAGTCTATTTTCATTGTGAGACAGTATTGCTTTGTTTATCAGATGTCTGTTAGTGTTTGTGCATTGATGTGCTGCAAAACGTAAAAATAAAATCCAAATAATCATTGTAGAAGGAAAGCAGTATGCACACATTAGTGTTTATGGTAAATGGGGCGAAATAGCCAGGTAATGAGACATTGGAATGGCTGCAAGGGGACTCTGGTGCCATATTTTGGTTGTCTGTTCTTCAGTTTGTGTTCGAACGTTGGTATCCCACAATTCCATTGGAGTGGGCAGGGTTTCATAATTATGTATGCAAATTATATGTTAATCAGCGTACAGATTTGTACCTATTTTTCATGCCCATTGTCCAGATTTTTGATGTTTCCAGGTTGAGAGGTATGCTTGTACATGTGTATATGTGTTGTCAAATATCCAGCATTATTCAGTAGAAAATACTGTTTCAGTTGATATTACTCAGGGGAATCAAAAGTATATGTGCAGAATTTTTGGATATACTTATCGGCACTTTTACAATTATCCAGCATTGAAACATTTCAACACTTATTTAGCAGCAGTGTTCAAGACTGTATTTGGATATTGTTAACATATGTTCATCACAAGTACACATATTTGGTCCCATCGCATTACATTTGTTTACAGTTAATTCAAGTATATGCTTGAAAGCAGGATACAAAAACAACCTATATCAACCATATCTGAAAACTGAGCCAAAGATATCTTATGTTGTCTACACCATATTTGCACTAAATAAAATACTGTATTAAATAATGGACCAGGACAGAGAACAGGTTATGGTAGCATGCCATGACTGTTAGGGAAGCTGCTTTATAACACATAATAGCTTACAAGACAATAAAATGTTCCGACTGGATAGTCTTTTACATCGCATTAGCTTGTTGCCTATATTTGCATTTTGCATCAGTGTATAACCCCCCCCCCATCTTTTTGGTAGCACCATCATACCAGGCAGAATACATTAATTTCCCTAAGGCATCCAAAACATTACTTGATATTAGGAGATCTGAACTCAGTAGGCTTACACTCCACTAGGTGTAACACCTAGTGCTCCTATTAGATGTCACTTGTGTGGCAAGCGACAACCACCTCCCAGGATGACCAAGGTAGCAGCAGCAACTCATTGCCATCTTGTATAGCACTCTCCTATGGTCACTCCACCATCTGCACTCCTACGAACACACCATGAAAGACTCTTTGCTTGATCTCTCTCACCTATAACATGCTAGTGGCACCACAAATCACTCATGTCAAGGACCTTATCCTTCATTGACACATAAATAGAACCTGCTTATGTGGCAGACCCAGTATATCCCCTACATATGGAACAGACTTTCCCTGTTCATAAAACAAAGCAACACATGATATACTTTTAAGGTCAGTCTCAATGACCGGATGACTATTTATAAGTTTATCCATGGGATATGTAGTATGGTGGTCCTTGATTGGGTATCTTATACTTTCTAAGTCTGTTGGTCTACTTTCAGCATTATCTAGAAAGAGCCAACTCCCACCAGCAAACAAACATTACCTAAATATCTACCTAAATATAGAAAAAAAAACATGCCCAGTGATCTAATGGCTCTTCCCTTCCACAAAAATGAATTTATTAAATATATTCCCTTGTAGACTACAGGTGTCTGATGCTCCCTCCTAGTCCTACAAATTCAAATATGTTATATATGAAAGCACATTATTGACCTCTAACTGTTAAGGGCATCATGGTTCCTTTTTTTGCAGTATGTAAAGAGTTATGCTACATAATCACAGTTCCGGTCTGTAACATTTGTTTATCCAACATGGAGCAAGCACTCAGCTCTACCTCTTAGATCAAGACAGCTGAACAAACAGTGCATTCTTCCGTAACTAACAGTATGACTTAGCCAGGTAGAGAAGAATAGCAATCCCGTTCTCTCACACACACTGCTGAGTAGGCAGTCATACCTGTCAAATGTCCAGCATTTTGCACTATATAAAGATTTATGCCACATATTTAGGGTCTGTAACATTTGTTTACCAGGAAAGTCCAACTTGGAACAAGCTAATTAATGGCAGAGCCATGGGGAGAAACATTAGAAACACAAGTCCTTCTAACATGGGAGGAAATGGATCACTCGGAGGAAACCAACATTAGTGCATGGGGAGGGCATAATAATAACAGGATTAGTCTTTGCACTAAGTAAAGATTGGTGCTACATATTTCTGATCTGTAACATTTGTTTACCGGGAAAGTGCGACGTGGAGCAAGCCAATTAATGGCAGAGACATGGGGAGAAACGTTACAAACACGAGTCCTTCTAACCAGGGAGGAAGCGGAGCCCTCAGAGGAAACCAACACGAGTGCATGCGGAGGGCATAATAATGACCAGATTCCTTTTTTTTTTTTTTTTTTTTTTTTAAATATACAAGCACACGTCTGTACCTGTTAGAGCAAAACAGCTGGACAAATTATTGCTTGTACAAACTTTGAAAGGGATAGAATAACAGGTTTTACACTACTAGGAATATTCAGGTCGGGAACTGCAAGAAAGCTAGACAAAATAGGAACATTTTTAAATATTGCTCTTACAACCTTTTGAAAGTTGGTAAACACTTGCGAGGTATGTTTGGGAGTCTACATGCGCTACCTCTAAGAGCAAGAAAGCTGGACAAACTAGGGACATTTTTTTTTAAATACTCATACAAACTCTGTTTATTTGGACAGAATAAAATATTGGGACAGGGGGTGTAGGTGTTAAGCAAGTGGTGGCTTGGATGGCAAGACTCCCATTAGCTGCCACAACTTGCTTGACTAATGGCATATGAAATCGCATTGCTGTGGAGAAGAAAGTACAGACTGCACTGTAAGCCGATTTTCTCGGGAAAGCCAAATATGAACACCATATAACTCCACGCTAAAATTTAACCTGACAAGGTAAAGTTCAATTACTTTTTCGACTTAATTTTCAGCAGTGGAGGTACAATATGACTGCAAAATTACTTGTGCTGCTAGAAGGCACTCGGATGTAAGCACAAAGGCGCCATGAGATGGTAGTCGGGGTTAATGCCTCCCGAGTGGTCTCTGAACCAAAACATAGCGGAGGAGATCTTCCGAAAATGGGGCCAGCCTTGCTGTGATCTTTTTGCCACTCCCATGAATACCAAGGCCAGCAGCTACTATTCCCTAATCCTCCTTCTGGGGGAGACACCAAGAGATGCACTTGCTCATGATTGGCCCTCTGGGTTTCTGTACGCTTTCCCCCCATACCCAATGTCATCCAGAAGGCAAAACTCTTGGGAAGCAGGCTGATTCTCATTGCCCATACTGGCCTCGTCAGATTTGGTGTCCCTTTCTCTGGCCTCACCTACAGGAGAAGCCCTGGGTTCTGGACCCAGTTCCAGACCTTCTGACTCGTATGTCTGTAACTCTTCATCCTGCTCTACAAACCCTCAGTTTGACAGCATGGCTGCTCCACTTCCAAACTTAGTCAGGCTTCAAGACTTCACACCATCAGTAAAACACATTTTGGTGTCCTCTCACAAGGCTTCGACCAGAAAGTTATATGCTAGTAAATGGAAGAGATTCTCCTACTGGACACAAGCTAAAAAACATTGACCCCCTTCTCTGACCCAATCAGTTTAGTTTTAGAATTTCTTGCTTAACTTTTTCAGCAAGGCTCTGCGGCAGCTACAATTAGAGTCCAACTAGCTGCAATATCTAATTTCCACATTGGTGAATGTACTCCTAACCTGTTGTCACACAAATTGTGTAAAGCCTTTTTAAAAGGCACTTGTTTATTGAGACCTCCCATAAAAGACCCTCTTCCTCCATGGGATTTGAATTTTGTTCTGACTAGCCTAACTTTACCTCCTTTCGAGCCCTTGTCATCTTGTGATCTCAATTTCCTTTCTTGGAAAACTATTCCCCTGGTAGCCATTACATCTATAAGAAGAGTTTCAGAGTTGTAAGCTCCATCTCTGAAGCCACCATACCTGATTTTCCATAGAGATAGTGTCCCTACGTACTAACCCATCCTTCGTGCCAACAGTTTGTTCCCAGACCAATCTAAATTAATCTGTTGAGCTCCCAGTGTTTTTTCCCAGTCATAGCAACAAGGCAGAGTACAAACTTCACCAATTGGATGTGCATAGGCAGCTTAGATTTTTATCTGAGTAGAACTAAAGATTTCACAAAAACAGATCAATTTTTCATTTCCTTTTCTGAAGCAAGAAATGGCATGCCATTTTCAAAAATTACACTTTCAAATTGCCTCTCAAATTGCATTACCTTTATATACTCCTCAAATAGCAAGAATTTACCATTCAAAGTTAAAGGCCACTTGACCAGAGCATTAGCAACATCCTCTGCTTACCTGGCCAGATTGTCAATGGACAGTATTTGTGCTGTTGCTACGTGGGCAACTCCTCATATGTTTATTACTCATTACAAAGTGGATTTGGCCTCCAGGGGCAGGTCCTCCTTTGGTTCCACTGTGCTCAAAGGTGTTCTGTAAGCCACCAAGGGACAGGATGCTAGGGACACTGTCGCATCCAGTAAGAATGAAGGCGAGCTAGGACAACACAACATAAAGAAGTTATGTACTTACCATAACGTTCCATGTTTGTTGTCCATCTCGCCATTCATTCTTACGACCCACCCACCTTCCCCCAGCCACGGACTCCTAGAGGACCTAGAGGCGAGTTTTTCTTTCCTTACTAAGGAGCTCCTTTATAGTATTCTTTTCCTTGTTGTTTCTATACCTGCTTGTATCATGGGTAGTTTACACAGATTATTTATAGTTGACAGCAAGCAAGATCTGGGGAATTACACAACTACATGATGGGATACCTTTCTGCCATGAGCCAAGTTAGAGACTTTGAGCTAGTGTATTCAGCCCAGTCGGAGCTGAGGATCGGCTCTGAACCCATCTAGTAAGAAATTGATGGTCAGTCTGTACCCAAGAAGACTGAATGCTGTAATTAAATCAGAAAGTGCTTCAACAAAGTATTAGTTTAAGGGTATGCACACTCGTGCAACCAGCTTATTGTACGTTTTTTATTTTTTCTCCTAACAGATTTGTTTGTTTTTCAATTGAGTTGTACAGGTTAAATTAAATTAAAGGGACTCTGATTAACCCCAAATAAAGTTCAGCTGTCCTGGTAGGATTTTCCTGACATTTACTTAGTTGCCTTCTACAGCAAAAGCCATGGTTCGCAGAGAGCTTACAAAGCATTAAAAGAATCTCATTGTTGAAAGGTATCAGTCAGGAGAAGGGTATAAAAAAGTTCCCACAGCACTGGATATACCATGGAACACAGTGAAGATAGTTCTCTAAAAGTGGAGAAAATATGGGACAACAGTGATGTTTGCAAAGAACTGGATGTCCCCCAAAATTGATGAAAAGGCAAGATGAAAATTGGTCAGGGGTGGCTGCCAAGAGACCTACAGCAACACTGAAGGAGCTGCAGGAATTTCTGGCAAGGACTGGTTGTATACTACATGTGACAACAATCTCCTGTATTCTACATATGTCTGGGTTATGGGTTAGGGTTGCAAGACGGAAGCCTTTTCTTACACAGAAAAGCATCCAGGCCTGGCTAAAATTTGCAAAACAATACAAGTCTCCCAAAAGCATGTGGGAAAATGTGTTATGGTATGATGAGACCAAGGTTGAACTTTATGGCCACAATTCCAAAAGCTACGTTTGGCACAAAAACAACACTTTGCATCACCAAAAGAACACCATCCCCACCAAGAAGCATGGTTGTGGCAGTATCATGCTTTGGAGATGTCCTTCAAGGATGCATCTGCAGTCCTTACAAATGGGTTGTCCTGTCGTCAGGCAGCCCTTCGGTCGGCCGGATTCCAAAGTCTGGGTCTGGCCTCAGCTGGTGTCGCACTTCACCCGACGTCATAGCTGCAGTTCTTCGGGTATAAAGGCATCAGCCGACGCCATTTTCCTCAGTCTTTCTTGCCGCGTGGCGCCCGAAGCAGAAGCTGTTCGCAAGTGCCGGTCGGTCAGATCCAGAGATTACTACTACCGAATACTACTTCGAAGACTTTTAAAAAGCTAAGTACCCCGTTGGGGACTCTTTCTTGCCTCAGCCGATGTCAGAAAAAGTGAATAACTGTTTAACTTGTGGGAAACAAATACCTCATAAAGATTTCCACTCTTACTGCTTACCTTGTTTAGGCCCAGACCACGACGTAGCAGCTTGTTTAGCCTGTGCTTCTTTCAACCGACGAACGCTTAGACGTCGGTCGGAGTTTGCTGAACAGTTTTTCGGCTCAGATTTTGCGTACATAATGCCGTCGGATCCTCCGACTACTCAAATTGTTAAGAAACGCAAAGAAAAGGACCGACACTCGCGGTCCGCGGTTTCGGCCGAAACCACGGTTAAGCAAACCGCGAGTGTCTCTGTTTCGGCCGAAACCGAGCAAACGGTTCAATCTTCAGCCGAATCCATGACTACTACCGAGGCCCCCTCTACCCTAGTTGAATCGGCCTCTGAAGTTTTACCTACTACTGTGGTTTCACAAGACTTATCGGACACCATCCCTTTGGATGTTTCTACCCCAGCACGTGGTGCTGCTAGGCCTCCTGCAGCCATGTCTATAAAGGCCTTTGCCAGGGCTAAAGCAGCCAAAACTTCTAAATCTGTGCCTGTTAAGCCCCCCTCTCACAGGCCCAGTTCCAGTTCCCAAATGCTTACTCTGGCAGAAGATCTCATCTCTTTAATAAGGGGATCCCAATCTCACCCAGACAGGGCCTCTCAACCTCCAGAAAAGAGACCTAGAGCAGAGCCCCCTGAGCCAGTGTCCTCAGATGACTCTTCTGATGATACAGACAATACAGACCATCCAGAGGCTCCTTTTTCTACTTATGAAGATTCCGATGCTGAAGAATCGATTCCTTCTGCTTCTCCACCAGAGGAATTTTCTTTTGGGGAAACTTTGCATGCCATGAGAGAGCAATTCCAATGGCAGGGGCAAGATTTCTCAGATTCAAGGAAAAGGCTTAGGACCTTTTTACACTTACTGCAACATAGGCCTTTAGCTATACCTCCAGTTCTTCCTGTTGTGGATGATGCATTTAATGATGCTTGCACTGCTCCTGATACTTTACCCTCCAGCCCCTGCTAAGCCCGATAGGTTCTACAGGGTCCCGGACACTCATCACCATTTATACAAGGCTCCTTTCGCAGATCCTGAGACTATCTCCCAGGGGCCTAAGGCAGTAGCTTCGACCTCAGCTAAAAACCCTCTCCCTTCTGAAAGGGAATCCAGGTCCTTAGAGAAATGGGGTAAAAAAGTATACACTTCTGCTACTCTCTCAGCTAGAGCATTGAATTGATCAGTTTCATATGATCCAATACCAAGAGTTTATGCTTGATCAGTTAACTAAGAAACTGTCCACGGATGATTCTTTAGATAAGAAATATGTTCTAGAAATGGTGAATAACATTCAGCAGGTTAGTAACCATTCCTTAAAATGTGGCTATGATGCACTGGAGGCTTAATTTAGATCAGCCATGACTGGCACAGTTATAAGAAGGCATGCATGGTTGAAAGAGCAGGTCTTGCCGGATCATGTTAAACCAAAACTATTAGATGCTCCTATGGATAAGGTCAGTTTATTTGGTTCTCCTGCCCAACAGGTACTGAAGAAAATGGAAGAGAAGGCAAAATCTGTACAAACAGTAAAAGATTTCTTACAGGTTCAGCCTCCAAGGTTTAGCAGGAACTGGCCTTCCAAAAATTGGTCCTTTCCAGACTCCTCTAAAACTCAGAGAGGCAGGAATAGGCGTTCAAGAGGCAGAAATCAATCCAGAGGAGGTGCCTACAGGGGACGCCAGTGGCAAGGTAACAACCAACGAGGCACAGACACAACCACTACCACTGCAACAGGACAATCACAGTGACTTGGCTTTGACACCGCCTACCAGGGAACAAATAGCAGCACCCTTAGGCGGAAAGTTAGCATTATTTTCAAAAAACTGGCACTGTATCACAAGAGACAAGTGGATTTTGCAAACTATAGACCAAGGCTACAGGTTTCATTTCCACACTTTACCCGGAAAAAGAGGAATGCCAAACCTACCACCAAATCAAAAGACAGAAGCTCTAAAACAAATAGCTCAATTAGCAAGGATGAGAGCTGTGGAAAGGGTACCACCTATGGAACAAGGCAAGGGATTTTACTCCAGACTCTTCCTGGTACCAAGAAAAGAAAAAATTGGAGGCCTATTCTCGACCTGTCCGCTTTAAACACATTCATCATTGTTCCAAAATTCAAAATGCTGACCCTACAGCAACTTCTTCCCATGCTGGGCAAGGAGTATTGGCTGGTAACTCTAGATCTCAAGGAGGCATACCTGCACGTCCCCATACGACCACATTGCAGAAGATACCTCAGATTTCTTGCAGGATCAGAGCATTATCAATTCTCAGCATTGCCCTTTGGCTTATCTACTGTGCCCAGAGTGTTCACGAAATGCCTGGCATCAGTAATCGCTCACTGCAGGCTTCAGGGAATCCAAATTTATCCATACCTGGACGACTGCCTGATACAAGCGGACAACAAAAACAAACTAACAGAAGACTTACAAAGAGTCATTTGCTTACTACAGGCCCTGGGATACACAGTCAATATAAAAAAGTCAAGACTGATACCATCCCAAACAATAACCTTCTTAGGTGCAGAATTGGACACAGTAAAACAGATGGCATTCCTAACTGCAGAAAAACAAAAACAACTTCCTCTCTACTTTTTGGCACTAACAAAGCAGAACAAACTAACAGCAAGGAAAGTACTGCAGGCCTTGGGCTTCATGGCATCCTGCATAATCCTGGTTCCCCATGCCAGACTGCATATGAGAAAGCTACAGTGGTACCTAAAGAATTTATGGTCTCAACACAGGCACAGCTTAGAAACCGAAATACTACTAATTCCATGCCTGAAACAAGAGTTCATATGGTGGGCTCAGGCATGCCAGTCAAACCCAGGTTTGCCCTTCCACAGCATTCAACCAAACCAAACCATCACAACGGACGCCTCAGACCTCGGTTGGGGGGCCCACTGCTGGACAAGTGCATACAAGGCTTATGGACTCCAGAGCAGCTGCACCTGCACATAAATCAAAAAGAAATGCTGGCAGTACGACTAGCAATCCAGAATTTCAGACCATTCCTCCAAGAAGGTCAGTTGATGATAAGGACAGACAACACCACAGTCATGTGGTACATCAACAAACAGGGAGGCACTCATTCATACCCTCTATGCCGAATGGCCCTGGACCTATGGAATATGGTTCTGAGTTACAACATTCAGTTACAAGCAATTTTTGTACCGGGAAAAGAAAACATCCTAGCAGACATATTAAGCAGAACTACCTCGGATGCTCACGAATGGATGCTACACCCGGACATCTTCAAGGCCATCACAAAGAAATGGGGACTGACACAAATAGACCTATTCGCATCCCCACTCAATCACCAGCTCAAGAAATTCTGCACAAGGACATACCACCCACTTGCTTGGAAGGTGGACTCTCTATCCTTCAGTTGGAAAGGCCTGACAGCATATGCATTCCCACCTCTTCCTTTGATGCACAAGGTGCTATTGAAAATCAAAGAGGAACGTCCAAGGATAATTCTGATAGCTCCAGACTGGCCAAGACAACATTGGTACCCATTACTAAGGAGCATGTCTCGGGGAGAATGTGGACACTACCCCTGATTCCCTTGATGTTAACTCAGAGCAACTACAACATCCTGCATCCAAACCTGAAAACTCTGCAACTGACTGCCTGGAACATTACATAACAGCAACTAACCCAGATTTATCCCAAAGGGTTAAAGACATTATCCTTGAGGCCCGCAGACCCTCAACAAGAAGGAACTATGCAGGAAAATGGAAAAGGTTTCTCATTTGGAGTACCGACAGGGGCAAAGATGTGTCAAAGGTAGACATTGCCAACATCCTGGAGTATTTGGCAGAGCTTTTCCATACAGGCCTGTCCTATTCCTCCATCAAAATACATGCATCAGCTATTTCTGCAGAATACAGCTTTGATCCACCTGTCTTTTCGCATCCTCTACTCAGGCAGTTTCTGAGAGGAATTAAGAATGTAAAACCTCCTAGGAAACCACCATTACCAGCATGGGACTTGAACTTTGTACTAGAAAAATTGACACTTCCCCCTTTCGAACCAGCAGCAACAGCAGACCTTCAACACCTATCCTGGAAAACTGCTTTCCTGCTGGCAATTACCTCAGCAAGAAGGGTTTCGGAACTACAGGCTTTAATGGCAGTACAACCCTTCCTAATCTTCCATCAAGATAGAGTGTCCATGAGAACTAATCCTACATTTATGCCTAAGGTGGTATCCAGAGTGTCTTTAAACCAGGCAATCCACCTACCTACCTTCTTTCCCAATCCACAGAACAGGGGGGAAAGACTGCTGCATACCTTGGATGTACATAGACAGTTACGCTACTACCTGGACAGAACTAAGGGCAATAGAAAATCTGACCAGCTTCTGGTAGCATATGCAACAGGAAGGGAAGGAAAAGCAATTTCCAAACAGACAATCTCCAAGTGGATAGGAAATTGCATTAGATTCTGTTACTCCTACCATGGAAAGCAAATTCCACAGAACATAAGGCCTCATTCTACAAGGGCTACAGCCACTACCACAGCTTTCTTACGAGGAGTGGCTACCAAGGACATTATAGAGGCTGCTACTTGGACCTCCGTGCATACATTTGCCAAGCATTATAACTTACCTTTATACTCTAGATCCCGAGCAGGGTTTGCCACTGCTGTTTTGCAAGGGATCCTAACTACACCATAATTTCTTCTTCCTCCTCCCCTAGTTTGGCTATGGTATTCTACCCATTTGTAAGGACTGCAGATGCATCCTTGAAGGACATAGTACAGTTTTGTACCTACCATAAATGTAGATGTCCGAACAGGATAGCATCTGCAGTCAGGATTACCCACCCTCCTTCCCCTCTGTGGTACTCCTAAGGTATTTGCCCACCTAATAGCTAGCTGGGGGGGGATCTCTTATGGTGTATTTGTTTGTATATATGTACATACATAATTATTTTTTGTGTTTGCCTTCTACTATTTGGAAACATTGGCATTTATCCAAAAATTTAGCTATCCAAGAGGGCAACTGGCATCTGGGGCAAGAAACACTGAGGAAAATGGCGTCGGCTGATGCCTTTATACCCGAAGAACTGCAGCTATGACGCCGGGTGAAGTGTGACACCAGCCGAGGCCAGACCCAGACTTTGGAATCCGGCCGACCGAAGGGCTGCCTGACGACAGGACAACCCATTTGTAAGGACTGCAGATGCTATCCTGTTCGGACATCTACATTTATGGTAGGTACAAAACTGTACTTTACTTTTCTTCCAGGGTGGAGAGATATATGAACAGTTTCAAATACCAGTCACTTTTGGCCCAAAACCTTCAGGCATCTGCTAAAAAGATGAAGAGGAATTTCACCTTTCAACACAACAATGACCCCAAGCATACATCCAAATCAACAAAAGAATGGCTTCACCAGAAGAAAATTAAAGTTTTGGAATGGCCCAGCCAGAGCCTTGAATAAATCCAATAGAAAATCTGTGCGGTGACCTGAAGAGGGCTGTGCACAAGAGAAGCCCTTGTAAGACAGATTTGGAGCACTTTTGCAAGGAAGAGTGGGCAAATATTGCCAAGTCAAGATGTGCCATGCTGATAGACCCCTACCCAAGAAGACTGAATGCTGTAATTAAATCAAAACATGCTTCAACAAAGTATTAGTTTAAAGGTGTGCACATTTATGCAACCAGCTTATTGTACATTTTTGTATTTTTTATATTTTTTCCCTTAATAGATTTGTTTTTCAACTGAGTTGTACAGGTTATAGGTCACATTAAAGGTGAGAAAAGTTCTGAAATGATTTATTGTGGTCTCGTTTTTTTATATCACAGAAACCTGGCATTTTAACAAGGATGTGTAGACTTTTTCTATCCACTGTATCCTCAAGGGCTTGCTCCCTCCATCTTCTTCCTCAGGCGTTCCTTCCACTTTGGGGATTCAACACCCCTCCAAAAAGTCATGGGAGAGCAGGAAACACTCGCCCACAAGGTCCTCCTTGGAGCCACCCAAGAAGGCTCCAAGAATCTTGGATCTGACCCACTCTGAGCCAGGGTCATCAGCTCCTACCTCCTCTGCCCCGATACTCCAGTGTAGCTTCGGAGCAGAGTGCTACATCTGTGGCTGACCCGACACCCATTTTGGCCCCTAGCTCGGTGCCAATCAGACTTTCCAGGAGGTCTCCCTCCTGCTCAGCCAGGAGATCTCAGAGACCCCCGTCCTCTTCTTCTTCCAGGTCTTCCTGAAGTCTTATTTCCAAGGACGTGGGTAGACTGATGACAATTCCTCCAGGTCCAGATCCAGATGGGGCTTGGCTATCAGTCCACTTCTAGTCCGACCAGTAGCTCCTTCTCCAACCCATCCTTTGGTGTCTGAGCCCTTTGTTCCGTTGGTCTCCGGCACCAGGGTGTCGGAGCTTATTGAGATTCCTTTATTGCCTCCAACTGTTTCCTCCTTGCGCTTGACCCTGACCATGTCAGTTCCAAGTGTGTCTCTGGGCTGTAGTTTTGAGGTTGGCTCTGGGGGGGTTGACATCGACTCCAAAGATTTCAGAGCTCTCTCTCCCTCTCAGGGTGACTGCCTTCAACAGCTTGGCCCCGACTTCCCCTTCGGAGTGGGAGGCTCTGGCCATCCGGGAAGCTTCTGCTTCAGTGGCTTCAGCCCTGAGGGGACTGCTTATGGAGGATCGGAGCCATTCTGCTTTCAAGGTGATAGAGAGAGAGTTCTCTCCCACCCTGGGAAAGCCTTGGCTCATTAATTATTATTAATATTTAAATCAATCTTTTTATAAGCCAAATTAATTTCGTTCTTGGACACCCTACTGTGATTGATTTAAATATTAATGATTTAATGCTTGAAGGCACTATAGATCTGGAAACTTACCATTATTTAAGTAAGGATAAGCCTAGAATACCTCCTATGTTTAGCATACCAAAAGTACATAAAAATATGGTTAAACTCCCCTTTGTGTCCCATTGTTTCAGCTGGTGGTTCTAGGACCTATGCTTTAGGTAAGTTTTTGGATTTTAAATTGAAAAAACTATGGACAGGATATTCCAATATTCTCTAAGACTCCTGGGATTTTTTAAGAATGGTAGAACCAGGGTTATTCCATGATGGTGATATTTTTGTAACAATAGACATGGTAGATTTATTTTCCGTTATCCCGCACAATGTTGGTATGGAATGGTTTGAGGAAGCTGTCTCTAAGAAGGGTACCTTCATGCAAGATTAATTTTTTTTACTTGTCTTGATCTCATGGAAATGTTACTGAAAAATAACTAACTCTGAGGGGAATTCTTCCAGCAGATTAGTGGGGTAGCCATGGGTGCATGCTGCACCCCTGATTATGCTAACATTATTGTCTCTATATGGGAAGAGAAGAATGCATTTAATTCCCCTTTTGTGAAAAGTTGGAAATTGTATAAGCAGTACCTGCCTGATATTTGTATTTTTTGGTATGACACAAAATATAGATTAATGGAGTTTCTCATATATTAGTAAAATGACAGAATTTTTGAAGTTTATTTATGAGACAAAATATGATCAAATGAATTTTTTTGATGTTACCATCCATAAGGTGCCAGAGATTTGGGGATTTAAGTCCACTATACATCGTAAAGAGACGTTTTCTAACTCTTATTTTATGGTAACACTTTTCCCAAAAGAAGAGTATTGTCAAGGGGCAGTTTGTTAGAATTAGTAGAATGACATCTGAAGAGCAATATTTTCTAGAGGAGTGTGAGGTTATAAAGAACATGTTTCTTGAAAGAGGATATCCCCTTAGTTTGATAGACACTGGTAGAAGTAGTTAGATTTGCAACCATTCTCAGAAAGGAAAACATTATGAATGATGAAGCAAACAAAATGTTGTTAGAATGCGACTCTGGTAAAGATTTGGTTAATTTTAAGGGTGCCTTTGTGACCAACATTAGTGGTGATACTGGCATGATTAGTACTATTATTGACAGAGAATGGACACAGTTTAGTAGGCTGTCTGAGCTGGAGGGGATTTTTAAAATGCCTCTCAACTTTATCTCTCAGAAGGGATTTAGTCTGAATGACTTGGTACTGTTTGTAATATCAAGAGGATTCAGAAGAGGGCTGGCACCTGTACGTGTGGTAACTGCCCTTATTGCCCCTTGTATTATGGAAGGAAGTGAAGTTTTTATACCTAGTATGGGGAAATATTTATTTGGGAAGACCTTTTTCCAATTGTAATACATTTGGTGTAGTGTACCTTGCTATATGTGATGTCTGCACAGCCTTCTGTGATAGGAAAATAGAGAAAGTTAAAAACTAGAATTTATGAGCATAATTATGATATTAAGAACATAACTGAAAGGAATGCTTTATTCCTTACACACTATGGCTTAATTGGGGGTAGGTTTAATTTTTTTTTTTTTGTTATAGAGGAGGTTCCAATTGATATTAGAGTTGGGACCCTGGAGACCGCTACCGATTTATAAAGAATTGTACTGGCATTTGGTTTTTGATACTAATAAAACTCCTGGGCTGAATGAAAATATTTCTTTAGCCCCTGTTTTAAAATTGAGGGCTGCCAGATTATGATAGGTGATTATTTAAGTACCTTACTTTATTATTTTTTTTTATAAGTATGAGAAAGTTTGAAATATTTATAAATTCATATTTTTTGATAAATATTCTGACATTATTTATCTTCCATTGTAGATGGTCTTTATTTTTTGTTGAGATTATTCATTTTTGCACATTTCCACCTTGTCAGGGAGGTTTGTTTTATTTAAACAGTACATCTATTTTTTTTTTTTAAGTTTTTTAACATTAATTGGTTGCCATATTTATACATCTTTTATACATCTTTATAGTATCTTTTCTATAGTGTTTTAGTATTGCAGTATATACATTTTGTGTATTAATAGTGCATTTCTGAATTGTATGTATATTCTAGTATGTGAATATTAATGGATTAATTAATTGCTGCATTTAATTGGTCGGAGTTATGGTACTGTGTATTTAAAAGGGTTACTTTGGTGATTTTTACATCTGATGAAGTCTGAAGGTGATGAAGACGCGGTGAAAAAGTTAAAGCATTTGATTTTATTTATTTTTTTTGTCTGTTTGTGATTAGTATCTGTATTCTAATATTGTACCTGCCTGTTTTTTTTTTAATAAAGTGCTGCTTTCTTTGTTTAGTGGTTTTGCTTGGCACTTTTCCTCCTTGGTGTTTGCTCGGTTAAAGTGTTTTTCACTGTATTTTTACTGGGAATGAGGAACTTTTAATTACTTATTTATAAGTTTTACTGGCTTATAATGCTTGACCTTGGAACAAACCATCAGTTCTATAGTCAATTCTCTTTCCAGCCCCAAAAAGAATAAGTTAAGCAAACCACCTTTGCCACCACAGCAGGCTAGCTGTTTGCTCAGCTGCAGGTGGGTGATTCTGCTGTGGCCAAAGCTGGTTCCTCAGAACACTAATTTTTTACACTGGTTCCTTCTTGTGTAGCACCTGCTGCACCTACTATGGACCAAGGGTTAGCCACATCCTGTACACCTGTTGGGGGGCCCCTTTATGGGCAAGGTTGAACAACTCCTACCAGTCCTGGGAGAGGGAACAGGGAAGACTTCCCCATGTAGTTAGAATGTTGTGCTCATCCCAGTGGAAGCTGCTTATGCCATTAATAACACTGCTAGCATCGTTGTCTTGTAAAAAAAACAACAAAAAAAGAAAGAGAAGACTAAACATGTATCTACTCCTTCTCATGAAATTTTCTTAGGCAGTAATAGTTTATTAGGTCTGATTGACAGTTTAATTCATACTATTAATCCTTATTTTAAGGTGATTTCTGGTAAAAGAAAGAGGGATGCTTCTTTCCTTGAAGAGATTCAAGTTTCTGAGCCTGGATAGGAAGATGAAGATGGATAATTTTTTTTCCGCTTGGTTTTCTAATTCCTGAGACTAGCTCAGTTTCTGATTCTCCCTGGGGGGGAGCTCTGTTTCTCTGAGACTGTTTCTAGAATGTGCCAATGTTTTCAGTGAGAGAACACTGAAGTTTCTCAATCCCTCAGAAAATACTAAATGCGGTTAGAGAAGGACTTTCCAGACAGTCCTGTCAGCTTTGGAGGATATGTATCGCTTCCTGTAGTTCTGATCATCAGCCTGCTGACCCTAAAAAGGCAAATGTATAAAGTTCTCAGTCTTTTAAGTTTTTATACACTTATCCCAAACCTGACCCTGCAGCTATAGATTTGGTTAATTCCAATATTTATTCTTTTTGACGATGGGAAGGTTATTAATAAGTATGGGGAAAAAGGTGTATGCTTCTACAACTTTGATTTTCATAATTTTGAATTGTCAGACTCCTATGTTAAAGTTTATTCTAACTTAGGCTGCAGTTTCTTGTGTAGAAAAAATATGCGTTAAATTTAGTTTCTTTTATCTTACAGGTCACTACTCACTGTTTGCAGTGTGTGTATGACTCAAGTGATACTTCTACGGCTATGGCCACTGCTACTGTTTTGAGGAGGCTGCATTCTCAAAACCTCCCAGATGATGTGAAAAAAATGAAATTTTAAATTCTTATGTGGACAGAGATTTAGATTGTTGACTCCTCTGCTGCAGAGGTTATCAAAATGTGTGATGAAAGGAGTACATTGATACTGGCCATCCTTTTAAGATTTTCTAAGGGGTTCTGTAACCCTTCATCCAATTTCAGCAAAATAAAGAATATCGCAAAAATGCAGGTAAACAAATGTTTTAGAAGAAATGGCGGGGGGGCAGAAAGAAATTACAAGAAACCCCCAAAACCAAGGATAGCCCAACAAGTCAGAATGACTATTTAAGGGATTATGTCTACCTTCACTCTGGCAGTCTCTTTCTTTCCAGAAAGTCTGAATCTCCACTTTCATCTTTGGCAACAGTTTCACACAAATTAGTTTAGAAGATCGTTCATAAGTGTTACAGATGGCTGTGGTTGGAAATGCCCTCTATCCAGGGAGTAATTCCTCACCCAACAGACCAGACTCCCCTGTTTCTCCCATCATTTGACGCATGCTGTCTCAGGGAGTGTTAGAAACCAGTTCATCATCCCAGGTTAGGAAATTTTTTTATTCAGTTATATTTTTAATGCAAAGAAAGGAAATGGTGGGAGAACAGTTCTGGATCTTTCTTTCCTAAACCTGTTTGTGATATGTAGCCAAGTTCCAAACGCTGTCACTTCCCAACCTGTTCTTCCTCATTTAAGTTTCCTGGTAGCTCTAGATTTAAAAGATACTTATTACATCCTTCTTCACTAAGACGTCAGATGTTTTTTAAGGTTTTGTGTGTCTAGATCACATTTATCAGTTCTCTGTCTTACCCTCTGGAATATCCACTGTCCGAAGAGTGTTCACAGAGTGCCTAGCTCCTGTTATAGCTCATTACAGGCTACAGGGTGTCCACATTTTTCCATACTTGGACAACTTGCTTATCTTTGCAGAGCCTTTTTCAAAGTGTCAGGAATCACTCACTTGTGCAAGCTGGGATTCTAAGAGAACATTCAAAAGTCTTTTTTTAACTCCTTCACACAGGATTGTGTTAATGAGATGTCTGATACAAACATCTCAGTTCAAAGAGCTTTTCTTCCACAGGGAAAAATAGATCTGTGTCAAATGTTCTTCTTCTTTCACTGTTGCAGTCCTGACAGTTGGGATTTCCTGCTGTGAAAGCCCTCGGATGGCCTGACTGCCAGAGAAACTTATTTTGCCTCCCAGGCTGGCAGACATCAAGTGCCTTGGTCAGTCCATACCAGAGAAACGTTGTCAACGGAAAGATAAGTACCCTGTTGGAGAACTCCTTTCTTTTTTCTTTGATTCATGTCCAGTAAAGTTAACTGTGATAAACAAATTCCTGACCGAGACTTCTATATGCTTAGGCCTAGACCACGATGTCCCTAACTGTTGTTTCTGTGCTAGGTTTAATGCTAGAACTATTAGGCATAGAGCAGAGTTTTTAGCTCATTTTCTGAGGCAGGAATCTGAGCAGTCACATGCTATGGCATTTGCCGGTCTTTCCAAACTCGTTACCTTGATACAAGAAGGTTAAGAAACTAAAGCCTAGTTCCACAAATGACACATTCACCCCCTGACTCGCCTCTTACACTTGTGATTGTTGAGGAAGGTGAGGCACTTTCACAGCCCCCTTCGACTTTTGATTCAGTGACCCAGACCTCTGTCGAGACCCATTTGTAGTCTGACATGCCTTCGGTCCCTTTGACTTATACCTTCAGCTCATCAGTTGGGTACAAGACTGCTCAGCAGGCCACAGGTTTCAACGAGGATCTGCTACCCAGAGACTCTTCGTGGCCTAGGTCTGCTCTGGTGCATCTCCAATTTAAAGGGTCGAGCCCTAGGCATAAGCCCAAACCCATACCAAAGAAAGGCATTGTGGCAGGGCCTTTGCCTAGACCTATGGACTCCCAGTTTTCAGGGACCCCAACAAGAGTTAATAAAATTAGCTGAAAACCTCATTAATATTGTAAGGTCCATACAGACTGCAGGGGACATTATTCAGGGGAAAAAGAAAAGCGACACCACCCCTCCTCCCTGATCCACTGCTTTCAGAAGAAGAGTCTGACTGGGATGACTGCTTCTGAAGAAAGGCCCACATATGAGGAAAATCAAATTCAACTGAAAATCTCCCCTCTGCCTCCCCACCTGAGGACCTCACCTTTGGGGAGATTCTTCAAGCTATGAGCCAACACTTTCAGTGAGAAGCACAAGAATACCCACAGGCCAAAAAGAGGTTTCATGGAGTTTTTAGACCTCCCTGAACACAAACCTCTAGCTATCCCACCTCTTCTGTAAATAGTGGAAGATGTTTTCCAGGATGCCTCCTTACACCCTGACTCCCTCTCTCCTGCACCCAGGAAGCCTGACCAGTTCTACAGGGGTCTAGGGCCGGTACATTTAGGAATGCTCTACCTACCAACAAAAAACGTAGGCCTCTGGATAGATGTGGGAAGAAAGTGGACACTTTGGATACCCTTACTATGAGGGCCCTCAGCTGTCAATTCCATATGATCAAATGCCAGCAAACCGTTCTTGACCAACTAAAAAAAAAAGCTTGTCATGTCTAGAGGATAAAATCCTATTTAAGGCTCTTTTAGCAGCTGTCTCTGGCACAGTAATCAGAAGATATACTTGGTTTAGAGAGCACCCTCTCCCTGTCCATGTAAAAGCTAATCTCCTGGACACACCCCTTAAAGAATGCCCTTTCGGGCCGAAAGCTGAAGCAGTCCTCAAAGAGATGGACGACAAAGCAAATCTATGTAAATGGTCAAGGACTTTCTACAGGTACAAACCCCCCCCAGGTTCAACAGAAATTTTCCAGACAAGCATTGTTCCTTTCCTACTCAGTCCAGGAGTAAGCAGAGAAAGCCTCACGAGGGAAAGAACCCCCAGGCATAGAACGCAACAACAAAGATCTAGGCCGTGGAACTAGAGTCTCACAGGCAAGGGAGTTCTAGGACACCTGCCCCTCCCCAGAGAGCAATTATGACTATTCACCTCCACCAACCCCACCCCAAAGCTAGGAGGAAGGCTGTCCCTTTTCTGCCAAAACTGGACCCACATTGTTTCAGATCAGTAGGTAAGTAGGTTCTAAGCATTATTGCCAATGGCTACAGACACACGTTCAAAGAGCTTTTAAGATTCTCAGAATATCCAGATGTACCCACAACCAAAAATTTCCGGCTGTAGAACAAATTAAAGTTCTGTGTTCCCAGGGAGCAGTGGAGCCGGTTCCAGAAGATCAAAAATGGAAAGGATTTTACTCAGAACTCTTCCTGGTACCCAGAAAAGAAGGGTTATGGTGTCCCATTCTGGACCTATCCAACTTAAACTTATTTCTCAGGGTACCAATATTCAACACGTTGACCCTTCAGAAACTGCTCCCAATGCTTGCTTTTCAGGCATTTATGGTCTCATTAGACCTAAAAGATGCTTATCTGTACATTCCTATTTCAAAGTCATACAGAAGCTTTCTTCGCTTCAGAGCAAGTTCAAGTCAGTATCAATTTTCTTCTCTGCCCTTTGGACTGTCTACTGCATCAAGGGTTTTCTCAAAATATTTAGCTCCTGCTGTAGCCTTCTGCAGCACCAAAAGGGTCCAGATTTACCCATACCTGGATGACTGCCTAATACAGGCCTCAGAGCGAGCACAGATTCTCCAAGACCTGTAATTTTACACAGGAGCTTCTAACTTCCCTGGGGTTCACGTTAATCCTAAAAAAGTCCATCACTGTGCCATCCAAACAGTTTTCCTAGGGCTCTCCTGGAGCCATCAGAAGCCCCCCCCCCCCTTTACAAGGTTACTTTTCTGATCAGCTACTTCCAGAACTTACGGCACAAACAGTACATAACAGACAGATAAGTTCTCAGAGGTCTGGTGCAAGTGGCATCTTGCATCCTCATGATTCCACTAGCAAGGCTACACACAAGGAGGCTTCAGTGGTGTCTGCCAAATGTGTGGTGCCAGAACACTCAGCCCCCTGAACGCCAGAATTCACCTTGTACCCTGCCTCTCAGGAGCTATCATGATGGGTACAGGCTTGCACCCAGAATCAGAGCTTGTCCTTCCAAATCACTCACCAGGACCAAATCCTCACCACAGATGCCTCAGACATCGCATGGGGGGCCCATACCATGCATCTCCAAACCCACAGGTTATGGGTTGCCCAGTCCAAGAGGAGGCATATAAATTGGAAAGAACTCATGGCAGTACAAAAAGGCTTACTGACCTTCAAAGAGAAATTGATACCAGGGGTTCTGGAAATGCAGACAGACAACACGACAGTCATGTGGTACATAAACAGGCAAGGAGGCACACACTCCTTTAACCTGTGCTGTCTAGCCATGCAAGTCAGGGAGACAGCCCACACTCTGGGTCTTTACCTTCTAGCACAATACCTGCCAGGGGAGCAGAACACCCTGACAGATCGCCTCAGCAGGAACTTTCTCTAGTTACCTGTCCTTGACTAAGGGCTCCTCCTACATGGGGCCAAGAAAAAACTGAAGTGGTGACGCAGGCTGGCTCCCTTTATACTCGAGCGTGCTGACATCAGTTAAGCTGTCCTCCAGCCTGGGAGGCAAAATAAGTTTCTCTGGTAGTTGGGCCGGCCAAGGGCTTTCACAGCAGGAAATCCCAACTGTCAGGACTGCAACAGTGAATACACTGGAACATCTACGTTTATGGTAAGTGTACACAACTGTGCTATCTATTTCTAAGGTCGGCCTTTGGTCACTGTGAGGGAATACCTCAGGATTTTGAGTCTCCTAGCATCTGTGATTCTCATAATACCCCTACCCCTTATCCACATGAGGAAGATACGGTGGTATCTGAAGTCTCTCTGGTCTCAGCACAAGCATCCTTTGTTTCTTCAAATTACAGTGCTGGAGTTTGCCTGAAGAAGAATCAGTTGGTGGATATGGCAAATTTCCCTAAATGCAAGTCTCCCCTTCTCCCTCCCTGCTCCAAATCAGTCAGTCACCAGAGACGCATTGGACTTTGCTTGGGGAACAGTTTTGGAAGGGATAAAAGTGCAAGGTGTGCTGGACATCAAGGACAGATGCAGCCACTTAAATATAAGCAATGCCTGCCCTTATCAAGACACTCAACTCTCTGATGGTCCCCTGGACCTCTTCAAGTTGTTACAGACAATATCAAAGTTATGTGATACATAAACAAGCAACCAACGGGGGAACCAATTTTACCCCATTTGCAGACTAGCCATGTTAGCTTGTGATATAGTTTCATAGCAAAGTTTAAGTCTACAGGCATGCTACATCCTGCCAGAGCAAAACTGTGGCAGACAAGCTGAGCAGTACAACGGCCCAACCCACAGGAATGGAAACTAGATCAGGGGGTCTTCCAGGATTTGATCCACCTGTTGGGAGTTCCTCAGGTAGACTTATTTGCCTCTTCTCTGAACAATGTGGCAAGATTCTGCTGCAGAACTTTCCTTTCCTTGGACAGGAATGTCCCTATTGTTTTTCCACCCTTTCAAGTGATATTCAGGGTACTTCTGAAGAATCAAGAGGAGCCCCCAAGATCGTTGTGGTGACTCCCTTCTGGCCCAGGCAACAGTTGTCCTCCCTTCTTTTAGAAATGGCCAAGGGCAGTTACCACAAGCTTCTTCACAGAATGGATCTACTTGAGCAAGATCAGGGGTGTTTTAGACAACCCAACCCCAGTCAGCTTCAACTGACTGCCTGGATGATAGGGTCTTGATTTCCTGTAGGCAACTGTTCAGCAGGTACTGAATCCTGTATTGTCAAATGGAAAATGTTTTCTAGTTGGTGCAAACAACATAACCATCACCCAGTCAGGGATGTTTTTTTCTGTTTTTACAGAATTTGTGTGAGTTGCTATCCTATGGCCTTTCTTACTTCTCCATCAAGGTTCATTTGTAGGCAATTTCAGTACGTCTGCCCATGGATCCTCGTCTTTCAATGAATTCTCCTGTCACAGTGTTTTTGAAAGGGGCTTGCAATTGAAAAAGAAAACCAGTGGCTCCTCCGTGATCTTAATTTTGTGTTAGAGAAGCTAACACTTTTACTCCATTTGAACCAGCTAATCTGTCTGACTTGTCTTTTACGTGGAAAACCATTTTTACTGATTGCTCTGATCTCTGCAAGAAGAGTATCTGTGTTGCAAGCTATTAAGGTGAGTCAGCCGTATCTTATTTTCCGCAGAGATGAGGCTTCTTTGAGAAGTAATCATTCTTTTACGCCTAAAGTGGTATCCAGGTTTACTTCAAGCCAAACTATCCATCTTGCCGTTTTCTTTCCTGAACCTAAAAATGAGAGAGAAAGGATACTTCATACTGTGGATGTCCACAGACAACTCTGGTACAATATTGACAGGACTAAGTCTTTCGGCTATTTAGATAAATTGTTTAATTCTTGTGAAGTTAAAATGAAGAGACCACTTGACAGACCATTTCCAAATGGTTGTCTAAGGCAATGTTATCTTTTGTTATTCTCACCACAACAAAACTATTCCATTTAGGGTCAAAGCCCACTCTACCAGGACATTGGCCCTCTTCTGTGACATTTTAGAAAGGGAAGGATTACAGAAGTATTCTAGAAGCAGCAACTCGGCCCTTTGTACATACTTTTAGAAGGCACTACAAGCTTGATTCCTTCTCTACGTCTAGATTAGGCTTTGCTAGTACCATTCTCCAGGGACTCATGGACCCTTCCCCTTTCACCTCCCAAATGTAGTAAGCTAGAGTAATCTACCCATTCAGCTAAGGATACTTCAGCAGTGATCAGTGTGATTAACATAGTACATTTTTGTAAGAAAACTTACCATAACAGTAGATGTCCGAATGTTCACTGCTGCAGTAGTCATGAGGCAGGATATGGACATGTATTTTTTGTTGTTCCTAGCAATGTCCTTTCAGGGCTTACCCTGTCTTTCTCTTAGCATGAAAGTTATGAAGGGCTTGGCTCCCAAATCTGTTTTTTTTCTTTAGTAATTCAATGAGCTGAGTAATGGTTTGGTTGCGTGGAAGGGATCCTAAAGCTTTGGAAACTGGCTGACTGTTGTATCCAGGATATAACCCGTATAACTAAGGCTACTGCAGCAGTAATCATTCAGATATCTACTGCTGTGGTAAGTTTACTTACAAAACTGTTCTGTGTGAGGTATTCTGGTGGGACCAGAGGAAATCATGGGTAGGAGAGGAGCCAGAGCCCTAGATCCAGTCTCTTGAACAAAGTGCCAAGGATGGCTCCAGTTGGATCCAGTAACTTTCTTTTTTGAACAGGACTGAGTAAGACAACACACATCTAACATTATGGTTAAGTACATAACTTGCGTGTCTCTTTTTCTACCATGTTTTGTAAACTTTGTTTTAATTTTTATCCCATTCATCAGTTGTCCCATGTGTAGTAATTTCTGTATTCCCTAATAACTCTGAATTTCCACTACCCATTCCTAAAATTCCTCTCTCTCTAGCAGGTAAATAGGAGAGTGGCAGTGTCTCATTTTTACATAATTACCCTGCATTTTTAGCTTAATTTTTATTTATGCATGATCTGATGTAGTTAGATTGATTACAGGCTTTTAATTAAACACACAGTTACCTGTGAAATATCCCAGTCATTGTACATCTCTCTTTAAACACCTTTATTGAATTATCACTTGTGGCATTGGCAAAGTTGCATGTATATAAAAGAGAAAAAAAATAACTTGTTCATAGTTACAAGCATTACACACCACATATATTACACACCAAATATTTATTCTTTTGTACAATGTAAGCAATCCAATATTACATAAATTGGTCAATTCATGTCTCATTCCTCGTCCAAAGCATTTTTGGCACGTATTGTTCCCATAATTTCCATTTTTTCTATGTAATTTGACCCTTCCCTTTTCTAAAGATCCCATTTTTTTAATCTCTGTTAGAATATTCACTACTTCAAATATGGTAGGTTTAAACTTTGATTTCCGTTTTCCCAGTAATTCCTTTTTTGGCAGCCACCAGAATTAAACTTAACAAGGCCTCTGTCTCTGCTTGACACAAAAATAAAACTTGAGTGGTGCTGGCTGCCGTCTCTTTTCTACCCAGTGTCCTTTTATAGTCCTTGAAATAGTGAGGTCAGCCCTCCTTTGGGTGCCCAAAGCTGGCTGGCTGGAAGTAGCATGCTGCTAATTCCCATCCAAAGTGAATCGTACAGATGCAGCATTCCTTATATTTGAAAATCTGTTACAGTGAGTTGCTTGCACACTGTACTTTCTATCTCCTTCAACTGTGTAAAGATGATTTCCATAAGTCCTATGAAGTGTTTCACAGACCAAAAAAATCCAATTATAAAAAACTGCATTTATTAAAAAAAAAATCCATGAGAGAATCCATAGAGTTATCACTTTCATGTCAAAAACTATTTACATAAGAAACTCAAGATTCAGGTTTAGCCACCAGAATAACTCTGCTTTAATTTATAAGTGACTTTGTCCACTAACTGGACTTCATCAAATCAATTTGGTCACTGTAACAGAAACACTAGAGACTTCAGACAATGGAAAACAGAACAGACTGATCATGTATACTCATTTTAAAAGTGAGAATAACCAATCACATCATCCCATTTATTTATAATGTTCTGCTCCACATCTGTTTAAACACACAAAAATTTTCCATGTCATTAAAACCAGGTGGGGTAAAACATCTAGCTTCATCTGCAATAATTTTTCTCTCTATTTAAGCAGTTACCAAATAGAGAACTTTGTGCTCTCATCTCCAAAACTAGAGATTTCATCAGACTATAGCAAACATAACAGAGAGATCCTGCCACCAATATTCTTTCCATTCCAACATGTCATCCAAGTGCTAACTTTATGGATTCTATTATGTGAAGTTTTTGAATAAATGCTTTTTTTGCATTTGGATTTTTTGGACTGTTAAATGCTGTTTTTATAGGACTTGTTTTTGGGTTATAGCTGATGTTCATCATATTAATCATTGCTGTAGTAGCCTTAACTATACAAATTATGTCCTATCCTGGTAAGGATGTAACACCTGTCCAGCATCCAAAGCTTTAGAGCACCTTCCACATGCCTAAACTGTCAGGCAGTTTGAGCTGATATGACTAATAGACAAGTTTGAGCACCAAGCTGTTTAGAGCTTCACTGCCGCTGAAGAGTACGTTCCTCTGTGGCTTCCGAGGATTGACAGTTGGATTGGTGCTGTTCCTTTGGTGGATCGAGAAGTTCTCTTTCTGGAAAAACCCACCATTTCCTAAATGTTGTTTGTGTTCTAGCACACTCCTCTTTGGGAAAGTTGTTTTAAAGTCAGGAGTTTTGTGTTTTAATGGACTATCATTTTTTTATTTCCTGTTAATTTAAAAGTTATATAAATTAACTGAAAACCATTTTTTCTGTGGAGAAATTGTGTTTATTTTACTTTTGGGGGGTGCTGGCAGAATGCATTTTGCTGTGAAAACAACTGACCTTTAAAGAGGCATTTGCTGCTTGTCTTTCTCAGAGAAAGAGAACATTTTCAGCTTGACTATGGAGCAAACTATCGGTTCCATGGTTGGTCCTTCATCCAGCCACAAAAAGAAAAAGTTCAACAAGCATTCTTTGCCACCACAACAGGCTTACAATTTGACTCTGTCTGTGATGGATGGCTCTACTGTGGCCATTTTTTTGTAGCTCTGACCACTCATCTTTTACAACAGATCCCTCTGGTGTTGCACTTATAGCAACTATGGATTGGGGGTTAGTCACATTCTCTTCACTAGGCAAGGGAGAGAGTCTTTTGTCAGTCCTGAGAGATGGAACAGGGAAGGCTTCCCTGTTTCATCAGATTGTTGTCTCCATCCCTGGAAAAGCTGCTGCTTCCATTATTAACATGGTTTGCCCCATTTTTCCTGTCAAAAAGAAATAAAAATTAAGCAGGTGTCTACTCGTCTTCAAATTTCCTTGGACTGGAGTAGTTTACTGGGTCTGGCTTGGGGTTTAAGTTCGGCTATTGACCCTTTTTGTATAGCAGTTTCAGGTAGAAGAGAGAAAGATACCTCTTTTCCTGTAGAGATTCACGATTATGAATCTGAACAGCAAGATAAAAGGACAGGTACAGAGTTTTCTACTCAGATTTCTGATTCAGCCTCAGAGGACAACTAAGTTTCTGATTGTCCTTGTGAAGGTTTCTCTTTCTCTTTCTCTGTCTCTGTGACTATTGCTAGAATGTGCTAGTGTTTTCAGTGAGAGAACTGAGGTTTTAGTTCTTCAAAAAATACTATGAGGTGTCACAGAAGGAATTTCCAGAACCTACACCCATTCCTCCTGTTCTGTCTGCTTTAGAGGATGTGTGTGTTCATAGGATCATAGGAGATTACTAGGCTAATGGCTCTGGGGCTCTTATAAGCCTATCCAAGAGTTTATCCCCAAAAAAAGAAACCTCAATCAGTACCTGTCGCCCCTGTCAATGAGGGACACAGGTGGAACCCCTGGGACAAACTTGTGGTTGCCCATACACTCATCAAGGTTACGCTTGGAGGGTCAGCGACGTACTTTGTTAGACATGCATGGGGAGTCTATTCCAGAGACGGGGCAGCCTCTGGGAGACAAACCTGTTTCTCCAGCAGGTTTTGTTAATGTCACATATTAGATTTAAGCCTTTCGATCAAGTACTACGCAAGGAGTTAGACTTAGATAGGGAGCATCTCTAGTAGCGCAGGGTCAAAGATAGGGAGCATCTCTAGTAGAGCAGGGTCTGAGATTGCCTTGTAGGCAAGACACAGATCACCTTTGAGCAATCTGTACGATACAGAGTAGAGTGATAGTGATTTGAGCCTGTCCACATAGGACAGGTGTTGAAGGCATGGATTCTCTGTGAGGTATTTCTGAGGCTTTTCCAGTTTGGTGCAGGTGTGTGGAGAGGTACATACTAAACAGGGTGTTGTACTCCATTATTGACCTAATGAGGGAGGAGTACAGAGAGGTAATAACCTCCTTTTTTCTGGATGAAATCCCTTTACTTATGAGATAAAGCAAGTAAAAGGCTTTTCTGACCACTGCCACTATATGATGGTCAAATGTGAGATTGTTGTCAACTTGTGTACTCAGGTCTCACACCACAGGTTGCGTGCTTAGGGGGTTGCTGCTAATGTGGTAAACAGTAGGGGCCGTGTTCTTGCCGAATGGTATGATGATACATTTTTGGATTTAACTTAAGGTCATGACTTTGGCACCAGTCATTTGTTGCTGTGTGGCCATCTTGAAGTATATTAACATCATTTGGGGAGTCAATGACAGCACCCAACTTACAGTCTGCAAACCTGGTCAGCCACAGGCGTTTTATCTTTGTCTGGACCTCTGAGAAGTAGATGCCAAACAACAGTGGTCCCAGGACGGATCCCTGGGGGACACCACTAGTGACAGGTCTGCTATCGGAGGTAGTGGCACCTATTTTGACCTTGTGGGTCCTATCAGTGAGCCAGTTGGCCACCCACCTGATGAGATAAGGATTTATGCCAAGTTCTGTTAGCTTTTCGATGAAGAGCCCGAGTGGGGGATTGTGTCATAGGCTTTGGCCATATCAAGGTAAGCTGTGTGTACTGACTTTCCCTCATTCAGTGCCTTGGTGACAGTTTCACAAAAATCATCCAGGTTCAATAGGCAAGATCTGCCCTTCAGACTGGGTGGGGTCAAGTGCTTGGAAATTGCATATGTCCTTGTTTATGAGGTCCATAATAATACACTCCATGACCTTACAGATCAGACTTGTCAAGCTAGTGGGGAGATAATTTCCAGGGTCAGTAGTGGCACCACCTTTATGCAATGGGATGACAATGGCAGTTCTCCACTCTTCTGGAATGAGTCCTGTATTTAGGCTATGGTTGAATAGGGTGTTCAATGACCAGGCTAGTTCTTGCTGGTGATGTTGCAGAATGCAGCCTGGGATACTCTCTGGTCCCATGGAGGCTGTGTTCTTTGCCTTAGATAGGGCCTTTAACACTTGATCTACAGAGATGTGAGGTGCGAGGCAAGTATCTGAGATATTGAGTGGGTCTTTGGGGGAGGACAGGGGGGTGAAGTTTGTGCTGAACCTATCTGCTAGCAGGTTGGCCAAGTCAATAGGATCAGTGTAAGTGGTACCATTAAAAACTAATTTGGAAACAAACCTGGACTTTGCCATGGAGGTTTCTGATGTAACTGAAAAAAGCTCTGTGGTTAGCCTTTGTTTTGAAGGCTAGTTTTGATTCATAATTGGCTTTGGAGGTTTTCACTAGTGATCTAATTTGCATATTGAGGCTAAGGAGGGAGTTTTTCCAATTGGGAATGTGCCTTTTTACCCTTGGACAACAGTTTCATCCTTTTGTTGTAAAGCCTGTTGATATTATGTCCACCACATAGGTTTTTGTTTCCTTGAGGAGCAGGTTTTTTAGTTCTGTTGGGTATGGCTGAGTCCATGCAGTTGTACAGGTGCTTGTATACTGTGCTGGCATACTGTTCAGCATATTTGTCTGCATCCTCTGAGGGGGTGAAGGTACTGATATCCTCCCTTAGAAGGTTGTAGTCAGTTTTTGAGAAGTTTTTTAGCCTGGTTTTGGCTGGGGGGGGGGGGGGGGGGGTGGAATAGACACTTCGAATGAGACAAACCGATGGTCTGATCTCACCAGGGAAGAACTTACTGTGGGGGTGGTGCAGCAGTCGCCCATGTTGGTGAGAACCAAGTCTAGATCTCCCCTTGTGGGGGATAAGACAAAGCTGGTCTAGTACGTTAGAATTGATGAAGTCAAAGAATCATTCGGTGAGTGCATTAGAGCAAGAATAGTCCACCAAGTTTATGGTGGGGTAGTTGAAGTCACCAAGGATCGGGGTGTTGGGGGGTACCTTGATGGACTGAAGTAGGTCCAGGTAGGAGGAATGGGTGTTCTGAGTCATGGGGGGGCGTCTATAGCTGGCTATAACTGGGATGGATGTCTTGCCAATTGTCAGTTGCACCTGGAGAAGTTCTAGTGCATCATGCTGGCAAATCATTCTGGAGGTGTGCTGGTCTTTAATGAAAATAGAAACTCCACCACCATTACTCTTCCTGGCCTCATTTTGGGGGTCAGAATGTGTGGAATGAGGTTATAGCTTGGTAAGGCAGGGGTGCTCTCTGCAGCCTTGAACCAAGTTTCCGTGACTGCACAGATGTTAGCATCTTCCAGTGCTAGGAGAGCCTCCAGTGAGTGCATTTTCAGGTTAAGGCTCCAAGTGTTAATCAGCATGACCTTCAATTTGCTTTTTTGACAGATCTTCTATGTTGGAAGATTTGTCTTTGGGACATTGCCTAAAAAGGCACAATGGGGAAGGCAAGAGCCTTGGCCAGAATCCTGAATCCCAGGGATGACAAGTAGAGGCCATCTCTGGCAAAGCATCGAGGCTGGTCAACCATGTCTCCCCAGGCAGACAGATACTGGATCTTGGAATGACACCAAAAACTAAGCCAATTGTTGAAGTCAATTATTTTTTTGTTGGTATTGTGGTATAATTCTTGGTGAAGGTAGGATGCTGCTTAGGGCTAGGATCATACCTGCCTGGGACACATACTCTGACAGCTGAATCATGTTTCTCTTCATGTAGTCCAGGGAGGTACATCTCAAGTCATTCACACCAACATGAACAATAACGAGTCATACTTTTACCTGTTGTGGAGAGACTTAAGTGCGTATGTGATGTGACGGATTCTGGCACCTGACAGACAACTGACCGTGATCTTCTCCTTGTCGAGCCCGGTGAGGGGGACATTGGTTTGTCTCACAACTTGGTCGCCAGTGACTAGTATATTTGATTTAATGTTGTGCTTTATGGGCTGTATGAATTTATTGTTATGCCATATGCGCTGGGTTTGTAAGACACTGGTGTGTTGTCTGCTGTCTGATGTGTTTGGTGTTGTGTGTGGAATGTCTGTGAGTGTTTTTTGGAGGTCTCTGCTGTTTAGGTAAGTTTTTATTGAGGACCTCTTTATATGTGTGTGTGCTGTGCTTGGCTATGTGATGTGGGTGGTGGCAGTCTCCTCTTTGTCAGGGGTACTGACTGAGGCGTGAGAGAGCAAGCATGGTTTATATTTTACTGATATAGTTGCATTTCTTGCAAGTAGAAGAATTATGTGCTAGAAGAGGGTTGGTCCTCAGTGAACATGAGGGAGTTGTTAGACAGTCTCAGTATGCCCATGTCGACCAAGCTGGCAGGAGAAACTGATGGGAATTGTCCAGACATAGTGTTTTGAAACTCTGATGGACTTGGGAAGAGAGGGTTTTGATAAGGGTTTGTCCACAACAGTGTAGACCACAAAAAGAAACCTTCTTAAATATAAAATAACTGGCCCGAAGCCCAAGTGCTAAAACCAAAACTACGAGTGTTACTGCCTGCAGATGTTCTTTGTGTTTCACTGTTGCAGTCATTACATTTGGGTTATCTGCTTGCAGGTAGCCCTCAGTCAGGCTGATTAACAAAGTCTTGGGTCCTGCATCAGTTGCTGTCCCTTCTTCTATGATGCCAGGTCATCAGGGGTATAAAACATGCAGCCGATGCCATTACATCAGTTTTCTTGCTGTGCGGTGCCTGAAGAAAAAGCAGTTCGCAAGTGCCGGTCGGCCGACTCCTGAAATTTTCATTTTCGAGTTTCAGAACCGAAGTCTTCAACTAAAGCTAAGTAACCCTGTTGGGGAAACTTTTTCTTGCTCCTTACCAGTGTCAGTAAAAGTTAATAATTGCATTGCTTGTGGAAAGCAAATACCTCATAAAGATTTTCATTCGTACTGTATTCCTTGCCTAGGTCCTGACCACGACGTACCTTGCTGTCGGTTTTGTGCTTTATTTAATCAGCGCACTATCCGTCGTCTGTATATTTTCACCTCTAAATATTTTGGTTCTCTGTTTAATTATCCAGAAATGTCGTTGGTTAGCCTTCCGACTACCGGGATTCTGAAAAAAATGCGAAGATAGACTGCCGAGGCGCTTTCGCAGCACCTGATACCCGCTATTTCTGATTTGCAGGCCTCTACTGAGACCCATTCGGAGTCCGGTATGCCGCAAGATGCTTCAACTATGGAACCCGTGGATGTCTCTACCTTGGATGGGTCCGGAGCTGCTGTGCAGGCACCAACTTCTATGGGTGTATTCAGGCCTACAGACTTGCATATTAAACCGATGTCTCCTCCTTTACTTAGGCCTAAATCTCAATCCATGCCTAAAAAACCGATGCCCAGGCCACATGCTCAGGCCTCTCTGCCTAAAAAACAAATGATAAGAATAGCTGAAGATCTAATAACTCTAATCGGGGTACCCAACCCCCTTCTAAGAGGCCTAGGACTGAAGTTGGTTATGAATCTTCTGATCAGAGTTCTGTTTTTTCTGATTCTTCTGATGATCTGGATTTGCCCTTACCTACTTATGAAGATTCTGATGCAGAGGACTCCATTCCCTCTGTTTCCCCTCCTGAGGATTTTTCTTTTGGGAAAACCTTACATACTCTAAGGGAGCATTTCCACTAGGAAAGCCAGGATTTTTCTGATTCAAAAAAGAGGCTTAGGGATTTCCTCCTCCTACCTCAGCAGAGGGCTTTAGCTATTCCTCCTGTACTAGACATTGTTGCTGATGCTTTTTCGGAATCCAGTTTGGCCCCTGATTCCCTGCCTCCTGCTCCCAGAAAACCTGACAGATACTACAGGGTCCCTGAGTCCCACAAGTTCCTTTTTAAAAATCCTATTGCAGATCCAGAGACTATTTCACAGGGGCCCAAGGGCATTAAGACTTCTACTGCTAAAAATCCTACCCCTTTTGATAGAGACTCCAAGGTGCTTGATAGATGGGGTAAGAAGGTTTACACTTCTGCAGCCTTGGCCATTAGGGCTTTAAACTGCCAGTTTCATATGTTAAAGTATCAGCAACATGTTATTGGACTGCTTAAACAGAAAGTTATGTTGATTCCTGACTGTGTGAAAAATAAAGAATTACAGGATTTAATGCATTCTGCTGAACAAGTTGGAAAACATACTTTGCAATGTGGTTTTTGATTCATTAGAGGCCTCTTGCAGGGCTGCTGTTACTGGGTCTGTGTTCAGAAGGCATGCTTGGCTTAAGGCGCAATCTTTGCCTGATCATGTTAAAGCTAAATTGTTGGATGCTCCTTTAAATCACGACCGTCTGTTTAGCAACAAGGCTGAGGAAGTTCTTGAAAAGATGGAGGATAAAGCTAAATCTATGCAAACTGTTAAAGATTTTTTACAGGTTCGGCCTCCTAGATTTAGTGGGCACTGCCCTTCTAGGAATTGGTCCTTTCCAGCCCCTTCCAGGTCATCTCAACCCAGACACAGCAAAAACCTCAGGTTTCAGTCCTTGGGGACACACAGAACTAGGCAGTGGGGGGCCTCCACTTCCAGATCTGGGAATAAGACTCCCCCCTATGGAAAACTGTCCCAATGACTTCCTTTTAAAAATTTCCAAGCACTTATCAGCTGACTGCCCCTTTGGGGGGAAAGATTGCAAAGAACTGGGAACTCATTACCCAGGACAAATGGGTTTTAAATATAGTGTCCCAGGGATACAGATTTCACTTCCACACATTGCCAACACCAAGCGGGCCGCCGGACCTACCCCCAAATCAGTGGGCAGAGGCCCAAAACAAGTACTTTCTCTCTTAAGCATGGGAGCTATTCATCTGGTACCAGAAGAGGAAAAAGGACAAGGTTTCTACTCGAGACTTCTCCTGGTACCCAGAAAAGACGATTCATGGCATCCTGTCCTGGACCTGTCTACTCTAAACACCTTTTTGGAGATTCCAAAATTCAAGATGCTGACTCTTCACCAATTACTTCCTATGCTAGGCAAAGATGCCTGGGTGGCAACACTAGATTTAAAAGAAGCATACCTGCACATCCCAATCAGGGAATCTTGCAGAAGATACCTACGCTTCAAAGCAGGCTACAAGCACTATCAGTTCTCTGCACTGCTCTTTGGCTTATCTACTGCGCCCAGGGTATTCACAAAGTGCCTGGCTCCAGTTACTGCATTTTGCAGGCAAAGAAATATTCAAATATACCCATACCTGGACGATTGTCTAATTCAGGCAGAAAGCCAGGACATACTTTTGAATCATCTGGCCTTTGTACAAAAGGTTCTAACTTGTCTGGGGTATACCATAAACGAAAAGAAATCACACCTGGTACCCTGTCAACAAATTATATTCCTGGGAGCAAGCTTGAATACAACTTCCCAGATGGCTTACCTCACGCCAGAGAAATAAATTCATTTGACAACCTACTTCAAACAAGTGGCCACAAAAACCCTGCTATCTGCAAGACAAATACTGCAAGCCTTGGGGTTCATGGCCTCCTGCATTCTTCTAATTCCATATGCAAGACTGCATATGAGGAAACTACAGTGGTATCTAAAAAGCCTATGGTGTCAACATTCTCAAGACCTAGAAACAATGATTCCTATCATACCTTGCCTACGCCTAGAGTTCCTCTGGTGGGCAGAGGCCTGCCACCAAAACAAGGGACTACCTTTCACACCATCCCCTGCCACCCAAACCCTAACAATAGACACACACACTATGCATGGGGGGCTCACCTGGCAGGGAGGTGCATTCAGGGCAAATGGAACACAAGTCAAATGCTCTGACAGCCTTAAAGGACCACATTCTTCCAGGACAGCTAATGGTAAAGACGGACAACACCACTGTTGTGGTACATAAACAAGCGGGGGGGTACACTTTCTTACCCCCTCTGCAGGCTAGTCATGGCATTGTGGAACACAGCCTTGAGCTTCCAAGTGCACCTACAAGCTCAATTCCTGCCAGGAAAATTAAATACACTGGCAGATGGACTAAGCAGAAACCTCATGGACCCACACGAGTGGAAACTGGAACTAAGGATTTTCAACATGTTGACAAGCAAATGGGGGAGCCCAGATATAGACCTGATGTTCTTCGTGTTTCACTGTTGCAGTCATTACATTTGGGATAATCTGCTGGCAGGTTGCCCTCAGTCGGCCTGAATATCAAAGTCTTGGGTCCTGCATCAGTTGCGGTCTCTTTTTCCATGACGTCAGGTCGTCAGGGGTATGAAACATTCAGCCGACGCCATTTTATTCAGGCTTTCTTGCTGCGTGGTGCCCGAAGCAGAAGCAGTTCGCAAGTGCCGGTCGGCCATCTCCTGAAATTTTCGGATTCGAGTTTCAGAACCGAAGTCTTCAACTAAAGCGAAGTACGCCATTGGGGAAACTTTTTCTTGCTCCTTACCGATGTCAGTAAAAGTTAATACCGTTGGTAGGTTTACCCCTGGGATCTCTTCTGTGTCCCTACTAGACAGAGGCACAGTAAACTAACTTTAAAAGGGCTGTCTTCTGTGACCTACTATACAGAGGCACAGTCAACTAATCTAAAAGAGTGGCAAAAGCCAAACACACTCTGGCTAGGCTTATAAATGCCCTAGGGCAGATAGCCTAGTATCAACCTATGAACCAACGTATAATAATTGCATTACTTGTAGGAAGCAAATACCTCATAAGGATTTTCATTTGTACTGTATTCCTTGCCTTGAACAAACCTATAATAATTGCATTACTTGTAGGAAGCAAATACCACATAAGGATTTTCATTTGTACTGTATTCCTTGCCTAGGCCCAGATCATAACGTGCCTTGCTGTCGGTTTTGTGCTAGATTTAACCAACGCACTATTAAGTATCAGTATATTTTTGCTTCAGAATATTTTGGATCCAGATTTAATTACCCTGAAATGTTATCTGTTAGCAATCCGACTACCGGAGTTCACAAAAAACGCAAAGAAAAAGACAGAGACAGACCATCGAGCTCCAAAACCGACGAAGCTTCTCCCAAGCCAGTCGCTTTCGCAGCCCCTGATACCCGCTGTTTTTGAGTCGCAGGCCTCTACCGAGACCCATGCAGAGTCTGGTATGCCGTGAGATTCTCAGAGTATTGAACCTGCGGATGTCTCTCCCTTGGATGGGTCCGGAGACACTGAGCAGGCACCGGCTTCTGAGGGTGTTTTCAGGCCTCAACATTTTTATATAAAACCGATGCCAGCTTCAAAAACAAGATCAAAAACATCTTCCAAGTCTAAAAAAACTGACGCATGAGCCACGTGCTCAGGCCCCTATGCCTAAAAAACAGATGATCAAAATGGCTGAGGACTTAATTACCTTGATCAGGGGATCCCAAAAGCAATGGGGTGCCTCCACCTCCAAATCTGGAGGAAACAAAGCACAACCCTACAGTAAGCAATCTCAACGACTTCCCTCTACCTTCACCAAGCGCTTATCTTTTGGAAGCCCCTTGGGGGAGGGGGGGATTAGCACTTCATGCTCACAATTACCCAGGACAAATGGGTATTAAACATAGTATCCCAGGGGTACAGATTTCATTTCCATACTTTGCCAACTCTAAATGGTTGGCCAGATCTGCCACAGACTCAGTGGGCAGAGGCTCAGAAACAAGTTACGTCCCTCATGGATATGGGGGCTATTCAACCAGCACCAGAACAGGAAAAAGGGCAAGGTTTTTATTCAAGACTTTTCCTGGTACCCAGAAAAGACAATGCCTGGCATCCAATACTGGACTTATCGATTTTGAACATGTTCCTGGACATTCCAAAATTCAAAATGCTTACTTTGCAACAGCTACTGCCTATGCTGGGCAAGAACGCTTGGTTAGTGACTATAGACTTAAGAGGCATACCTGTGTATCCCAATATGGGAATCGTGCATGTTAAAGCTAAATTGTTGGATGCCCCTTTACAGCATGATACTCTGTTTGATAATAAGTTAGAATCTATTTATTAACAACTGTGAATTTGCCGGTTGTTGGTGTTTGTACAAACGTTTTCTGGACGATATTTGCATCTTTTGGACAGACACCCAAGAAAGATTTTTTGAATTCCTGACTTGTATCAAAGGAACTTTTTTGAATTTTACACACAACTTTAATAGTCAAGAATTGATTTATTTGGATATTTCTCTGAGCAAGTTGGACAATGCTTTCTCTTCAAAAATACATAGGAAAAAAATCTTTTCTAACTCTTTTCTTTATTTCACCAGTGGTCACCCGTTTTTCCAAAAGAAGAATTTACTTAAAGGACAGTTGGTTAGGACCAGTTGTATGACATCACAAGATGAAGAATTTACAAAAGATTGTGGCTTTGTTATGGATATGTTCAGGGAGAGAGGTTATCCAGAAAATTTAATTTGTGAGACTATCCAGGAAGTTGTGGAGGGAAGAAAGGGGAGGTTTGCCCCTATTTTGGGTCAAGATGAATTTGCTGAATCCAATACAATTGTTAATCAGAACATTACCAATAGTTGGGAGCAAGCATACATTATGGATTATACGGATGATTCAGGTGTCATTAAACAGATTGTTTCTAGGGAATGGGACAGATTCAGACAAATATCAGACCTGGATTATATACACAGACAACCCTTAAAATTTATATCCAGAAAGGATTTGAATTTTAAGAAACTGAGTTTGGGGGGTTCAAAATTTAGAAATGGACCTGGAAGAGTGGGAACTTTTAAATGTGGGTTCTGTTCTCAATGCCCGCATATAGTTAGTAGTTCCATTATACACATTCCCAGTAGAAACAAGCAGATTACAAGTATTAATTTTTCTAATTGCAACACTAACGGGGTTGTTTATTTAGCCACCTGCCATCATTGTTATTCATTTTATGTAGGGAAGACTGAGAGGAAGCTGAAGTCCAGAATTTATGAACATTATTATGAAATTAAAAAGCAGAACGTGAATAATGCATTATTTCTTCACACATTAACATGTCAACAAGCTTCCTTCAATTTCTTTGTTTTGGAAGTTGTTCCCAAGGAAGTTAGGGGTGGTATGTGGGAGGCTAAATTAGAATACAGGGAGTTATATTGGCAGATCATTTTGGAAGCTAGAAAAAGCCCTGGTCTGAACGACATGCTATCCCTTCTGCCTGTCCTTAAGTTAAGCGGTGCAAAACTATAACACTATATTTCCAGCAGATGGCAGTATATAACTATACATATACATTGGTTTTCATAGTGCACAACACTAATCAAATAATAGCTCTTGTAATACAAGAATATTTACTAAAAAATATATATAAATATACATATTTTATTATAAAAGAGAATATTCTATTATATAGGAGGATATTTTAGGATTTTTTAACCTGAAAGTTTTATTTTATTTTACTTTGTAACCTTTTTACAAACAGGTCTAGTAAGGTACACAAATTCATTCATTTATTTATTCTATTACTCACTAGAGTGGGTTTTTATTGAATAATTTTTATTAAATGATTATTAATTGATTTAGAACAGCCTACATAAGAGATGTTGTAACATTCATTTACCATTTGCCTTCTGAAGAAGACGTTCGAAAACGTATTCCAAGTGTTTAGCGTTAAAGAGATTTTGTCTGTTTACTATCGAAGAAACTGTTTTGGATATTTTTTCAACTCAGTCTTGGGCCCTTATTTGGTTTCTCCAAGAGAACCATTTGTCTAGGCATACCTGTATATCCCAATATGGGAATCGTGCAGAAGATACCTCCGCTTCAAGGCAGGGTTTTTGCATTACCACTTCTCTACACTGCCCTTTGGCTTATCTACTGCGCCCAGGGTCTTTACAAAGTGCCTGGCACCAGTAGTTGCATTTTGCAGACAAAGAAGCATACAAATTTATCCTTACCTAGACGACTGTCTCATTCAAGCAGAGAACAAGGACATTCTTCTTCAACATCTGGCGTTTGTAAAAAGGCTTCTAACATGCCTAGGGTACACAATAAATGAAAAGAAATCCCAACTGGTACCCTCTCAAATAATTACATTCCTGGGTGCAAGCTTGAATACAACTGCCCATATGGCTTACCTTACACCAGACAAAGGCCACTGACAACATACGTCAAACAGATGGCAACAAAAACCCAGTTATCTGCAAGACAAATTCTGCAGGCTTTGGGGTTCATGGCATCCTGCATTCTACTAATTCCATATGCAAGACTGCATATGAGGAAACTACAATGGTACCTAAAAAGTTTATGGAGTCAACATTGTTAGTCTGGAAACAATGATTCTCCTCATTCCCTACCTACAACAGGAGTTTCTTTGGTGGGCAGAGACATGTCACCAAAACAAGGGACTGTCATTCACTGTACCCCCCGCCACCCAAACCTTAACTACAGACGCATCAGACTATGCTTGGGGGGCCCACCTGGCAGGGAGATGCATTCAGGGCATATGGAGCCCAAATCAAATGCATCTGCATATCAACCAGAATGAGAAGCTAGCTGTTCAGAATGCTCTGACAGCCTTCAAGGACTTACTTCATCCAGGACAACTACTGATAAAGACGGACAACACCATGGTTATGTGGTACATAAACAAGCAAGGGGGTACCAATTCCTACCCCCTTTGCAGACTAGCCATGGCATTGTGGAACACAGCTTTGACTTGCCAAGTACATCTTCAAGCTCAATTCCTGCAAGGAAAACAAAATACTCTGGCAGACGACCTAAGCAGAAATCTTATGGACCCGCACGAGTGGAAACTGGATCCACAAATCTTCAGCATGGTAACACAGAAATGGGGGAGCCCAGCATAGATCTATTTGCTTCTCCTCAAAATTATCAACTGGACAAATTCTGCCCAAGGACTTATCACAGACAAGCATGGAAAGTGGACGCCCTATCCTTCAGTTGGACAAATCTATCAGTCTGTGCCTTTCCCCCTCTGCCTCTTCTCTCCATGGTCTTACTAAAGGTAGACAGGAAAAAACAAAAATTATCCTGATTGCTGCAGACTGGCCTCACCAGCACTGGTACCCAATTCTAAGGAATGTGTCTCAACTCCCTCCTTGGTACTTGCCTCAAATACCTCATCTACTGTCTCAGCAGAACAGTCAAATTCTGCACACTCGGCTCCAAACTCTGAACCTTGCAGCATGGCTTGTCATTTAATTATTCAAACAATACCTCTCAGTAAATCTGTGATGGATGTCATTTTGGAAGCCAGAAGGCTTGGCACTAGAAAATCTTATGCTGATAAATGGAAGAGTTTCTGTGCTTGGAACCAATCACAAGGAACTGACACAGCAAAACCAAATATCCCTCAGATTTTACAGTACTTGAACTGAGATGCTTAAAGGCCTATCTTTGTCTTCAATAAAAATCCATGCCTCTGCCATCTTGGCTCATTACAACACGGAGCCTCCCCTCTTTTCTCATCCTCTGCTAAAACAGTATCTTAGCGGGGCCAAAAATTTAAGGCCTCCCAGATCATCACCATCTCCTGCATGGGACCTCAATTTTGTAATGGAAAAACTCACCCTGCCTCCTTTTGAACCATCTTGCAAAACCGCTTTCCTCTTGGCAATCACTTCAGCAAGAAGGGTTTCAGAACTACAGGCTCTCATGGCTGTGGAGCCTTTTATTACATTTTACCCGGACAGGATGTCCCTCAGGACCAATCCTTCCTTTATGCCTAAGGTGGTATCCAGTATGGCTCTTAACCAAACAACATTTTACCCAAAATCCGCAGAACAAGGGGGAGCAGATTCTGCATTCATTGGACGTACACAGACAACTAAGATTCTACTTAAACAAGGCCAAATCTCTAAGAAAGTCTGAGCAACTACTGGTGGCATTTGCTTCAGGATCAGAGGGGAAGGCTATATCAAAGCAGACTATTTCTAAGTGGATAAACCACTGCATTCGTTTCTGCTACTTGCACCATGGTAAACCTGTACCCAAGGGAATCAGGTCACATTCCACCAGGGCTGCCTCTACCTCAGCAGCCTTTCTCAGAGGAGTTCCAACCAAAGACATTCTAGAAGCTGCTACATGGAGCTCTGTTCATACCTTCACAAAGCATTATCATTTGCCTCTCTTCTCCAAATCCAGAGCAGGCTTTGCCACTGCAGTTTTGCAGGGCTTCATAGCTGCTCCTAATGCTATTTAGTTCCATCCTCCAATGCATAGCTTTGGGATTCTATCCAAATGTAATGACCAACAGTGAAACACGAAGAACATAGTACAGTTGTGTACACTTACCATAAATGTAGATGTTCAAGTGTATTCACTGTTGCATTCCAGGTTACCTACCCGCCATCCCCCTTTTCTATAACTTATCTTTCCTTCACTATATTCTAAAGCCTTTGTGGTGTATTTGCTTTTAGATGAAGGTAAAGTTTATGTTGCTAAAAGTGCATTTACATATATTGATGTTTATATACATATATATATATATATATATATATATATATATATATATATATATATAGATATATATATATATATAGATATATATATAGATATATATATATAGAGATAGATAGATATGTATAGATATATATATATAATTTGCTCCCCATTTGGGGGGCACCTGACATCTGGGGCGAGAAAAACTGAATAAAATGGCGTCGGCTGCATGTTTTATATCCCTGACGACCTGACGACATGGAAGAGGAGACAGCAACCGACGCAGGACCCAAGACTTAGATATTCAGGCCAACTGAGGGCAACCTGCCAGCAGATTACCCCAAATGTAATGACTGCAACAGTGAATGCACTTGAACATCTACATTTATGGTAAGTGTACACAACTGTACTTTTGCCTTTCCCCAGAACTACCAGTTGGACAAATTTTGCACAAGGACTCCCCACAAACAATTTCGGAAAGTGGATGCTCTGTCCTTCAGCTGGAAACACCTATCAGTCTGTGCCTTCCCCCCTCTGCCTCTGCTCTCGAAAGTACTACTAAAAATCAAGCAGGACAAACCAAGAATGATTTAGATTGCTCCAGACTGGCCACGCCATCAGTGGCACCCCCTCCTGCGCAGTCTGTCACGGTTATCTCCATGGCACCTGCCTCAGACTCCTTCCATGCTGTCTCAGCAGGAGAACCAGATTCTGCACCTTCAGCTTCTAACACTGTACCTTGCAGCCTGGCTAATTAATCTCTCCTTTACCATCCCTCAGCAAACCTGTGATGGATGTCATTTTAGAGGCAAGGAGGCCTAGTACTAGAAAATCTTATGCTGAAAAATGGAAAACGCCCAATTTACCTCAGATTTTACAGTACTTAACTGAGATGCTTCACAAGGGCCTGTCTTTTTCCTCCATTAAAATCCACGCCTCGGTCATTTCAGCTCATTATAACACAGAACCTCCCCTCTTCTCCCATCCACTGCTCAAGCAGTTCCTCAGAGGGACCAAATATTTGAGACCACCCAGGAGAGCTCCAACCCCAGCCTGGGACCTCTTAACTTTGTCTTGGAGAAACTCACTCTACCTCCTTTCGAGCCAGGTGCTACTGCAGACTTAAAATTTCGTTCTTGGAAAACAGCTTTCCTTTTAGCAATCACTTCAGCTAGAAGGGTATCTGAATAACAGGCCCTTATGGCAGTGGAGCCTTTCATTATCTTTCATGCGGACAGGGTGTCCCTCAGAACCAATCCATCCTTCATGCCCAAGGTGGTATCCAGTGTGGCTCTTAATCAGTCCATTCATTTGCCAACCTTCTTTCCCAATGCACAGAATAAAGGGAAACGGATACTGCATTCCTTAGATGTGCACAGACAACTTAGATTTTACTGGGACAGGACTAAACCACAAAGGAAATCTGAACAACTGCTGGTGGCATTTGCTGCAAGGGCAGAGGCGAAGGCTATTTCAAAGCAAACCATTTCTAAATGGATAAGCCATTGCATTCATTTCTGCTATAAGCACCATGGAAAACCTATCCCCCAGGGGATCAGACCTCACTCCACCAGGGCTGCATCTACCTCTACAGACTTTCTCAGAGGCGTCCCTACCAGGGACATCCTAGAAGCAGCTACCTGGAGTTCTGGACTTACTTTTACCAAGCATTATCATTTGCCAATTTTCTCTAAATCCAGAGCTGGCTTTGCCACTGCAGTCTTGCAGGGCCTTATAGCTGGCTGTAATGCTATCTAAATTACTCCTCCCAACCATAGCTTTGAGAATCTACCCAAATGTAATGACTGCAACAGTGAAACACGTAGAACATAGTACAGTTGTGTACACTTGATGTTTGAGTGTATTCACTGTTGCAGTCCTGGTTACCCTCCCTCCAGCCCCCTAACTTCTTTTGGCTATACCTCTACTTTCCTTTGCTATGCTTAAAAGCCTTTTTGGTGTATTTGCTTTTCTGTTGGAGTTGTATCTTTGTGCTTTTATATTTAATTGCTTCCCATGCGGGGGGCACTTGACATCTAGGGCAAGAAAAACTGATGTAAAGGCATCTGCTGCATGTTTTATACCCCTGATGACCTGACGTCATGGAAGAAGGGACAGCAACCGACACAGGACCCAAGACTTTGTTAATCAGGCCGACTGAGGTCTACCTGCAAGCAGATAACCCAAATGTAATGACTGCAACAGTGAATACACTCTAGCATCTACATTTATGGTAAGTGTACACAACTGTATTTTTTCCTGATAGTCAGCTAACTGCCCCTAAAAAGGCAAATAGGATGTATAAAGTTGGAGTCTTAAGTTTTTATATACTGTACCCAAACCTAACCCAGCAACTATAGTTTTAGTTGATCCTGCTGCTGATATACACTTAATTCCAATTCTACTCTTTCTGATGAAGTTGGGAAAATTATTGATAAACATTGGAAAACTGTATATTTCTGAAACTTTTAATTTTCAGAATTTTGAATTGTCCGGCTCGTATGTTCTGGCTAATTTTGAAAGTATGGGAAATAAGGTATTTGCAGATTCTTCTTGTGAGGAAAAATCTCAAAATAATTTAGATTTTTGTAATGCACAGGTCACTACTCATTTTTTTTACAGTATGCGTATGACTCTATTGATAATACCAATGGCCAAAGCCCTGGAAGAAATGTTTTGAGGGAGTTTGCTTGGCTACAGTCTCAGAACCTCCCAGATGATACAGAAAATGAGATTTTAAATTATCCTTTAAAGATTTACGTTTTGGACCATGTGCTGCAAAAGTGATTAAAAAGTGTGATGAAGGGGTAAGCTGATCCAGGGAATATCTAAAGATTTTTCAGCCCGCCTTTTCCAAATTGTCTAAGGGATTCTCTAACTCCTCATGCATGTATGACAAAAAGCAGAATAAACAGTCTCCACAAAATACAGGTATTCAGACATTTAAGAAGAAATGGCAGGGGGAATCCAACCAGAAGCCAAAAACCTCCCAAAACCAAGGACAGACCATGTCTGAATCAAGAATTCAAGAGACTTTGTGACCCCTTCCACCCTGGCCCCCTTTTTCTTCCAGAAAGTCTGAGTTTCCATTTTTCTGTGTGGCAATAGATAGTTCCACATAAATGGGTTCCGAAGATCATTCATTAAGGTCACAGATGGCAATGGAAGGAAATTCCTCCTTTCTAAGAGGTCATTCCTAATCCTCCAGATCAGACTTTTGTTTCTACCGGCTGTTCATCACATACTTTCCCAAGGAGTGTTAGAATCAGTTCCTTATTCCCAGGTAGGGAAGGGTTTTATTCAAGGATGTTCTTGGTATCAATGAAAAAAATGCTTGGAGACCAATTCTGGATCATTCATTCTTAGCCAACTGCAGGGTGGAAAAGCACGCAAAAGAACACCAATAAAACATCAAAAGAGTGCTTGAGGCGAAGCAATAACAAACGAAGTATATCCAACCATTTATTTAAAGTATTCACAGAACAGCCGAGTCAAGCATAAACGCCTTTACACAATTATTTGCGTTTTCGTCTCAATAGGAAGACTTCATCAGATGACCAGTGTAAAGTAAATTGAGTCTTTTATATTGAAAGTTAATACTAAACCAATGAATTTGTACAAAATACATTTAAAAGGACCAATGAAATTTCCACAAGGACCACAATATTACAATGCTATTACACGTTCATTAAAATCAATTTTCAAATATAATTACACATCTCAAACTAAAAAAAGTTCATATTCCAAGTTAAATTTCCTTAAAAATTGATTAAATAGTTAAAATAAATGTATCTATCTTGTCATTTAAAAAATAAGTTCAAAAGTTTCACTATCCTTTTTTATGTGGTTATATGTCTGCATGAGTTAAGAAAACATTGCCATCTCCTGGCAAAAAAATATAATTGCATCCCCAGCCAGTTAAGGTTTTGCAGATCTTAATTTCAACAGTGGCAAAATAGAGACATAATCATTCAACCCAGGGAAATTTCCTGCTTCAAGGGTGACTTGCCACCACAGTTCTCTGAATTCTATCCTCTCTTCCCATGGGCCTCCCCTAATATCATTTTTAATATGTTCCAGTACAAAGAAGGAAAAATCAGGTTTTGCACATAACTTAGTGTGCTTAAACAAGGCACTGGTTTCTTTCTTTACTGCCATGTCATAAGTATGTTTGTAGATCCTTCTTTTTAACATTCTTTCGGTTTTTCCGACATAGAAGGATCTACAAACCAAACAAATAGCCAAATAGATTATTCCTTTTGTTTCACAGTTGTAATAGTCAGTACTTTCAATCCATCTTTTCCGACTCTCCAAATAAACTTTGTCTGTGTTCATAATATACACACATTGGGAGTAATGTCCACACTTGTATGTCCCTAACCTCCTTCTGCTGTGAATGGGTTTGTTGCCCCTATTTTCAAGTATGTTCTTAAGACTCTGTGAAATTTTTACACCACTTTAAAGGGAAAATTAGAAATATTGTCCAGATCCGAAAGGGCCACAAATCTGTTCCATTCTTTGTTAAAAATTTTTTTTAGTATTGTCATTCAAACCATTGTATTCTAAAATTATTGCTTGTTAAGTATTATTTGTATTATTTTTATCCTTAAATGAATCAACATCACTAGTTTGGTCCCTTTGACCTTGGATAGGTTTGAATATATTACTTCTTCCTTCTTCAACCTCAATCCTGATGTTTTTGATAAAATCCTGGGGGTAGCCTCTCTCAATAAACATCTTGTCTAGCAAATTATACTCTAACCAAAAATCAGAATCCAGTCATACAGCTCCCCCTTCCAAACTGACCCTTTACTATGTTTTTCTTACAGTGTGGGGGGTGTGCACTTAAATAATGACGGAAGGAATTGCAAAAGGTAGATTTTCTGTATATCTTGGTTTCAAACTTATTGTCTAACTTGTATACCTCTAAATCCAGGTATTGTAAATTTTCATTTGATAATTTATAAGTAAAATTTTAAAAAATAGTAGTTTTCTTCATATATTTCATAAAATCTTCAAACTTTTATTTTCCTGCTGTCCAAAAAATAACTATATCATCCAGAAACCTCTGGTAGAGGCTCCAACAGGAGCTAAATTCAGAATCTAAAATGTACTTTTCCTCCCATTTGGCCAATACTAAGTTGGCATAGGTGGGGCCACACGCTGTGCCCATTGTCACCCCTTGAATTTGCTGGAAGAATTCTCCATTGAAACATATGAAATTGTACTTCAAAACCATATCCATTAAAAGCACATTCAATAATTTCTCATTATGAGTTACCACCAGGTCCTCAAAAACAATTTCCTGAAACATTTCTGTACCAATAGAGTAGGGTATACAAGAAAACAAATCTATAATGTCGATAGTTACAAAAAGAAGGTCTTCATGATATGTCATTAGAAATTTCTCTCAAGAGATCCCATGAATCTTTTAAAATAGCTTTCCTTCTAATCCACAAATGTTTTAATTTGGTGTCCACATATTTAGCTAGAGGGTAAGTTTTGGACCCATCAGCCGAAACTATGGGCCTCAACGGTGGATCCCTCTCATTTTTGTGGGTCTTGGGAATTCCAAAGATGGTGGGTATCCTAGGTTTGTCTACTTTCAAATATGTATAAATTTTTTTGGTCAATAAGGCCTTCATGTAACATATCAGTAAGGCCTATATCAATTTTATTATAGGCTATGTTCACCTCATTCTTGGAGACAGGAATATTAAATAATTGTGGTTTGAATATTTTAAGACTAATTATCAAACAAAACATAAGATGGCAGGATGATTTACAGAAAAGTATTGATGAGCTTGACCAGTGTATTAAGGATGATTTAATCTTCACTATTAGTGAAGAAAAGGAAAAATACTTTAGCGTAAGAACTGAGATTGATAATAAATGTGGTGAAATGGTGCACAGAAAATTAAAAAAACTGGAACGAGATATTAATGAATACGAAAGTAATACCAGTTACCCCAAACCTTGTTATGGGTTTAATAAGAATGGGCCTGATAATAGACAGGTCAATGACTATCCCAATCCTGACAATGGCTTAAATAGCAACCCCCATCAGGAAGAGGATGATGCTGATTATGACCAGGCTTTTCCACCTTTACGTAGATCGGAAAGATTGATGAACAAACCAGGGTATCCACAAACAAATTTTTATTGGAGGTGGGGGGAGAAGGGGGGGAGAGGGCGATATTAGATTATACCCATCCTCACCTTTGGGGATCAACATATTTTAGTAGATGGTGTCAAGAATACATACAAAGATTTTTCTATATACAATTTTAGCAATATGTTGTTAGAGAGAGAACATTTTGACCTACTGTCAAAGGGTTTAAAGTTTATTCCCTATAGGAAAGGAGACCTAACAAAGTCCCTGTTAGATGTTAAAATATTTCTAAGGAAAGTAAATCTAAGTTTAATGTTACCCACTGACAATATGAAAAACGACCAAGGTTTAAAACGAAGGACTATTTACAACCCCCCCCCCCCTTCACCCGCAGTTAAAAAAATCTGGAAAAGATTATTGAGACGGAACTTAGGAACGAACAAAACAAAATTAAATACAAGCCTAATCTAAGTAATAAAGAGAAGGAGCTACTCGAATTGAAAACCAATTCTAATATTCGAGTGATGAAACCAGATAAACGGGGTGGGGTTGTTATCATGGATAGTATTCAATATGAGGGTAAAATGAACTCGATATTAAGGGATGACTCAAGATATTCCTATGTCTCCAAGAATGAGGTGAACATAGCCTATAATAAAATTGATATAGGCCTTACCGATATGTTACATGAAGGCCTTATTGACCAAAAAATGTATACATATTTGAAAGTAGACAAACCTAGGATACCCACCATCTTTGGAATTCCCAAGACCCACAAAAATGAGAGGGCTCCACCATTGAGGCCCATAGTTTCGGCTGATGGGTCCAAAACTTACCCTCTAGCTAAATATGTGGACACCAAATTAAAACATTTGTGGATTAGAAGGAAAGCTATTTTAAAAGATTCATGGGATCTCTTGAGAGAAATTTCTAATGACTTGTATCATGAAGACCTTCTTTTTGTAACTATTGACATTATAGATTTTTCTTGTATACCCTACTCTATTGGTATGGAAATGTTCGAGGAAATTGTTTTTGAGGACCTGGTGTTAACTCATAATGAGAAATTATTGAATGTGTTTTTAATGGATATGGTTTTGAAGTACAATTTCATATGTTTAAATGGAGAATTCTTCCAGCAAATTCAAAGGGTGGCAATGGCTCGCAGCATCTGGCCCCCACCTATGCCAACTTAGTATTGGCCAAATGGGAGGAAAAGTACATTTTAGATTCTGAATTTAGCACCTGTTGGAGCCTCTACCGGAGGTTTCTGGATGATATAGTTATTTTTTGGACAGCAGGAAAAGAAAAGTTTGAAGATTTTATGAAGTATATGAAGGAAACTACTATTTATTTTAATTTTTACTTATAAATTATCAAATGAAAATTTGCAATACCTGGATTTAGAGGTATACAAGTTAGACAAGAAGTTTGAAACCAAGATATACGGAAAATCTACCTTTTGCAATTCCTTCCTTCATTATTTAAGTGCACACCCCCCCACATTGTAAGAAAAACATAGTAAAGGGTCAGTTTGTAAGGGGGAGCCATATGATTAGCCTGGATTCTGATTTTTGGTTAGAGTGTAATTTGCTAGAAAAGATGTTTATTGAGAGAGGCTGCTCCCAGGATTTTATCAAAAACATCAGGATTGAGGTTGAAGAAGGAAGAAGTAATAGATTCAAACCTATCCAAGGTCAAAGGGACCAAACTAGTGTTGATTCATTTAAGGATAAAAATAATACAAATAATACTTATCAACAAGCAATAATTTTTAGAATACAATGGTTTGAATGACAGTTCTAAAAAAATTTTTAACAAAGAATGGAACAGATTTGTGGGCCTTTCGGATCTGGACAATATTTCTAATTTTCCCTTTAAAGTGGTGTATAAAAGTTCACAGAGTCTTAAGAACATACTTGAAAATAGGGGCAACAAACCCATTCACAACAGAAGGAGGTTAGGGACATACAAGTGTGGACATTACTCCCAATGTGTGTATATTATGAACACAGACAAAGTTTATTTGGAGAGTCGGAAAAGATGGATTGAAAGTACTGACTATTACAATGGTGAAACAAAAGGAAGAGTCTGTTTGGCTATTTGTTTGGTTTGTAGATCCTTCTATGTCGGAAAAAACGAAAGAATGTTAAAAAGAAGGATCTACGAACTTATTTATGACATGGCAGTAAAGAAAGAAACCAGTGCCTTGTTTAAGCACACTAAGTTATGTGCAAAACCTGAATTTTCCTTCTTCGCATTTGAACAGATTAAAAATTATATTGGGGAGGTCCATGGGAAGAGAGGATAGAATTCAGGGAACTGTGTTGGCAAGTCACCCTTGAAGCAGGAAATTTCCCTGGGTTGAATGATTATGTCTCTGTTTTGCCATTGTTGAAATTAAGATCTGCAAAAAAACTGGCTGGGGATGTAATTATATTTTTTGCCAGAAGATGGCAATGTTTCCTTAACGCATGCAGACATATAACCACACAAAAAGGGTTAGTGAAACTTTTTAACTTATTTTTTAAATAACAAGATAGATGCATTTATTTTAATTATTTAATCTATTTTTAAAGAAATTTATTTAACTTGGAATATGTATTTTTTTTAGTTTGAGATGTGTAATTATATTTGAAAATTGATTTTAATGAACATGTAATAGCATTGTAATATTGTGGTCCTTGTGGAAATTTCATTGGTCCTTTTAAATGTATTTTTACAAATTCATTGGTTTAGTATTAATTAACATCAATATAAAAGACTCAATTTACTTTACACTGGTCATCTGATGAAGTCCTCCTATTGAGACGAAAACACAAATAATTGTGTAAAGGCATTTATGCTTGACTCGGCTGTTCTGTGAATACTTTAAATAAACGGTTGGATATACTTCGTTTGTTATTGCTTCGCCTCAAGCACTCTTTTGCTGATTCATTCTTTCTTAGACCTGTTTGTGATAGTGCCCAAATTCAAAATAATGGCACTTTGTAACCTGTTCCCTCTTCTTCCTCTTTCAAGATGTTCATCGTGTTACACTGCTGCAGTCATTACACTTGGGTTATCCTGCCGTCAGGGGGTTCCCCAGTCAGCCTGAGTTCCAAAGTCTTGGTCCGGCGTTGGTTGCTGTCACCTCCTCCCTGACATCAGTGCGACAGGGGTATATAAGATGCAGCCGACGCCATTTTCTTCTGTCTTTCCTGCCGCGCGGTGCCCGAAGCAAAAGCAGTTCACAAGTGCCGATCGGCCGACTCCTGAGATTTTCATTCCAAATTCAGAGCCGAAGTCTTCTACAAAGCTAAGTACCCCGTTGGGGAAACTTTTTCTTGCTTCAGACTGATGTCAGTAAAAGTTAATAACTATATTTCTTGTGGGAAGCAAATACCTCATAAGGATTTCCACTCCTATTGTATCCCATGCCTAGGCCCAGACCACGACGTCACTGGTTGTCGGTTTTGTGCTAGGTTTTACAAGCGCACTATTAAACGTCGGTTTGATTTTGCCCGACATTATTTTGGCAGAAAATTCAATTACACCCTGCCGTCAGAACTTCCGACAACCGGAATACATAAAAAGCGCAAAGACGAAGACAAGCATCCGAGGCCCAAAACTGACAACGAGGCCTCTTCTAGGCTGGTCGCTGGTTCTCCGGTTTTCAGCGAGGCGCCTACGCAGCCCCTGACGACCGCTTCCACAGAACCACAGACCACCTCCGACTCCCACGTGGAGCTGGCTGGCCCTTCGGACGCACAAGTTTTTCAGCCTATCGAAACTAACCCTTCAGAGGGAACCGAAGTAGCTGAGCAATCCACAGCTTCAGAGGGTGTTTTTAGACCTACCCAGTTAACCATTAAACCCTCTGCTAAGTCTAAGCCCCCCCTTAAAAACAAAGAAACGGATACAACATTCTCCAGGACAGGCCTCCTTGCCTAAGAAACAAATGCTCAAAATGGCCGAAGATCTAATCACCCTAATCAGGGGGTCCCATCCCCCACCTGATAAAAGGCCCAGACAGGATGCAGACTATGAATCTTCCGACCAGGTGTCCATTTCTTCAGATTCATCCTCAGACCTAGGATTTTCTTTACCCCTTTATGAGGATTCTTATGCTGAGGAATCAATTCCATCAGCCTCTCCACCTGAGGACTACTCCTTTGGGGAGACCTTACATATACCATGAGGGAGCATTTCCATTGGGAAGGCCAGGATTACTCAGAATCCAAGAAAAGGCTCAGAGACTTCCTTTTATTATCTCAACACAGACCCCTTGCTATTCCGCCAGGGATATTGTGGATGATGTGTACACTGAATCCAGCTTAAATCCTGACTCCTTACCTCCAGCCCCAGTTAAACCTGATAGATATTACAGAGTCCCTGACTCTCACAAATTTCTGTATAAAAGCCCTTTTGCTGACCCTGAAACTATTTCTCAGGGACCCAAAGGGATTGAGGCCTCATCAGCAAAAAACCCAGTCCCTTCTGACAGAGATTCCAGAGCATTAGACAGATGGGGAAAGAAAGTATATACGTCTGCAACTTTAGCAATGAGAGCCTTAAATTGCCAGTTTCACATGCTAAAATATCAGCAATTTTTGATGTCTCAGTTGAAACAAAAGATGCTTTCAGATTCAGATCCTCCTAATTTTAAAGAAATGCAGGATTTATTGCATGCAGCTGAACAAGTGGGAAAACCTACTTTGCAATGTGGTTTTGATTCCTTAGAGGCTTCCTGTAGAGCAGCAGTTACAGGCTCTCTCATTAGAAGACATGCTTGGTTAAAAGAACATACGTTACCAGATCATGTTAAGGCAAAATTATTGGATGCACCTTTTCAGCGGGATGTGTTGTTTGGAGTTAAGGCAGAGGAGGTATTAAAGAAGATGGAGGATAAGGCAAAATCTATGCAAACGTTCAAGGCTTTCTTACAGGTTCAGCCTCCTCATTTTAGCAGAAATTGGCCAACAAAGAATTGGTCCTTTCCAGTCACAGACAGACCTCAAAGGGCCAGATACAGACATCCAAGAGGTAGAGGTCAAGCACAAGGTCCTTACAGGCCTCGACAATGGGGTACACCAGGCCAGAAAGAAGGGGAAGACAGGCCCCAACCATATAAAAAGCAGCCTCAATGACTTCCCACTACAGCTGCCAAACAGCTCTCTCTTGGCAGCCCCCTTAGGAGGAAAACTGGCACTTTTCTATCACAATTGGCATTGCATCACCAAAGATAAATGGGTTCTCAACATTGTATCTCAAGGTTACAGGTTCCATTTTCACACACTGCCAAGGTTAAAAGGAATGCCAAATCTGCCACCAAATTAATGGGCAGAGGCTCAAAAACAAATTACAGCACTCATGGACATGAGAGCTATTCAAAAGGTACCACCACAGGAGCAATGACAAGGACTTTACTCAAGACTCTTTCTGGTTCCCAGAAAGGACAAAGCCTGGAGACCCGTTCTGGATCTTTCTTCTCTAAACACTTACCTGGATGTTCCGAAATTCAAACTGTTGACACTACAGCAGCTTCTTCCCATGCTGGGCAAGAAAGCTTGGCTCGTGACTTTGGACCTCAAGGAGGCATACCTGCATGTCCCTATCAGACAAAACTGCAGAAGATACCTCAGATTCAAGCTGGTTCAATGCACTATCAATTCTCTGCACTGCCCTTTGGCTCATCTACTGCGCCCAGGGTCTTCACAAAGTGCCTGGCACCAGTAATTGCATTTTGCAGACAAAAAGGAATTCAAATTTATCCGTACCTGGACGACTGCCTGATTCAAGCAGAGAGCAAGGACATTCTTCTAAAGCATCTGGCGTTCATAAAAAAGTTAAGTTGCCTGGGATACACAGTAAACGAAAAGAAATCAAAACTAGTGCCCTCACAAGATATTCCTGGGTGCCAGCTTGAACACAACGGCCCAGATGGCTTATCTCACTCCAGACAAGCAAGGACAACTGACTCAATACTTTCAATTGATTGCAAGAAAGACCCAACTCCCTGCAAGAAAAATTCTGCAGGCCTTGGGCTACATGGCATCTTGCATACTACTAATTCCATATGCCAGACTGCATATGAGGAAACTACAATGGTACCTAAAGAGTGTATGGTCTCAACACTGTCAAAGTTTGGAAACAGTTATACCACTAACTCCTTGCCTTCAACAGGAGTTTCGATGGTGGGCTCAAGCTTGTCACCTCAACAAGGGACAGCCTTTTACCCAACCCACAGCCAGGCAAACACTGACAACAGATGCATCGGATTACGCCTGGGGAGCACACATGGCAGGAAAATGTATTCAGGGCGAGTGGCCTGCAGAGCAAAGGCATCTTCACATCAATCAAAAAGAGATGCTAGCTGTACAAAATGCACTTATAGCTTTCAAGGACCTGCTGCATCCAGGATAACTACTACTGAAGACAGACAACACCACAGTTATGTGGTACATAAACAAGCAAGGGGGCACACACTCCTACCCCCTCTGCAGACAAGCCATGACCTTGTGGAACACAGCTCTAGACTACCAAGTTCATCTGCAAGCACAATTCCTGCCAAGAGAGAAAAACACACTGGCAGACAACCTAAGCAGAAACATCATGGATCCCCACGAATGGGAATTGAATTCACAAATATTCAGAATGATAACACAAAAATGGTGGAGCCCGGACATAGATCTGTTTGCATCCCCAATGAACTGCCAGCTACAGAAATTCTGCACAAGGAGTTACCATCCACAAGCATGGAAAGTGGATGCCCTCTCATTCAGCTGGAAAAACCTGCAAGTATACGCTTTCCCACCTTTACCTTTCCTTCCAAAGGTACTCATAAAAGCCAGGCAAGAAGAGCCAAAGATGACCCTGATTGCACCAGACTGGCCACGCCAGCACTGGTACCCAATCTTAAACAACTTAGCACAAGAACCACCCTGGATTTTGCCTCAAATCCCACATTTGCTGACACAGCACAACAATCAGATACTTCACAGCCAGCTAAAGACCTTAAACCTAGCTGCATGGAAAATTCCTTAGTCAAGCAATTAATGCCTCTCTCCAAAGCTGTTATGGATGTCATTCTGGAGGCCAGAAGGCCTAGCATCAGGAAAGCCTATTCGGATAAATGGAAGAGATTCTGTGCCTGGAACCAGGCACACAGCCTTGACCCTCTTGTCCCCAACATTCCTCAGATACTTCAATATTTAACTGAGATGCTGGACAAGGGCCTCTCCTTTTCATCCATCAAGATCCACGCCTCTGCCATTTCTGCTCATTACAACACGGATCCACCAATTGTCTCTAATCCTTTGCTCAAACAGTACCTTAGAAGGGCTAAAAACATAAGACCACCCCGTAGAGCACCTACTCCAACTTGGGACCTCAACTTTGTTTTGGAAAAATTAACTTTACCTCCTTTTGAGCCAGCTAACACAGCAGAATTAAAATATATCTCTTGGAAAACTGCTGTGCTACTGGCAATAACATCAGCACGAAGAGTTTCAGAATTACAGGCACTAATGGCAGTGGAACCTTTCCTCATTTTCCACCAGGACAGGGTGTCTTTAAGAACTAACCCTACGTTTATGCCAAAGATGGTATCAAGTGTGGCTCTAAACCAAACTATTCACTTGCCAACTTTTTATCCAAAACCACAGAACAAAGGGGAGAGATTACTACATTCTTTGGACATTCATAGACAGTTACGCTTCTACTTGGACAAAACCAAAGCTTTCAGAAAATCTGAGCAATTATTGGTAGCATATGCTGCAGGAGCACAGGGAAAAGCCATTTCAAAACAGACTATTTCAGAATGGATAGGACATTGTATACGTTTCTGCTATACACACCATGGGAAACCTGTACCTAGCAGCATTAGATCTCACTCCATCAGGGCAACAGCCACTTCAACTGCCTACTTCAGAGGAGTACCTACCAAGGATATTTTGGAAGCAGCAACATGAAGTTCTGTTCATACCTTCACCAAGCATTACCATTTGCCTTTATACTCCAAGTCCAGAGCTGGCTTCACCACTGCTGTGCTGCAGGGCCTTATAGCCACCCCTAATGCCTTATAGAACCAGCCACCCTACCTCAGCTTTGGGATTCTACCCAAGTGTAATGACTGCAGCAGTGGAACACGATGAACATAGTGCAGTTTTGTACCTACCATAAATGTAGATGTTCAAGTGTAAACACTGCTGCAGTCCAGGTTACCCTCTCTCCTTCCCCTCTTACTTCCTGGTACGTACCTAGGTCTTCTACCCTTTACTACCTATGGGGAGTATTTGCTGGTAACTGAAAATTGTTGTTTGCTTTTCTTTTGTATACTTTACTAGCAATTTGAATTGTCTACCTATTTGGGGGCACCTGACATCTGAGGCAAGAAAAACTGAAGAAAATGGCGTCGGCTGCATCTTATATACCCCTGTCGCACTGACGTCAGGGAAGAGGCGACAGCAACTGATGCCGGACCAAGACTTTGGAACTCAGGCTGACTGGGGGAACCGCCTGACGGCAGGATAACCCAAGTGTAATGACTGCAGCAGTGTTTACACTCGAACATCTACATTTATGGTAGGTACAAAACTGTACTTTTCTTGTTAACACTAGACTGAAAAGATGCTCATCATATCCTTGTTCATCTAGACTTCATATGTTTCTTAAGGATTTGTGCATCGTGATCACATTATCAGTTCTCTGCCGTACCCTTCCACAGCTTTAGGAGTATTCACAAATTGTTTAGCTCCTGTGATATCCCACTGCCTGCATATTATCCAAAATTTTCCATATTTAGATGACTTGCTTATCTTTGCAGAGTGTTTTTTTAAAGTATGAGTAATCTCTGTCGTGGATGAGTGATCTCTTACACAAGCTAGGATTCCAAGAGAACATTCAAAAGTCTTTCTTGACTCCCTCACACAGGATTGTGTTCCTGAAATGTCAACTAGACACCTCAGTTCAATGAGCTTTTCTTCCAAAGCAAAAAAAAAAAAAAAAAAAAATAGCTCTGTCTAGATCTGTTTCTAAGGTTTTCCACTTAAATCTCGGTCACTGCAAGGGAATACCTCAGAATTTTGGGTCTTATGGCTTCTGTGATTCTCATTAGAACCCTGGTAAGGCTCTAGATGAGAAAGATACATTGGCATCTGAAATCTCTTTGGTCACAGCACCAGCACCAACACCATTTGTCTTTTCAAGTCACAGTGCCAGGGTTCCTCTGAAGAGGAATCATTTGGTGGTGACAACAGATATCCTTTTAATCCAGGTCTCCACTTCCCCATCCCTCTTTCAAAACAGTCGGTCACCACAGACGCCTCAGACTTTGCTTGAGGAGAAGTTTCATGAAGGACAAAAAGGCAGGTTGTGTAAGACACCAAGGCCATAAATATCAAATTCTTACCCTGATCAATCCACTCAACTTGCTGAATCAGCTTTGGTCCTCGGAACCTTTTAATTTTAAGTTGTTAAAACAGTACCACAGTCATATGGTACATCAACAAACAGGGATGAACCATGTCATACCTCCTTTGCATAGTAGCTTTGTTAGCTTGAGATATAGGTTTCAAGCACAGTCTCACTCTACAGGCATCCTACATTCTAGCAGAGCAGCACTGTGTAGCAGACAAGCTGTGCAGGAGCAGAGCAAACTCTCACAAAAGGAAACTAGATCCAGGGGGTCTTCCAAGATTTAATCCTTCTGTGTGAAGATCCTCAAGTTAGACCTATTTGTCTCCTTCCTGGAAAATCAGCTGGCAATATTCTGTTCCAAGACTCCATGCAAGAAGCCTGGAAGACAGATGCTTTTTTTTTCCTTAGAGAAAAAGGTTCCCGTATCATTTTCTATCCTTTCCTGAAATATCCATTGTACTTCTGAAGATTCAGAAGGAATCCTCCAAGATCATTGTGGTGACTCCCTTCTGGCCCAGGCAACTTTGGGTTCTCCCTTCTTTTGGAAATGTCTTAAGGGCAATTACTGCAAGCCTCCTCACAGACTAGATCTGCTCGCACAGGAACAGGGGTGTTTGATGCACCCCAACATCAGTCAACTTCAATTAACTGCCTGGATGATAGCATTTTAATTCCTTTAAGGCACCAGTGTACTAAGGAAATGCAGCAGGTACTAATGTGGTAAGAAAGCCTGCTACTAGAAGGTCATATATTAACAAACAGAAAAGGTTTCATAGTTGGTGCCAACAACGTAACCACTACCCATTCAGGGCTAGTTGTTCTGTGGTTTTACAATATTTGTGCGAGTTACTATCTTATAACCTTTCATACCCTATGTCAAGGTTCATGTATTGGTCATTTCAGTATGCCTGCCCACAGAGCCTCCTATTTCAATGCAGTCTCATGTCAGAATGTTTTTTGAAAAGGGTTTTGCATAAGAGCCCTCCAAGTAAATCAGTGCCCCCTTCTTGGGATCTTAATTTTGTGTTAGAGAAGCCAGCACTTTCTCCATTTGAACCAGCTAACCTGGCTGACTTGAGGTTCTTAATATGGAAAACATTTACTGATTGCTCTGACCTCTGCAAGAAGAGTACCTTAGTTGCACGCTCTTATAGTGTGTCAACCCTATCTCATTTTCCACAAGGACAGGTTTTCTTTGAGAACTAATCCTTCTCTTATGCTTAAATTGGTATCCAAGTTTACATAAAGCCAAAACTATCCATCTCCCCATTTTCTTTTCCTGAATCTAAAAACAAGGGAGAAAGGATACTCCTTACATTGGATGTCCACAGACAAACTTGGCACTATTTTGACAGAACTAAATCTTTCAGATCTTTGGATCAATTGTTCATTTCTTGTGAAGGTAAGAAGGGGCGACTTGTGTCAAAACCTACTATTCCCAAATGGTTGTCTGTGGCCTATTACCTTTTATTATACTCACTATAAGAAAACTATTCCAGGCAGGGTCTAGGCCCTCTCTGATGGGGCCTTGGCTTCATCTGTGGTGTTTTGGAAAGGGTTGGATTCCAGAGCTATTCTAGAAGCTGCTACTTGGTCCTCTCTACATACTTTTACAAAACACTGTAAGTTTGATTCCTTCTCAAGGTCCAGATCAGACTTTGCTAAGGCCATTCTCCAGGAGCTCCTAGACTCTTGTCCTTCCACTTCTCAAATATGGTAAGCTAGGGTAATCTAGCCATATAGCTAAGGTTACCACAGCCGTGATAAATTTGGCTTTGGAAGCTGGCCAGCTGTTATATTCTTGGCAGGGTATAACCCTTATACCCGAGGCTACTGTAGTAGTGATCATTCAAACATCTGCTGATATGGTACTTTCCTTGTGTTTTGCCTCTGTAAGTGGATCATTTTCATAAAGTTAGACACGAGAACTGTTTTTCTGTTGTGTTTGGAAAATGAATTTCAGGTGGTCTTCTTCCTGTCTTTCAGAGAACATATTACCTGCCACATTGCCCTCTGGCCTTCTACTGCTCGAATACCATCTCTGGATCACACTTCCCTGCTGCAACCTTAGGTCTTGATTCAAGAACCAACTACTTTTTTATAGTAATTTCCCCATAAACCGTGCTTGGAGTACTTTCTAAAGTAAGCAGATGACTACACAGACCATTACATTCTGCTTTGTGAAGGTGGATCTAGGCATGCTGCAAGTACATTGCAGGTTTACCAGACTAACATTTTGTCAGTCACTTCACTAAAAATTCACTTCTTCACAACAGACTCTTTCCTGAGGAGTAAGGCAAAGCAGTAAATTGAGATCTTGATCTCTAAATCTTAACTTTGAGACTCATAGGGTTGTTCCAAATAACCATCTTTTCTCTCCAGAGGTATTTTTGTGTGTCCTGAAAAGCCAAAGACCAAGTTCCAGAAACTTTTTATAATTTTCTACGTGGACTGAAATTTCTCATGGCTGTGAAAAAAAGGCTTAGGCTGTTGCATTTTTCCTGTCCCTCAGGTTCTAAACCATATAAGCTCATTGAGTATTTGTTTTGCCTGTTCTCCCATAATGGTGCATTTGCCAACCATTTCAGCCTGAATGTCTTTTCCCTCAGCTGTACCTTCTTGTCTTGTAAAATAATATTTTAAGGCAGTCTTTCATCTCAGGCTTTCAAGGCCTGTAGCAGCATCTACCTGAGTCTTGACTTTTATGGCTGAACAGTAGAATCTCCTTTCTTTTGAGTCTTTTTTGACATTAGACCTTTTTGGAATACCCTTCTTAGTGGCAGTCTGGAGGATTTCTGACCTTTAGGCATCCATGAGTAAAAAGCCATATGTAATTTTTCATAAGGTTATAGTGTTCTTCATGGCAAAATTCTCCATCCCTAAACAGAAGAAAAAAGGAAAATAATTCTGCGTTCTGTGGTTATATGTAGATTACTCTGGTGCCATATTGTGAGAGCCAAGCTCATTAGGCAAACTAATTGTCCTTAGGGAAGGAAAGTGGGGTTGTCCAATCACAAAACAGACTCTTAAGTTATTATTTAATTGTGTTGCTTTTTATTTTGACTGCTTCGGCTTGCAATGTTAGGGCTTGTACCACAAGGTGAACAGCCATCACTGCAGCTTTCTTCCAATCCTGTATTTGCTGTACTGGACTTGTAGTCTATAGTTAGAACAGGATTTGTTTTGGCTGTTGTGCACAGGATGTGGTAAGTTATTACAGGAGTTCAGAGTATACTCCTCGGTACTTTACCATGCATATTACAAATTCTGCAGCACTGAACCTTTTGTTGAGTATGGTGCAATTGTGTAAGTGTAGTCAACAGTAACAGAAGGTGTTTGAATAATCAGTGCAATAGAAGATGAACTTTCTGTTTTTCTCTCTCTGATCCTGCACATCATGGTCTGATGACTTGAAGCCACCTCCTTCTTTTCCTAGAAGCACTTGTCAATATAGTCCTGAACCAATAACAAAGATTTATGGATGTGTTGACTGACTGGATATAAATGTTTACCCATATTCTGTGACCCTTTTTTTATTTTTCAGATTATAATAATCTAAAGAGACATTTAGGGTTAATAATAGTTCTTAATAGTTTACTACTTTTAATCCAGTTAACTTACAGGTATAAATTTAGTGTTTTGTCTCTGTTTCATGCTGTTTAGGTTCCTTAAGATTTCATGAGTATTTGTCAGCATCACTTATCTGTCTGCCATTCCTAGGCACCAACAAAAGAATAAAGTTGTCCTCAGCTTTATTTTTACATTTGAGTTCCCTGCACTGGCCTTATTATAAGATTGCAGTTAGGTAACTACAGCAGAGATAGTAAGGGAGACTGGTAGAAAGGTGCTTGGTGTGACATCTGGACAGAGGAAGGAGGACAAGGAAACCTGGTGGTGGAATGAGGAAGTACTGGAGAGTATACAGAGAAAGAGGTTGGTGAAGAAGTGGGATTGTTAGAGAGATGAAGAAAGTAGACAGAAGTATAAGGATATGAGGTGCATGGCAAAGAGAGAGGTGGCAAAGGATAAGGCGTATGAAAGAGTTGTATGAAAGGATGGACACTAAGGAGGGAGAAAAGGACCTGTACCGATTGGCTAGACAGAGGGACCAAGCTAGGAAAGATGTGCAGCAGATAAGGGTGATAAAGGATAATGAGGGAAATGTACTCACAAGCAAGGAGAGTGTGTTGAACAGATGGAAAGAGTACTTTGAGGGGCTGATGAATGAAGAGAATGAGAAAGAGAGAAGGATGGATGATGTGGGGATAGTGAATCAGGAAGTGCAACGGATTAGCAAGGAGGAAGTAAGGATAGCTATGAAGAGGATAAAGAATGGAAAGGCTGTTATTCCAGATGACATACCTGTGGAAGGTGTTTAGGAGAAATGGCAGTGGAATTTTTAACCAGATTGTTTAATGAAATCTTGGAAAGTGAGAGGATGCGTGAGGAGTGGAGAAAGTGTTTTGGTAGAGATTTTTAAGAATAAGGGTGATGTGCAGAGCTGTAGTAACTACAGAGGGATAAAACTGATCAGTCACAGCATGAAATTATGGGAAAGAGTAGTAGAAGTTAGGTTAAGAAGGGATGTGATGATTAGTGATCAGCAGTATGGTTTCATGCTAGGAAAGAGCACTACAGATGTGATGTTTACTCTGAGAGCATTGATGGAGAAGTACAGAGAAGGTCAGAAGGAGTTGCACTGTCTTTGTGGACTTAGAGAAGCCATATGACAGGGTGCCTAGAGAGGAGTTTTAGTATTGTATGAGGAAGTCAGGAGTGGCAGAGAAGTATGTAAGAGTGGTACAGGATATGTACAAGGGTAGTGTGACAGTGGTGAGGTCTGCGGTGAGGGTGACAGATGCATTTAAGGTGGAGGTGGGATTGCATCAAGGATCATCTCTGAGCCCTTTCTTATTTGCACTGGTGGACAGGTTGACAGACAAGATCAGACAGGAATCCCCGTGGACTATGATGTTTGCAGATGACATTGTGATATGTAGTGAGAGTAGGAAACAGGTTGAGGAGACCCTGGAGAGGTGGCGATATGCTCTAGAGGGGAGAGGAATGAAGTTCAGCAGGACTAAGACAGAATATATGTGTATGAATGAGAGGGAGGATAGAGGAATGGTGAGGATGCAAGGAGTAGAGGTGGCGAAAGTGGATGAGTTTAAATACTTTGGATCAACAGTTCAGAGTAATGACGGGTGTGGAAGAGAGGTGAAGAAGAGCGTACAGGCAGGGTGGAGAAGAGTGTCGGGAGTTATTTGTGACAGACGAGTACCAGTTAAGAGTGAAAGGGAATGTCTACAAGAGGTTAGTGAGACCGGCTATGTTATATGGGTTGGAGACAGTGGCATTAACAAAAAGGCAGGAGTCAGAGCTGGATGTGGCAGTGTTAAAGATCTTAAGATTTTCACTGGGTGTGACAAGGGTAGACAAGATTAGGAATAAATATATTAGAGGGTCAGCCCAGGTTGGACAGTTTGGAGACAAAGCCAGAGAGGCGAGATTGTGTTGGTTTGGACATGTGCTGAGGAGGGATGCTGGGTATATTGGGAAAAGGATGCTACGGATGAAGCTGCCAGGTAAGAGGAAAAGAAGGAAGCCCTAAGGTAAGGTTTATGGATGTGGTGAGAGAGGACATGCAGGTGGTTGGTGTGACAGAGCAAGTTGCAGAGGACAGGAAGAAATGGAAACAGATGATCCACTGTGGTGACCCCTAATGGGAACAGCCGAAAGAAAAAGAAGTATTTGTATGCTTTTTTAATTTCTACAAGTCTTTTGGGTTTCTAATACCATGATGGGAATGGACCCCATTATTCAGTTAAAGTATGATTGAAGTTCATGAAATTAGTATTGTTTCAATCTTTGATGTCAGCCAGTAGTGCTCTTCGCAGCACCCGCAATGTGCCCAGTAATGACTCCTGCAGTTCGTATGGGGTTACATGTATTGGTAGCATATCTATGATTGTAAATTCTTTTTTATAAGACCCCTTGCTCAAACTACTATTGGATCCGTCTGGGTATCTTTCTTCCACATTGCTCTCATTTCTGCCTGCAGATCCTGATATTTTACGACCGTCTGTCTCTGTACACAAGACACTGTAGTCACTGGGTGTGGCAATTTCAATGATCAATGCTATTCTTGTCTTCTTTTCTTGGACCACTATATCTGGTTTTCTAACATCTGTCTTTGGAACTGTTGGTAATGGATGATCCCATGTGATGTAGACTACTTCTTTTTCTATGATGCTTTGTGGCTCATGTTTCCAATGTTTTTTGTCCACTTCAATACCATAATGTTTGCACAATCCCCAGTGCAACAGTCTCGCCCCATTATTATGCCTTTCAGTATACAGTCCTTCTGCCATTAGAATATTGCAACGAGCAGTGAGGTGTGCAACTGTTTCCAATTCAGTTTTATAAAACCTACATTTGTCTTTCTCCCACATGTTCAATGGACTTTATAAATCAACATGTACGCAACTCACTATCTTGGGCCGCCAATATTAACCTTTCATCTTTTGGTTTGAATTCACCTCTCCTTAACCTTTTCTGTGTTCATTCCTGATCAACATGAGGTTCTTCCAGTAGTTTTCTATACTTGCAACCATATTTATGCTTTTCCCACATTTCTTGCCTTCTTATCTGATCCTTCACCTTATATTCTTTCTTTTGCTTTTTGGCATATTCAGTTGTTGCCTGATTTTTATCTACTTTGGTTTGATATCCATTCCTGCTTGACGCCGATAAGCTTCTGCTAGATTAAGCAGAGAAGTCATCTTAGATTTATTCTCCTCATGTTTCAAAATTTTCACTACATTTGGGTCTTGTGAGGTCAGCAGATATGTGTGGAGTCCCACGATTGCAAATCTATATATATAATCAATTTCAAGGAGGCCCATCCTACCTTCGGAACGTGGAATATATAATCTTGGTATGATCTGATTTTTATAAATCATTTGAGCACGAAGCATCCTTCTTGTTTTCCTATCTAATCTGTCCAACACGTTTTGGGGCCAATCAATCACTCCTAAACTGTAAATTAGGACAGGAAAAGCAAATTGGTTTATAGCTTGGATTTTGTTCCTAGATATCAGTACTGTTTTCAGGATTAATTTTAGTCTTCTAAAGTATTTCTTACTAAGTTTTATTCGCATTTGTTCATGTTTTATTGTTGATCCTGTATCAATTCCCAAATATTTATGCACTCCTTCTTGTTCAAGTTCTTTTATATCACATCCTTATCCCAAACTGATGTTTTCCTGGCATTGTCAGTTTTCCTGCTTTAAAGGTTGCTTTTGCACAGTTATCAAGACCAAATTACATTCTTATATCATCTGAAAAAGTTTTGACAACTTGCAGTTGTGCTTTCAGTTCCTCATCTGATGAGCTGTACAGTTTTAAATCATTGACAAAGAGAAGGTGAGAAGTCTTTAGACTTTGTTGTTTTCTAGGAGCCAGATTATAGCCATGGCCTAAGCTGTTGAGTAAACATCTTAATGGATTAAGGGTAAGGCAGAATAGTAACAGTGACAGGGAGTCACCCTGGAATATCCCCCTTTGAATTTTTATCCCTGGGATAACAATTTGTCCTTTATCATGGCTTAATTGCAGAGTGCGTCACAAAAAACCTCACACGCAGGACTAGTGCAACAGCAAAGAACAACTTCAATATGCATATGTCCAGTTATTTTGGTTTGCTTGTGGATGGGGCCTGTATTTTTTGGTCTATCAACATTAGGTAATTAATGTTGTAGCTCTACCAACCATTGGATATTTAACCCATTATATTTACATACTGATGGAGATGTATATATATATTGATTTATATGGAGTTATTCTTCATGTATTGACATTTGGCTTACTGGTGCAGATAGACTTGTTTTGATACAGATATTTAATAAAATATTGCATGGAAATGAATTTAACAACTATTTTGAAGGGTTTGTCCCAAGACAAGGATGATGTCCAAATTTTTGGTATCCAGGGGGAAGGTTTTTCTCTTGATAAGGATAGGGTCAAGGACCCGGAGGATCATTGTAAAGAATTGTTTTCTAAAATAACCAAAAGTATGACACTACTTAGAAGCAGTGTGTGGCGCCTCAAATTATTTAAGGCTTATAAAGCTAAAAACATTACTCCCAGGGGACTTGGAGTTAAATTTCAACTGTTTGTAAATGGACCGGATGAACGGTTAAATGATGAATGGGTTAAAGCTCAACATACAGCAACTATGTTATTTGTGGACATTCTTATTTCTTTTTATGAAAGAAGTATTGATGTTAATACTGTGGAGGTTAACACTTTGTGTGATAATATTAAGCCCTTTGAGGGACAGGCTATATATAAATCTGGTTTAACTAAACTGTCTAAGGATTTATTGGCCTTAGAACAAAATTTAAAGGATAAAAAGATACATAAGTTTCAAAGGGATGTCACAGATTATGCTGAGGGTAAGCCCTTTGGCATTAAGAAATATGTCAGATTTAGGGAAGGTGAATCTTTACCCACAAAATTTAGAAAAAAAGAGACCCAGGTCCATATTAAAAAGATCAAAAACGGATTTTAGTAGCACCTCAGGGGAAGTATATTCCACTACAGAACATGAACATGTCCCCAGCACATAAGAGAACTAAAAATATGGACTGCCCTTTAGGAATAAGAGACACAGGGGGGGGGTAGGAAACACAAACATAGACACGGTAAAGAACTTGGAAATGTTACTGGATGTTTTAACTCGGAAATAAATGTGTTTGCTAATGTTCATAACATCTCATCAGTGTCTTTGAATGAAACACAATTAAACATTCTTAATAAGGGGTTATCTTTTGTTCCGTTTTTTTTTTGTTAGTGAATATAGTTTTGTACAGGATGTTTTGACATTCTGTAGATCACTTAATCTGAAATTATTGTTTGGACATACAGATAACCCACAAAGTTCCACTGGTTTTCGGTTTCATAAAGCTTCATTTCAGCCACCGATGGATAAATATGTAGCTATTTTTCAGGAAAAGGTGATCAAAGATCTACATTTCAAACAGGAGGAAACATCTATGCTAATTAATAATTTATCAGAACTAGAAATGCAATCAATTGAGAGTTTAAGGACTAACCCAAACATTGTCATTACTTCAGCAGACAAAGTGGGTGCTGTGGTTATAATGGATTCAGAACAATATATGATTGAGGCATATATTCAACTTAATAATAAAAAACACTACATGTTGATGCATCTAGACCCTACTGATATTTTTAAAAAAACAGATTGATGAATTTTTGGAGGAAGCGGTTGAGGTAGGGATTATTGATAACACCAAGATGCATTTAACAGTGGTGAATCCAACCAAACAAATCTTCTACTTATTACCAAAAATTCATAAAGATTTATTAAAACCTGCAGGTTAGACCTATAGTTTCAGGTCGATGATCACTAACAGAACCACTCTCAGAATTTTTGACTTTACATCTTAGACCACTATTGACTTTAGTTAGATCTAGATTAAAAGATATTACAGAGTTTTTACAAATAATAACGGACTCCCAGTTGGAGCCAAGCTGGCTGATGTGTACACTTGATGTTAAGTCATTATATACTAATATTCTCCATTGGGCCGGGCTGCAGGCAATAGAATATTGGTTGAGAAGAAGTGATCTCTCTCCACCTGGTCTAAATACCTTAATTATTTGCATGGTGGAGCATGTATTAACAAAAAATGTGTTTTATTTTCACCAACAATGTTGTCTACAGGTCCAAGGTACAGCTATGGGGGCTTTCTTTGCCCCCATATATGCCGACCTCTTTATGGGATATTTAGAAGAATGTCTTATTTATGACAAATCTCATAATATATATATAGAGGAATTAGACATATGGCAAAGATACTTAGATGATTGTTGGTTTATTTGGAGATGTGATCGAGAATATTTGTTAGAATTTGTACAGTATCTCAATGACAATGTTTGGGGGATTGAATTTATTCTCAATGTACAATATCAGCAAATTTAATACTTGGATGTATGTGTGAACAGAAACAATGACCACACTTTAGATTCAAAAATTTATAGAAAACATCCACAATATAATATGTTATTGGAGGCTAGTAGTTTACATCCCCAACATATTTTTAAAAATATCACTAAGTCTCAATTCCTAAGAATTAAAAGAATTTGTTCTAATAAGGCCAACTATGAATTCTTCCAGGAGGACCTCAGGAAGAGATTTTTGGCAAGGTGATATAAATATGGGGATATAATAACAGCCTCTAAGTGGGTGCAACAATTTAGTCGTGAAGATTTATTGAAATATAAAGAGAGAAACACCTCCACAGTGATTCCTATTAGATTCATCACAACATTTGGTAGAAATATCAATACTATAAAAAGGGTGATAAATAAGTATTGGAATATTTTAATGACTAACCCTAGATTAGTTGATATGCTACCTCAAGAATGTTTATTTTCTTATAGAAGAGGCTGTACATTGGGTTCCTATTTTAATTGGTATAAGAAAGGTAGAGAACCTAATGTTGGTAAAATACCGCATACATTGTCAGGAGTGGAAAGGGTTGTTTCCCTTGTGGTCATTGTTCATTTTGTGCTCATATCAAGAAGTCCAAGTAATTTTCAACTAAAAATGTTACCAAAATTTTTGACATTAGATGTTTTGCTACCTGTGGCATCAGCTGGGTTATCTATTTGGTTACCTGTTCTTTTTTGGCTTTTTACACAGGCCAAACATCCAGACCATTCAGAATTAGGATATCGGAACATTTAAGTAATGTTAGAAATAAACATTGTACTATCGCCTTATATAAACATGTGTTGACCCACACAAATGCCAAATTTCAGTTCCAAGTCAATGATGTCATCAAGGGGGATTATACTAATAAATATGTTTGTCATGATTTATTGAACCAGAAAGAAAAAGCATGGATTATTAGATTAGGTGGATTGTTCTATCCAGGTTTAAATGAACATTTATGAGTTTTTGTATAATTATTACAATAACAATATATAATTATATATATTGGTTAAATGGGCAGTTCTATAATGGTTTCATACATAGGCATTAATGGGTGAATATATATTAATCTATTTTAAATTTGTACTCTGTCACTTTAAATGGATTCTCCCCAGCTTGTGAACTAATTAGTTTTTTAACTATATATAGTCACTGAATAACATGATTTGGTATCACTGAAGAAGGCTATATGCCGAAACCGGTATGATTTTGTCTTCACACTTTATGGTTTAAAAATAAACTGTGTTCTATAGTGCTGGCGTCTTTTTGAAGCATATTAATTGCAGAGTGGCCTACCACTGTTTCATGGTCACTGTAATGTAATCTATCAGTGTGGGGTGTGTCTTATACATTTTAAGCACTCTTTTATCAATGAATGAGGGATACTATCAAATGCTTTTTTTGTAGTCAATCCATGCCATACTTAGATTCTTCCCCTTTTTACAGTTCTCCACTATGACTTTATTTAACAACAAATGATCCTTTGTTCCATATGACTTTCTTTTATTACCCTTTTGTTTTACTGCCATAATTGAGTTTTCTTCTAAATGAGTATAAACTCTGTCAGCATCAATTCCCATGTATAGTTTATATGTCATTGGAAGGCAAGTTATTGATCTATAATTTTTTGGTAGCTTGCAGGTTCACTCTTAAGTAGGAATACTGTTTTTCCTGTTAGCCAGGTTGGTGTCTGTTCTGGGTGCGCATTTAAATATTTCTTACTCATGGCTAAATCTTCGTGCAAAGATGTTAATACTTTCAACCAAACATTAAGTACTGCATTTGGGCCTGGAGTTTTCCAATTAGAGGCTTTTCTTAACTTTGTTTCAGTCTCTATAGCTGTTACTTCATCCCATTATATATCCTGTACTTTTAAACTTCTTATTCTTTCTTTTCCTTCTTCTAGCAATTTAGCATCTTTATGTTCCACAGGATCTTCATAGATACTTCTCAAAAATGTATCTATTTCTTCTTTTTTTGGCAGTCCTTCAATTCCTTTTACCTTATTTCCCAGTTCTCTATAAAACCTTTTTGGGTCCTTAATAAATTGCTTATTTTGCACTTTTCCTTTTATATTTATCTTTGTATCATCTAAGTTTTTCTGCCTGTGTTGAAAATTTTTGTTTATTTGCGATAGTGTATGATGGGTCCTGGTCTTTTGTAATATTGTGCATTGCTTTTATCACATCTATCTTTCTTAGTATTTTTGTTGATATATTCCCTCTTCTATAGTCTTCTAACAGCGACACTTCTTGTCTTAATTGCTTTATAATTTTCTCTATTCGATATTTCCATGATGATATTTTATTTTTCCCCTTCCTTTCCCTCACTACCCTGTGTTCTTCTGGTAGAACTTTCAGTTATTAATTTAGCTGCACAGTAATGTATCCTGTTTACTTATGTTATATCACATGGGTCTCTATGAACAGTCCTAATTACTGTGTTCATTTGTTTCATCAAACTTCTGACTTTTTGGGTTTTATTAACCTTCTGTAGTCTTTTTCTTTCATTGATCTTAATATATCTGTCCGTGTCTATTAAATCAAGCAATTCTTCTGTTAGCTCATTTTCTTCCAAACTGAGGGCATATCCCTTGTTTTCTAATTTCTGCGGGCATTCTATAAAAGGTTCTGTAGCATCTTCCTGTGACACAGTCTTATCAATTTCATCCTGTGCCATCCGTTGTTCTATCATATGGGAACTCACTGGCCTGTCACTCCTCAACATTGACTGCATCACAGTTTCTTGTTCCTTCCCTTGCTGTCTAGCTTCAAGTGAACATTTGTACTGGTTTCCTGTGGAAGGCTCCAAATTATCTTCATATGGCACCTGGCTAATTGCTTCCTGTTCCACTGGTTTCCCCTTAATTTGGATATCCATTACTCTATCCTGTTGTGGTGCTTTCTGAATTAGATTTTCTACACTAAATGCTTCACTTTGCAGGTACTTCATAACCTCTGTTTCTATTTCTTTAACTTCTCCATTACTGATCTCCTTTTCTACTTTTCCTCTCCTTGTCTGGATTTCTTTGTCTGTCTTTCTCTTCAAATATCTTTGGTGCTGCTCTTTTTGTATTGGTTAGATGTTCTTCATGTTTCACTGTTGCGGTCATTACATTTGAGTAATCTGCTACTCAGTCGGCCTGAATTCCAAAGTCTTGGATCCTGCGTCGGTTGCTGTCTTCTCTTCCATGATGTCAGGTCGTCAGGGGTATAAAACATACAGCCGATGCCATTTTCTGTAGTCTTTCTTGCCGCGCTGTGCCCAAAGCCGAAGCATTTTGCAAGTGCCGGTCGGCCAACTACTGAAATATTCGAGTTTGAGTTTCAGAACCGAAGTCTTCACTAAAGCTAAGTACCCCGTTGGGGAAACATTTTTCTTGCTTTTTACCGATGTCAGAAAAAGTTAATAATTGTATTACTTGTGGAAAGCAAATACCTCATAAGGATTTCCATTTATACTGTATTCCTTGCCTAGGCCGTGATCACAACGTGCCTGGCTGTTGGTTTTGTGCTAGATTTAACCAACACACTATTAAGCGTCAGTATATTGTTGCATCAAAGTATTTTGGAAACAGATTTAACTACCCAGAAATGGTGTCTGATAGCAATCCGACTACCGGAGTACATAAAAAACGCAAAGAAAAGGACAGAGAAAGGCAGTCAAGATCCAAAACCAACGACGAAGCTTCTCCTAAGCCAGTCGCCGGTTCGCTGGTACTCAGTGAGGTGCTTTCGCAGCCCCTGATACCCGCTACCTTCGAGTCACAGGCCTCTACCGACACCTACATGGAGTCTGGCATGCCGCAAGGTACTCGAGGTATTGGACCGGCGGATGTATCTCCCTCGGATGGGTCCGGAGCCGCTGAGCAGGCACCGGCTTCTGAGGGTTTATTCAGACCTCAACATTTGTATATCAAACCGACGACAGCTGCAAAACCAAAGACAAAAGCAACTTCTAAAACTAAAAAACTGACGCATGAGCCACATGCACAGGCCTCTATGCCTAAAAAAAAAACAGATGATCAAAATGGCTGAAAACCTTGATCAGGGGTACCCATCCCCCTCCAGAGGCCTAGGCAAGACACTGATTATGAATCTTCAGATCAGGTTTCTATTTCTTCTGATTCCTCTTCTGATCAAGAATTATCTATACCTCCCTATGAGGATTTTGATGCTGAGAGTCTGTTCCATCTGCATCTCCTCCTGAGGATTATTCATTTGGAGAAACCTTGCATAGTTTGAGGGAGCATTTTCACTGGGAAAGTCAAGACTTCTCAGAATCAAAAAAGAGGCTCAAGGACTTCCTTCTTCTTCCTCAGCACAAGCCTTTAGCCATTCCCCCTGTTTTGGACATTGTGGATGATGTGTTTTCAGAGTCAAGCTTGTCCCCTGACTCCTTACCTCTGGCTCCCAGCAAGCCTGACAGATATTACAGGGTCCATGACTCACATAAATTTTTATTTAGAAACCCTGCTGCTGATCCTGAAACTATTTCACAGGGTCCAAAGGGAGTTAAGGCCTCAACAGCAAAAAATCCTACCCCCTCTGACAGAGATTCTAGGGCACTAGACAGATGGGGAAGAAAGGTTTATACATCTGCTACCTTGGCAATCAGGGCCTTAAACTGTCAATTTCATATGCTTAAACACCAACAACATGTTATGGGATTGCTGAAACAGAAAATGATGATGTTTTCAGAATGTGCAGAAAATAAAGAATTGCAGGAATTATTGCATGCAGCTGAACAAGTTGGAAAACATACTTTGCAGTATGGTTTTGATTCCTTAGAGGTCTCCTGCAGGGATGCAGTTACTGGATCTGTGATTAGGAGGCGCATGCCTGGTTAAAAGAACAAAATTTGCCTGATTGTGTTAAAGCTAAATTGCTAGATGCACCTTTACAGCATGATTCTCTGTTTGGTATTAAGGCAGAAGAGGTTTTAAAGAAAATGGAAGACAAAGCTAAGTCTATGCAAACTGTTAAAGACTTCTTACAGTGCAGCCACCAAGATTCAGTAGACACTGGCCTACAAAAAATGGTCCTTTCCTGTGTCAGACAGAGCTCAAAGGGGCAAATCCAGATGCCCTAAGGGTTCCAGATACCAGGCACAAGATTCATACAGGTCAAAGCAATGGGGCGCTTCCTCCTCCAAATCTGGAGGAGATAAAGCGCAAACCTACAGAAAGCAATCCCAATGACTTCCCTCTGTCTACACCAAGCACTTATCTTTTGACAGCACCCATAGGGGGAAAATTAGCACTTTTTGCTCAAAATTGGCAGTTAATAACCCAGGACAAGTGGGTACTAAACATCGTATCACAGGGATACAGATTCCATTTCCACACTCTGCCAATGGCAATTGGTTGGCCAGATCTGCCAAAAAATCAATGGGCAGAGGCACAGAAACAGGTTACGTGCCTCATGGATATGGGGGCCATTCAGACAGTACTAGAACAGGAAAAAGGGCAAGGTTTTTACTCAAGACTGTTCTTGGTACCCAGAAAGGACAAGGCCTGGCGGCCAATACTGGATTTATCGATTTTGAACACATACCTGGACATTCCAAAATTCAAAATGCTGACTTTGCAGCAGCTTCTGCCCATGCTGGGCAAGAATGCTTGGCTGGAGACTTTACACCTAAAAGAGGCATACCTGCATGTCCCAATAAGACAAACGTGCAGAAGATACCTCAGATTCAAGGCTGGCTTAATGCATTACCAATTCTCTGTACTGCCCTTTGGCTTATCTACTGTGCCCAGGGTCTTTACAAAGTGCCTGGCACCAGTAATTACATTTTGCAGACAAAGAAGTATACAAATATATCCTTACTTGGACGACTGTCTTATTCAAGCAGAGAGCAAGGACACTCTTCTTCGACACCTGGTGTTTGTGAAAAGGCTTCTAACATGCCTAGAGTACACAATAAACGAAAAGAAATCACAACTGGTACCCTCTCAAAAGATAACATTCCTGGGTGCAAGCTTGGTTACAACTGCCCAGATGGCTTACTTCACGCCAGACAAGCAAAGGCAACTGACTGTTTACTTCAAGCTGATGGCAACAAAACCCCAGTCTTCTGCAAGGCAAATTCTGCGAGCTCTGGGCTTCATGGCATCCTGCATCCTACTAATTCCATATGCAAGACTGCATATGAGGAAACTTCAGTGGTACCTAAAATGTTTATGGAGTCAACATGCACAAAGTCTGGAAACAATGATTCCTCTCATTCCCTGCCTGCAACAGGAGTTTCTATGGTGGGCAAAGGCATGTCACCAAAACATGGGACTGCCCTTCACTCTACCCCCTTCCAGCCAAACAATAACAACAGACGCATCAGATTACGCCTGGGGGGCCCACATGGCAGGAAGAAGATGCATTCAGGGCTTATGGACACCAAAACAAATGCATCTACATATCAACCAGAAAGAGATGCTAGCTGTTCAAAATGCCTTAACAGCCTTCATGGACTTACTTCATCCAGGACAACTGATTAAGGCGGACAACACCACAGTCATGTGGTATACAAACAAGCAAGGGGGCACACACTCATACCCCCTCTGCAGATTAGCCATGGCACTGTGGGACACAGCTTTGACCTACCAAATACATCTTCAAGCTCAATTCCTGCCAGGAAAACAAAACACTCTGGCAGACGATTTAAGCAGAAACCTTCTGGATCCTCAAGAGTGGAAACTAAATCCACAAGTCTTCAGCATGATAACAGAGAAATGGGGGAGCCCAGACATAGATCTTTTTGCCTCTCCTCAAAATTATCAATTGAAAAGATTCTGCACAAGGACTTAACACAGAAAAGCATGGAAAGTGGACGCCCTATCCTTCAGTTGGAAAAACCTGTTAGTTTACACCTTTCCTCCTCTGCCTCTTTTACCCAAGGTCCTCCTAAAAGTCAGACAAGAGAAGCCAAATATGATATTAATTGCCCCGGACTGGCCACGCCAATACTGGTACCCAATCCTAAGGAACTTGGCTCAGTACCCAGCTTGGACCTTACCTCAAAGACCACAACTACTCTCCCAGCAAAACAATCAGATCCTGCACAATCAACTACAGACTCTGAACCTGGCAGCATGGCTAATCATGTAGCCATGCAAACACCTCTCAGTAAAGCTGTGATGGATGTCATTTTGGAAGCCAGAAGGCCTAGTACTAGAAAATCTTATGCTGACAAATGGAAGAGATTCTGTGCTTGGAATCAAGCACAAGGAACTGACACAGCAGAACCAAATATTCCACAGATATTACAATGCTTAACTGAGATGCTTGACAAAGGCCTATCTTTCTCATCAATCAAAATCCATGCCTCTGCCATCTCGGCTCATTACAATACAGAGCCACCAATCTTTTCTCATCCTTTACTAAGGCAGTATCTTAGAGGAGCCAAAAATTTAAGGCCTCCTCGAAGATCACCATTACCTGCGTGGGACCTCAATTATGTGTTGGAAAAGCTCACCCTGCCTCCATTTGAACCAGCTGCTACTGCAGAACTAAAGTTCTTATCATGGAAAACAGCTCTGCTACTAGCAATTACTTCAGCAAGAAGAGTTTCAGAGCTACAGGCCCTCATTGCTGTAGAGCCTCTTATCATTTTTTACCCAGACAAGGTATCTCTGAGGACAAATCCTACTTTTATGTCTATGGTGGTTTCCAGTGTGGCTCTTAACCAAACAATTCATCTGCCAACTTTTTATCTAAATCCGAAGAACAAGGGGGAGAGAATTATGCATTCCCTGGATGTACACAGACAGCTAAGATTCTACTTGAGCAGGACAAAAGCTCTAAGGAAAACTGAGCAATTACTGTCATATGCTGCAGGATCAGAAAGAAAGGCTATTTCAAAGCAGAAAATTTCCAAGTGGATAAGCCACTGCATCCGTTTCTGCTACTTACACCATGGTAACTTGTGCCCCAAGGGCATTAGGTCTCATTCCACCAGAGCTGCAGCTACTTCAGCAGCCTTTCTCAGAGGAGTACCAACCAAGGACATTCTAGAGGCTGCTACTTGGAGTTCTGTTCACACCTTTACAAAGCATTACCTTTTGCCTCTCTACTCTAAGTCCAGGGCAGGCTTTGCCACTGCAGTGCTGCAGGGCCTTATAGCTGCACCTAATGCTGTTTAGCTCCAGCCTCCCAACCATATCTTTGGGATTCTACCCAAATGTAATGACTGCAACAGTGAAACACGAAGAACATAGTACAGTTGTGTACACTTACCATAAATGTAGATGTTCGAGTGTATTCACTGTTGCAGTCCAGGTTACCCTCCCGCCTATTTGCTTGTAGATGAAGGTAAAGTTTATATTGATGCGTGTGTGTGTGTGTGTGTGTGTGTGTGTGTGTGTGTGTGTGTGTGTGTGTGTGTGTGTGTGTATATATATATATATATATATATATATATATATATATATATATATATATAAATTTTGCAGACTTTGGAATTCAGGCCGACTGAGAGCAACCTGCCAGCAGATTACCCAAATGTATTGACTGCAACAGTGAATACACTCTAACATCTACGTTTATGGTAAGTGTACACAACCGTACTTTTTCCTTTCTCATTTGCATAAATATTACACCGTATTAAATCTCTTTTTCCCATGTCGATATTTCTTCTTCAGATGTTTCCCGATCTTCTTGTTTCACCCTGCTTTGGGGGCTCACTCCATCCTGCTGTGATGTAACCTGTGTTAGACCTTCTACATCAAATCCTTCACTTCGCAGGCACTCCAACTTCAGCTTCTATTTTTTTTTTAACTTCTACTTTACTGATCTTCTTTTCTGCGTTACATCTTTGTGATTTTTTTTTTTATTGTGAAATTTTCCATATCCGGATGCATTTGCCTGTATTTCTCTTCAAATATCTTTGGGAGTGCCTTCTTTACATTAATTAATTTGGCTTTATCCTTTGCATAAATATTGCACCATATCAAATCTCTTTCTTTTCCATGTCCATATTTCTTTTTATACTTTTCAAACATCTCTTGGTTTTGTTTTTTTATATTTTCGCACTTCCTCAGATGCTTCTTTTTCCAAGCAGATCAAGATGCACATTCTAGTGACAGAAAGTTTAAAAGTGCTACTGAAGCTTTAAGTAAATGTACAGTAGCACCTTTGAACCTTTTGTTAACATTATGTACACCACAATTTTCGCATCTGTCTTTAAGAAGCAATGTCCAATCCGGAATATGATCAGTCTGTCCATCTATAGAATTGTTTTTGAAACGTTTCCTAATTTCTCAATCTTTTCGGCAGCTGGTGTTGCTTTTCTGCAGGTGTGCATTCTTTTGCATACCTACCTTCCTGCCTACTCTGTTCTTGGAGTGGAGCATTTCTCCTGTTGGTATATTGTCTTCCCTCCCCAGTGTGTGCTCTGAGTTGTATCTTTTGTACATTTTAGCAGAGCTGTTGTGATGTTATGCAGAGTACTCAACACTCAAATCAGCCTTTGCTTTCTGCCCATTTTTTAATCCATTTATAATAATAAACTAACAGTTCTTTAAACATCTGTTAACTCCATTCACATAGTTTTCAGTAAGTGGTGTATGCATTCCACTGTAAACACTAGATCTGATGTCAGTCTTCACTCAGTCCTTGACTGTGGGCTTTGTTCCGAGCCTTGGAACTGACTCGGCCATTTACTTCAGCTTGGGCCTTCCAAACTCTCATGCCAGGCTCTACCCATAATGCTCCTCTCAAATTTACATCAGATCTTGTTTGCCGCTTCCGGTGTCAGACTCGTTTATCCTTTTCTCTCAAGCCTTGGCTTATTCTGAGCAAGTATTTTTGTCTATTTAAATCTCTTTTTCAATAATTTCTCTTCATAATAGTTTTCTTACTGCCAACCCCTTTTTCTTCTTCTCTTCAAAAAAAGTTATTTATATCCCTTCTGCTGTGTGTGTGCATGTGTGTGATTATGGCTGAAAAACAAGTTTCTCCTGCTAAATCCTCTAAATGCACCTCTGGATTTAAAAAGTGTCAGAAATGTCAGGGTAAAATGCCCAACTCTGACTGGCATATCCTTTGTGTATATTGTTTGCGGAAAGTCCATTTACAGGAAAGTTGTTCAATCTGTTACGGCTTTTCTACCTGTACACTTACTGAGCGAAAGAACAAATTGATACTAAGAGGACTTTTAAAATCTGATTTTGAAGAGACCATTTCTGGGTCTAGAACTGAAGCCAGCACTTCATTATCGTCATCGTCTTCCAGTATTAGGAAAAAGACCTTCTTCACTTCCAGGTACCTCAGAACCATCCAAGAAGGTTTCTAAAGCACCTTCGGTGCCAGAGTTGTTCTGCACCCAAAGTTGCATCTGATTCGGCACTTACAAAATTATCAGAGCCGACAGCGAGTTCCTCGGCACCCACAAAGATTTTGGTGCCAGAACAGTCAAAAGCTGCCTTTGCTCCCAAGAGCACAATATGCACCGACTATAGACCCCTTTAAGGACAGGCTACCTAACCCTTTCCTCAAAGGTGAGACCCCCCTAGGTCTCCTTCAGCTGCCCTCGAGTCAATCTACTAAGAGTCTCTCGGAGGCCGACATTATGAGACTGGTGGATCAGTTCCTGATGGCAAGGGGGTTGTCCTCGGTTCCAAGCTACTCCGATGTCAGAACCAACCTACATACAACACAACCCATTCCTCCTCCTCCTCCAACTCCTATTGAGTCATTGGAGTCCTTGGTTCCAGCACTCCTCGTGTCGACTGTCTCTCTTTCAGTAGCGTCCTCTTCTCCAGTATTGAGAGCTGCCTCGAGCTCCTCTCGGCTTTTGGCACTGGAGGCCTCCCAGGGTTGAGATTTTCTGGCCCGGGTCTAAGGTGCAGGGGTTGTTTTCCTTAATTTCAGAGCCATCTGTATCCCTTGGTTCCTTGACAATTGTAGGATCGTCCCAGGCTTCTGTTTCGGAGGTTGCCTTCTCAGTGCAGAGTGTGACGCCTGTTCCTAAGGAGTCTATTTCAGTTCTGACCTTCCAGATCATGGAGAGGGCTTTGTCCATTGGGGACTCTGTCCATGCCATGCCTGTCTAGACTAGTTTCTGCATCCCCTTGACCTGAGCTGCCATCCCTCTTATTCCCAGGACAGAAGACACAAAGTCCCAGGATAGGCCCACTTTGGTGGTTTCCTCTTTGGACACTTCCCATCATTCCTCCAAGGAAGTACCTGTGAAGAAGTGCAAGAGGAAGCACTTGGACTCCCCTGAGAAGTCTTTCATCGAAGATACTGATTTTGATGAAGGGGAAGGTTCTCCCAGGTCACTCCGTGATGATGATTCCTTCGGAGAAATCCTAAAACAGAGGGATGGCTGGTCTTCCATCTAGCCTTCCTCGGAAAAGTCTGTATACCTGGAGGTATTTTCGTGCCCAGCCCTCTACTTCTTGGATCTTTCCACCCGCTGACTATCTTAAGTTGATCGCTCAGTGGGTGTGGAAGATGCCAGACTCCATCAAGCCGATCCCCAAGAGGTCTGATTGTATCCTATTAGCTCCCAAGGACGTAAAGCCATACCTGTTGATGCCATGGTGATAGCAGCCATGACGAAGGAACTTGCTGAGGAAGGTCAGTCTATCCATCCTTGTAACAAGGAGTCTAAGATTTTGGATAGGTTTGGGAAGCACGTTTATGCTTCAACGATCTTTGCTCTTAAGTCTTTGAATTACATGGTGCACTTTACAAGATTACAGAGGGATCTGATCAATAGACTGTCTGATACCCTCTCAGGAACAGTCACTGAAGGGGTACGGGACAAAGTTACCTCTCAGCTAGCAATCCTTGATGCAGTTTCTATCTCATCCATGAGGCCGGTTGCTCATGCAGATGAAGGGATGACTAGAGCAGCGAGTTCAGGCATAGCCATTAGAAGGCACTCCTGGTTGCGCTTGTGTGACTTTGCCGAGCCATTTAAAGCGGCATTCATCAAAGCTTCATTTGACGGATCTACCCTTTTTGGTCCCAAGGTAAAAGACACTTTAGCCAGATGTGAGAAAGATGGCAAGACCCTCTGCCTTTGGCATATGTTTCTCCACTTCTCAGTGGCCTTTACTCTAGGAACCAGAGAAATGGGAGACTTTGGTTTAAAAAATCCAAAGGGCCTTTATAGGATTCACATGGCAAAGACTTCCCCTGGGCAGAGAGGGAAGTAATGGAAGATGCCACCCCACAGGCAAAAATTGACCGCAAAACCAGGGGGTCCAGAGAATCTTTCTCTGGTACTTCCTATCAGCACCCCTGAACAGGGGCCCAATTGCCCTCTTCTGGAGGCAGTCTGGGTATGACTTTCTCTGCACCATTCTGCCTGGCAAGTATTAACTATGGACAAATGGGTGCAGGGAATAATATCCAGAGGTTACAAAATTCCACTATCATTGCCGTCAATGACCCAGAAAAAACTCTCAGATGTTCCACCCAGTCAAAGGGAAGCAACAGTCATAGAAATTCAAAAACTGCTGGACAAAAGAGTCATCCAGAATGTCCCACCAGACCAAACAGGATCTGGGTTTTACTCAAGTTTCTTTTTAGTGCCCAGAAAAACAGGGGACTGGAGACCCATCTTGGATCTCAGCCAATTCAACAAGGTGGTTCAGAAAACCAAATTCTGGACTGTCTTGGTACAGTCGATACTTCCATTCTTGGAAAAAGGTGATTGGATGTGCTCGGTAAACCTCCAAGATGCCTTTTACCATATAAAAATGGACAAAAGCTCCAGGAGGTTTCTGCGCCTCTGGTTGGGCGCCAGTCATTTCCAATTCAGACCACTGCCATTCAAACTCACCACAGCCCCCAGGGTGTTCACAAAATGCATGGCTATGGTTGCAGCTTATCTCAGACTGAAGGGATTTTGAGTTTTTCCATACCTCAACGACTGGCTCTTTACTGCTACCACCAGTCGTCAGAACAAGCAAGAGATTACACTCTACACCTCTGTACATCTCTAGACATAACAATAAATTTCAAAAAGTCAAGCCTACAACCTTCTAAGCACTTAGACTTCATCGGGGCCCACTTACTGTCACAGGAATCACTTCTCTTCATCCAGAAAGACTACAACGCATCAGATCCCAAGTCTGTCAAATTCTAAGAAACAGAGTGCCAGCGAAATTAGTCCTAAAAAGGCTAGGCTCAATGGCAGCAACAATAACTTTTGTTCCCTTAGCAAGATATCACATGCAAATCCCTGCAGTGGTTACTTGCATCCCAGTGGTATCTGATGCACTAGCTAATGTCTTACCTAATCATGGTTACAAATCACTGCAAACAAGATCTTATGTGGTGGCTCCACTCCGATCAGATTCTCTTGGGACGACCTTTCATTCTTCCTCTACCTAAGCCACAGTAACTACAGATGCTTCCCAGATGGGGGGCATTATCTGGGAAAGAACAGTCCAAGACATGTGGTCCCAACTAGAGGCCAACTTGCACATCAGTTTTCTATAGATGAGGGCAGTGCTTTTAGCATTGCAAGCCTTTCAGGATGCCCTTCCTGTAGGGACAGTACCAATTCAAACAGAAAACCTATCGGTGGTCTGGTACATCAGCAAATAAGGGGGAACAAAATCTTACCATTGTGTCGAGAAACACTCAGGGTTTGGCAATGGGCAATTTCTTCCAACTGCTTTCTGATAGCAACACACTTTCTGGGGAGTTCCAACATGATAGCGGAGAAGCTGAGAAGAACTCTTCTCATGCCTCATGAGTGGTCTCTCAGTCCTGTAGTGGCAAACAAGATATTTCGTCACTAGAGCCAACCTTGCTGCAATCTCTTTGCCTCAGCCTTAAACAAGTGCAGAAGTTACTTTGCCCTAATCCCCCCTCGGGGGAGTCGCCCATAGACGCTCTTCTCCATGATTGCCCCCCAGTCTTCTTTATGCTTTTCTCCCAACTCTCCTGATATCTCAGTTTCTAAAGAAAGCCAAGAGGATGGAAAATACAATAATCCTCATTGCTCCATTCTGGCCTCCACAGATATGGTTTCACCTTCCTTTGGTCTCACCTTCTTCAGAAGCCATGGATTCTGGACCCAGGTCAAGATCTACTGTCACCATCCAGAAGGCATGGTTCATCCGAATCCCCAGCATTTCAAGCTAACTGCATGGCTTCTCCAATTCCCATGATTGCCAGGCATCCTTCCCTATCCTCTCCTGTCCGTCAAATAATTGTGGCTCATCACAAACCTTCATCTAGGAAACTTTACCAAAATAAATGGGAACAATTTATGAACTGGGCTCTTAACAAACTTGATCCTTATTTGACCCCAGTTCACAAGGTTTTGGATTTCTTAGCCAACCTCTATCAATCTGATTCCTGTGCATCAACAATCAAAGTTCATCTAGCGGCTATCTTGAACTTTCATGTGGGATTCGATGGCTCACCTTTAATGTTCCACAATCTTTGCAAAGCATTCTTAAAGGGGCTTCTGATGTTAAGACCCCCATTTAAAGAACCAATTCCTCCTTGGGATCCAACATAATCCTACAGTGCCTTACTTAATTCCCCTTTTGAACCATCAGCAACTTGTGACTTTTAAGTTTTTAATTTGGAAAACTTATTTTTAGTGGCTGTTACGGCTGCCAAAAGAGTATCCGAACTTCAGGCCTTATCCTGCAGACCTCCATATTTAATATTCCACAAAGATAGAGTTGCAATTAGGACCATTCCATCCTTTTTACCAAATGTGGTTTCAGAACCCAATAAAAATCAAACACTTCAGATGCCAGTCTTCTTCCCTAACTTTACCAATAAAGGAGAGTATTCCCTTCATTTGCTAGATGTCCATAGACAACTGCATTTTTACCTTCACAGAACAAAGGAGTTCAGAAAATCTGATCAGTTATTTGTTGCATTTTCTTCCTTATCTCTAGGTAATCCAGTTTCAAAGGTTACTTTAGCAAAATGGCTTAGAGACTGTATTACTTTTATTCGTCAGTCGAAAGGGCTCCAACTACCATGCCCATTCAACCAGAGCAGTAACACCTTCTGCAGTTTTTCATGGCAGAACATCCTTGGATGACATGTGTGCAGTGGCCACTTCTTCCCCACATACTTTTATTACTCATTGCAAATTAGATCAGGTCTCAAGGGGATGGGCATCATTTGGTTCGATGGTGCTTAGGAACATTCTTCGTGAGACCTCCCAAGACTAAAGTAGCTGGGGATTGTATCCCACAGTCAAGGATTGAGTAAAGATTGACAAAATCAGATAAAGAAGTTATGTCTTACCATAATGTTCCATCTGTGTTATCATTCTTCACTAATGTTTGACATTTCCCCATCCTGAGACTCTTAGTGGTCTGAATCTTCCATGGTTGGCTTCATATTACGAATACATATCTGGTCTCTGACTATTATGTTTATTATTAATATTGTTAGTACTATATTTTCTGCATGTCTTTCTGCCACTATGTTGGGCAAACTTGATCTGAGGTAATTTTGAGAGGAGCATTATGGGTAGAGCCTGGCTCGAGAGTTTGGAAGGCACGAGCTGAAGTAAACGGCCGAGTCGATACCGAGGCTCGGAACTGAGCCCACAGTCAAGGATTAGTGAAGATCGACAACACATATGGAAAGTTATGGTAAGACATAACTTCTTTTTTCCTTCTCAGAAGCAGTTTTTGCAGATTAAATGAACTACATTTTTGCTTTTAGCAAATTTGACAAGTTGCTCAGTCCACAGGATGTGATGCTTTTTGTAACCCAGACATTCATTGTCGTATGACCACACATCCTTTATACGTACATTTTTTGCCCATAGCTCTTCCCAGAGGTGAGTAGCCATATTTCCTTTGACCACAGATATATAGGTGCTATGATCTGAGATCTTGCCATCCATAAAACAGGTGAATAAGAGACCTCTTTTTTTAATGCATTGTAATTTCTTCTGTGTTTAAAGAATAAACATCAATACGTTTTGTTTTGTTTTTTAGTTTGTATACAAGGACTCTTTTTCTGAAATATAGACCAAGAGTAAAGGTAAGTTTTCTAATTACTACTTTTATACAGTAGAAGACAGAAGAAAATGTCTGTCACATGGTTCCTTTTTACTGCAAATTTAAGATGAATTTTGTGTCCTCATATTTCTTTAAACAAGAAACATCTTTATTAAATTATCACTCATGACCCAGGCAATCATACAGTTATATAAATGAAAACAAACTATATTGACATTTTTTTCATTGCAAATGTTGTACATCACTTATAATCTATCCAGTCATTGTCAGTCAAACATTAGATAGCTCATTAAAATCCTGCTTTTCTGTTCAACCTCTTTCCTTTTCCAAAACATTATTCAGTATGTATTGTTCCCACAGTTCCCATTTTTTTTTCCTAAATAAGTTGCTCCTTCCATTTCTAAGGGTCCTATTTCCCGTTCATTTAGTGTCCTCATATTCTTTAAGGAAGGTAATTCAGAAATGTAAATTTTAATAAGAAAATGACTTTGGATGGAGGTAGGTAGAGTGGTTTCTCAGAACATGGCATAATATCTGAATTAACTGTTGAATATTTTAATATGTTTGTAAAAACAAAGTTACCTGACAAGCAAAGCACCCTCAAAACGAAAAAATATCAAAATGTAGTCCAAAAGTGAGGAGTGCACCAGGCTGCAAATAAATCTCACCAAATCTTCCACAGACTGTCCTTTATTAAGACAAACAGGTATAAAGATAGACAGGTAAGCGCTTTCGCGTTGGTGTAACGCTTCTTCAGACCTTTAAAGATGTATGAATAATGCATCCCTTTATATACCATAGTACATTGCACCTTAATTGATTAAAGACCACAAGGTGTAATTGATGTAGTTAATGATGCTTACAAATTCAAACAAGTCTGAGTATAAATGTCTTACTAAATTCTACAAAGCTTATGAAAGCACATATAGTAAACTTGTGAAAACACACATAAATAGACTCATGAGTTAAAACACATATGTTAAAACATATATTAAAACATATATTAAAAACATGTATATTGAATACATAATATAAATGTGTAGAATTCAGTGGTTCAAGGGTCTACTGGCTAGAAAGGGTTTGAGGGATATCTTATCATTGAGCCCATAAAAATGGGCTTGTAGCCTAAGAATCCATTTGTTCTCTATCCCTTCTGTGTGGCTTTTAATGTTACCTAGCCTATTAGTTCTTGTTAAAGTCTCAAGGACCATGAATTTAAAACAATGTGAAGATCCTTTATCTAAAACATGTCGCTAGGGCATTAGTTGTATTCTGTTTATCAATTGCATAGATGTGTTCTCTTATTCGCTCACGTAATGTCCTATTGGTTTTACCAACATAAAAAGTGTACATTGTTGGCATTGAGCGAGGTATATAACATCTCTAGTTTTACAACATGCATATCCCTTGAACGAATATTCACGCCCTGTGTGTGGATGTATGAATTTATCAGTTGCAGCTATATATTTGCATTGCTTACAACTTAAACATGCAAAGGTTCCTGTCTTATGTGGAAAAGTATTGACCTTGTTAAGATTTTCATAACATAGTCTCCTATCTAGGGACTTCATGTTTCTATAAGATATTGTTGGTCTAGTATCAACTAAGTCTTTTATTTTCTCATCCATCAAGAGTAATTTCCAATTGTCTCCTATAACCTGCCTTACTTGATTATTAATATTAGTATAAGGAATAATCAGTCTGTTTACTGCTGGGGAATTGGTATTAATGTTCAACCCATCATTATCATCTACTCTCCTTAAAACGGAGTGCCCTTACCTACTCTGTGAATATCCCCATGAATTAGTGCTTCATGTACTTCTGTCTCTTTATAGCCCCTTTCTAAAAATTCTTTTTAAGTATAGTCTTCTGTTTATTAAAGGTAGACTCTTGAGTGGTTAATCTAGAGGCCCGTAACATTTGATTCTTGGGAATGTTTTTGTGTATATGTTTGGGATGCATGCTGCTGCGGTGCAGTAAGTTGTTTTTCCAACATGTCTTCCTAAATAACTCAGTGTCTATGCCATGGGTTCCTTAGTTAGCTTAACATCCAAAAATACAATCTCCAAAACAGAGTAGCTGCATTCAAAATTCAGAAAATCAGTAGTGGCATTCAAGTATCTAACAAAGTCTGTTAGTAATGTAACTGATCCCCCATACAATACACACATCGTCAACAAATCTACTATAATGTTTTAAGTGTTGACAGTATAAAGCATGATTAAATACATAAGTGTCTTCCCATTGTGCCAACACCAAATTGGCATAGGTGTTGGCACAAGGGGTCCCCATGGCTACCCCTTGGTTTGCAAAAATACTTATTGTCATAGAGCAGAACATTGTTCTCAAGAACTAATTCTAGGAGGCTCATCCATTTCATAACATCTGTATTAGCTATGTCATGTGCCAAAAGGAACTGACGCACATATTCAATACCAACATCATTTGGTATTGATGTAAATAATGATGTCACATCAAGTGTTACAAGAATGTCATCACTTGAAAGCAACTGTAATCTGTTTAAGTCAGATAATTTCTCTAAAAACTGTTGCGTGTCCCTTAAAATATAATTAGTGTTGGTCACAATCGGTTTGAACATCTTGTCCAAATAGATGGAAAGTGGTTCTGTGAGCCATCCTCTAGCACGACATGTTTTAGATAAAGGATCTTCACATTGTTTTAAATTCATGGTCCTTGAGACTTTAACAAGAACTAATAGGCTAGGTAACATTAAAAGCCACACAGAAGGGATAGAGAACAAATGGATTCTTAGGCTACAAGCCCATTTTTATGGGCTCAATGATAAGATATCCCTCAAACCCTTTCTAGCCAGTAGACCCTTGAACCACTGAATTCTACACATTTATATTATGTATTCAATATACATGTTTTTAATATATGTTTTAATATATGTTTTAACATATGTGGTTTTAACTCATGAGTCTATTTATGTGTGTTTTCACAAGTTTACTATATGTGCTTTCATAAGCTTTGTAGAATTTAGTAAGACATTTATACTCAGACTTGTTTGAATTTGTAAGCATCATTAACTACATCAATTACACCTTGTGGTCTTTAATCAATTAAGGTGCAATGTACTATGGTATATAAAGGGATGCATTATTCATACATCTTTAAAGGTCTGAAGAAGCTACACCAACGCGAAAGCGCTTTACCTGTCTATCTTTATACCTGTTTGTCTTAATAAAGGACAGTCTGTGGAAGATTTGGTGAGATTTATTTGCAGCCTGGTGCACTCCTCACTTTTGGACTACATTTTGATATTTTTTCGTTTTGAGGGTGCTTTGCTTGTCAGGTAACTTTGTTTTTACCTACTTTTCTTCGTTGATTACCTGCTGAGACATGGCTGTACAACCTGCATCATCTAACAGTGATCGGATTCATGAAGTATTAAATACTCAGCGTATGGCTACGCTGATAGAAATGAGAGAGAACCCGCTACTCAAATTAACTGTTCGTGATTTAGCTAATACTGAGGATGCAGCTAACAACATGAAACATAATATGGAGGTTACACTGTTAACAAGACGTCTTGAGACTAAAATGCAGAGATTAAGGAATATACAGTGGCAGAAATTACATATGCAGGCATGCTTGAGTTTTAAATTGGTTCCATGAGGTTTAAGGGTGTTAAAATGCCAACCTTTGGAACAGAGTATCCAGAATTACTTTCCACCTGGCAGAAACTTAACCTGGATACCAGCTTTGCCTATATCAACATTTTAATTGAACAATATTGCCTGGCTGAGAGAAATTTATTAACAGAGATAAATACTATAGAAGGTGAACTGTTGAAACTGCTCAATGAAAATGAACTGAGCAGTATGTATCAAGATCTCAAACAAATTTTGCTGACACTCGATAATAAACTTAGACAAGACAAGAAGAGAAAATTGGAACGAGATTTTTTCGATTTCCAAAAAGGCCAGGTCTTTGCTTGGCCAAGGGATAAGAAGCAGCCTTTGGGTAATCGGCAGAACTATACAGTCGCTAATTTTAAATCTAAGCCAGTGCTTCAGAACAGTAAACTACCAGTGAGCAACGCTCATTTGATGATGTCATCAAATGAAGACGCTATACCGACCGACACAACGACACAAGCTGCCAGTATCACTACAACCGCTCCGGTTTCTACTTCTGTGGCTGTGAAACCGAAGCGAATCACTGTAGAAGCCATGATCCATTCTGCCAACTCAGATAATAGGGACACCCATGCACTACTTGGTCCCACAAGTGATTTTGCGGCTAAAGACCAACGAAGGAAACAGACGAGGCTAGACTCTTTTATTGGAGCTTCTGAAGATGAGATATTCGGTGAAGGTGAAGGTTTTCCTTCTTTCCCTTTACCGATAAAACCGTACGAGAGAAGAACTTTGTCACCCTTCAACAGGAAGAGAAAGAACACGGAGGAATTTGTCCCATACCAGAAGAAAATGATGAACTTTACCAGCATGACCTGATTATTAACATCTCAAGGTATGAACTAAATCTTCATGAAACTTCATTATTGAACAAGGGGTTAAGCTTTATCGCCTCTTGTTCAACAGACTTTGTCGACATACTGGTGGACATTAAATTGTTCACCAGAAATTTAGGGTTGAAGTTAATGTATGGACATAATGATTTGAATGTTGATTCTACAGCATCCAATAATTTTAATTTTAAGAAACCGTCTGTTTTATACCACAGCCTCATCCTCTTGGAAGCCTTTGAGAAGGCATGCGAAAGTGATTTATTTACTTTGTATAATAATAATAAATTGAAACCGGAGTTTCACAATCTGACGTTGCATGAGAGGGAAGCTATTGTTAGTTTACAGAGTAACAATGACATCATTATCATAAGGCTGATAAAGGGGCCATTGTCATTTTGGATAAGAACATATACACCAATAAAATGCAAGAAATGTTGATGGACAAAGATACATACACTCCCCTTGACTGGAATGCACTCAATAATTTAATTAGGGAAGTACATAGTACGCTATACGATATGTTATTATGTAAAACTATAGACAAGGAACTCTATGTTTATTTTACGGTAGAGAATCCTTTGGTTCCTACTTTTAGGGTCTCCTAAAGTGCATAAAACAGAGATAATCCCCTTTGAGACCCATTGTATCTAGCAAAGGATGGCTCACAGAACCACTTTCCATCTATTTGGACAAGATGTTCAAACCGATTGTGACCAACACTAATTATATTTTAAGGGACACGCAACAGTTTTTAGAGAAATTATCTGACTTAAACAGATTACAGTTGCTTTCAAGTGATGACATTCTTGTAACACTTGATGTGACATCATTATTTACATCAATACCAAATGATGTTGGTATTGAATATGTGCGTCAGTTCCTTTTGGCACATGACATAGCTAATACAGATGTTATGAAATGGATGAGCCTCCTAGAATTAGTTCTTGAGAACAATGTTCTGCTCTATGACAATAAGTATTTTTGCAAACCAAGGGGTAGCCATGGGGACCCCTTGTGCCAACACCTATGCCAATTTGGTGTTGGCACAATGGGAAGACACTTATGTATTTAATCATGCTTTATACTGTCAACACTTAAAACATTATAGTAGATTTGTTGACGATGTGTGTATTGTATGGGGGATCAGTTACATTACTAACAGACTTTGTTAGATACTTGAATGCCACTACTGATTTTCTGAATTTTGAATGCAGCTACTCTGTTTTGGAGATTGTATTTTGGATGTTAAGCTAACTAAGGGAACCCATGGCATAGACACTGAGTTATTTAGGAAGACATGTTGGAAAAACAACTTACTGCACCGCAGCAGCATGCATCCCAAACATATACACAAAAACATTCCCAAGAATCAAATGTTACGGGCCTCTAGATTAACCACTCAAGAGTCTACCTTTAATAAACAGAAGACTATACTTAAAAAGAATTTTTTAGAAAGGGGCTGTAAAGAGACAGAAGTACATGAAGCACTAATTCATGGGGATATTCACAGAGTAGGTAAGGGCACTCCGTTTTTAAGGAGAGTAGATGATAATGATGGGTTGAACATTAAAACCAATCCCCCAGCAGTAAACAGACTGATTATTCCTTATACTAATATTAATAATCAAGTAAGGCAGGTTATAGGAGACAATTGGAAATTACTCTTGATGGATGAGAAAATAAAAGACTTAGTTGATACTAGACCAACAATATCTTATAGAAACATGAAGTCCCTAGATAGGAGACTATGTTATGAAAATCTTAACAAGGTCAATACTTTTCCACATAAGACAGGAACCTTTGCATGTTTAAGTTGTAAGCAATGCAAATATATAGCTGCAACTGATAAATTCATACATCCACACACAGGACGTGAATATTCGTTCAAGGGATATGCATGTTGTAAAACTAGAGATGTTATATACCTCGCTCAATGCCAACAATGTACACTTTTTTATGTTGGTAAAACCAATAGGACATTACGTGAGCGAATAAGAGAACACATCTATGCAATTGATAAACAGAATACAACTAATGCCCTAGCACGACATGTTTTAGATAAAGGATCTTCACATTGTTTTAAATTCATGGTCCTTGAGACTTTAACAAGAACTAATAGGCTAGGTAACATTAAAAGCCACACAGAAGGGATAGAGAACAAATGGATTCTTAGGCTACAAGCCCATTTTATGGGCTCAATGATAAGATATCCTCAAACCTCTTTCCAGAGGTGAGTAGCCATATTTCCTTTGACCACAGATATATAGGTGCTATGATCTATTCAATATACATGTTTTTAATATATGTTTTAATATTGTAATTTCATATGTGTTTTAAACTCATGAGTCTATTTATGTGTTTAGTTTTCACAAGTTTACTATATGTAAAGCTTTCATAATTACTACTTTTATACAGTAGAATTTAGTAAGACATTTATACTCAGACTTGTTTGAATTTGTAAGCATCATTAACTACATCAATTACACCTTGTGGTCTTTAATCAATTAAGGTGCAATGTACTATGGTATATAAAGGGATGCATTATTCATACATCTTTAAAGGTCTGAAGAAGTTGCTACACCAACGCTTACTGTCTATCTTGTTTGTCTTAATAAAGGACAGTCTGTGGAAGATTTGGTGAGATTTATTTGCAGCCTGGTGCACTCCTCACTTTTGGACTACATTTTAATATGTTTACTTTCACCGATAAAAGTTAGTTATATAGATTAGTCAACGCAGACTTCTTTGTATGTCAGGATTCTATTGCAGGATCCAAGTTCACAATGTGATGCAGTTGGGCTGGAACTACACTGTGCTTGAAAAGTTCATATGAAGTTGAGCACAATTAAAAAGAAAACCAGCAAACACAAAGTATGGTGATTAAAGTTCAGAAAAGGCTGATATGTGTCATAAAACAAAATGTAAGAGTTTTGCAGAGGTGCATAAGCAACTGGATATCCTAATTGAAAGTTGCCTGAGATTAGAAAATAAGTTTGCAAAATGAAGGAAAATTGTGGTTCAGTCTACATTAGTGTGTGGAAAAGAAACTTTGCCTCAAAATGAATTGCACTGGATGGAAAACACACAGACACTATTTAAAGGTGGTGGTGACAGAGCTTGTGCAAGTACCTAGTGTAAGATCCGTAAATATAAGATTTAAGTATGTGTCTTAAAGCAGTTGGCATTTAAGAAAAATGATGCCTTAATGGGAAGTGTAGATAAAGACTCAAAAGATTGCGGTTATAGATGCAAACTCTTAGATAATTTTCCCTTAGTCAGCTGCTTGTGCTGCATCTGAGGTCTGTCACTGTTGTGCTTCATTTCCTTGTTAGGCACTCAGCTGAGTTTCTGAGGCTCCTCCACAAGTCTTATCCATTAAGCCCCTCGCAGTTTAGAACTTTTTCTTGTCTGTTAGCCTTACCTGGTCCTTCTAGTCACCTCCGTTACTAATCGCAGTACTTCAACTAGCATCATGAAGGGACCTTCAGCCAACCTGACCGGCATGAGCACCCTGAGGCATTGTAGCAATTGCCTCATGTACACTGACAACCCACTTCTAATTCACACAAATTCAATATGTGAGCGATGCATCTATAGTAAGAATCTAGAATATAGGCTCTTTCACTCACAGATCAGTATATCGGATACTAAGAAAGTTGTCAGCTCACACACTTCACCTCCTGCACCATCCACGTGTACAACACCTAAACCAACATACAAAGAGGTTCTCACTAGAAGCCTACCTAAAGATCAGGGACCTCCCAAACATAAACACACTTCACTTAAAACATTACCAGCAAATCACAGTACACATACAAATGTACGCACCAGTGTCTTATCAAACATGCCCCTAAGGCAAAACACAAAATCAAATGTTTTAGTCGTAGGTGACTCCATTGTGAGAAACACAGATGTCCCACTCACCAAGTTGGATAAGGAAAAGGTCACAGCTAGCAGGTCACAGTCAGCTGTCTGTCAGTGTCAGGATCCGCCACATCACACATGCACTCATGTCTCTCAACAACAGGCGCTGTTATAACTGTCATGGTCCATGTTGGTGTGAATGACTTGAGACGCACTTGATTGGGCTATATGGAGAGAGAGACCTGAATGAGCTCTCTGATTGTGTCCCAGGTGGGTATGTCCTTAGTTTTAAGCAGCATTCTGCCTTCACTTTGGATGATGCCTCATTGCAGACCAAAAAATTTTGACCAACAAGTGGCTTAGTTTCTGGTGTCATTCTAAGCGGATCCAGTACCTGTCAGCTTGGGTTGATATGGTTGATAGACCTTGATGTTTTGCCAGAGATGGTCTCCACCTGTCAGCTCTGGGTTTTCGGCTAATGCTATTGCCTTCCCAGTAGTGGTTTTAGGCAATGTCACAAAAACATAATTTCTGACATAAAAATGTCCTCAAAAAAAAACCTTAAGGTTATGCTGCTAAACACTAGAAATCTAAGTCTGAAACTGCACTCACTGGAAGCACTCCTCACCTTGGAAGATGTGAACATCCGTGCAGTCAGAGAGACCTGGTTCAAGGCCACAGAGAGCACCCAGCCATACCGGGATATAATGCCTACCACACATTCAGACCACAAAATGAACACATGAAAACTAGAGGAGTATCACTGTTCATCAAAGATAAATTTACCTCCGGAGTGGTTAAACAATAATTCCCTAGAGTTACTCCATGTGCAAATAACTATAGGAAAGACCCCTCTCCAAGTTATTGTCAGCTATAGGTCTCCTATGTACCATGCTATCCACACTGCCTACTTGGATCTACTTGAATCACTGAAAATACAACCAAACACCCTGCTTATGGATGACTTTAACTACCCATCCATAGATTGGGTAAATTATACATATGTAAACACACTCACTGAAAGGTTCTTGGACTTCGTTAATTCACATGCCTTGGAGCAGATAGTTGGCACCCCCACAAGGGGCCCAAATGTTCTAGATTTGATGTTGTCAATCTTCATTTTATCCTTGACAGATGGGTCTGGTTCAGATATTGGAATCGACTCGGCTGTTACTACAGCTCGCACCAGCCAAAAACTCTCGAGCTTCACCTCATCTCACAATCCCTCTCTCTCTCAATTACCTCAGATCTTGTTTGCCGCTTTTCCAAAACAGTCACATTTTGCCAATGCTCTCGAGTTTCCGTGGGTTTAGGTAACTTTCTGTTGTTATTTCTTAGCAATTTATTTTTCTCTCTCTCTCCATATATACTTGATCCTCCGCCCTCTAGTTTAATACTTTCTCTCTCTCTCTCTCTCCTTTCACACACGGTGTAATTCTAAATGTCATCGTTAATATTTTTCCCCCATACACCTTGGTGTATTTCTGTAGCTGTCATTGTTGATACTTTTTCTCCTTTCCTTTCTTTCCCCTTAAAAAAAAAAAAATCCTTCTCTCTCAAGTTTTCTGTGTGAGTACACATGTGAGTGACTGTTTTTCCAGCCGTAATTTTTTCACGTGGCTTAGAAAGGTAAGGCCCCTTCTGGTTTTAAGAAATGCCAGAAGTGCGGCCACAAAATCCCATCTTCTGATTTTCATTCCCTTTGCGTTTATTGGTTGGGTCCTGTTCACTTACAAGAGGACTGCAGCATTTGTCATGGGTTCAATCATCGAGCCCTTGTTGAGAGAGGAGATAAACTTATTTTGAGGGGTTTGATCCTCTGTGCCTTCAGTGAAGCCTTATCTACTGCTGACAAAGCCAAAACTGACATTTCCTCCCCTTTGTCGTTATCTTCTGTGGACAGAGGAAAAAAGAGTGTATTGGTTTTGACTTCTCTGTCGGTTCTGAGATCTAAGAAATTGAAATCCTCTGTTCCAAAAGTATTCTCGGAACCAGAGGCCTTTGACTGTAAACTACTGGTGGCGACTACTGCTCCAGCACCGACAACTGTGACAAGTCCTTCGATGTTGAAGGCCCTGGTGCAGGACAAAATTGCTACTACTTCTATGACTGAAGTGTCTGATTCAAAGAAAATTTTCCAAGAACTTCTTACTCCCCATCTGTAGACTCTCTTAGTGCTGAGCTTCCAGAAGTTTTTCTTCAGAGGGCGTAAATCTTCTTTCACATCATTGATCCGCTCCACCAAAAGTCTTTCTGAGCTCATTGTGGAAAGACTTGTGAGAAAATCTTGTGGGCTAGAGGACTTTCAGACCCCCTTTCAGTTCCAACTTCTTCGAGTCTTGGAACAGAGCCTTCTTTCACCCTGTTGACCACTCCTCCTCTAAACTCCTCTGAGGCATTAGAGTTTTATGTTCTGAATCTCCTAGCACCAGCTGTACTGGTACCTTGAGATTTTCACATCTTCAGAACCAGTAATCCTCTTGAGTTCTTCAGTGGCTTCGGAACCGGAGACCTCTCAGAGCCATAGCTTCCCTGTCTGTTTTGCAGGGGGGGGCAGGACTCTACTCCAGGTTTTTCAGAGCCGTCCCTGCTCCTCTGAGCTTTGGTTCAGATTCTGCTCTGGCTTCCATCTCAAGGGTCGGTTCTTCAGAGCATGGAGTGACCCTGGTCCGAAGGTAGTCTCTCTGTTCCGGGCTCCCTTCCCTCTTTGGGGGAGAGGTTGGCCTTCGAGGCAATGGAGAGGGCCCTGTCCCTTACAGTGACTGTTGGTACCTTCCTCCTCGCAACAGGTACCTCCCTGCTGTGTTATTCCACCTGTATCTCCACTGGGACAATGGGTGCTGAAGTCTCTGGTTTCTTAGACTGGTTTCTTAGACTCCGGTTCTGTCATCTTCTGATATCTCCCCAAATTATCCCCCTGAGGACATCCCTCACAAAAAGAAGTGCAAGAGGAAGCACTTAGATTCCCCTCAGGATCAGTCATTTAGTCCTCTGAAGACCGATTTTGATGAGGGGGGAGAGGTCCCCACTGTCACCACCTGAAGATGTCTCCTTTGGAGACATCCTAGACATTTTAAAGCAAAGGGGTGTCTGAAACTCCCAAAACCCTCCTTGGAGGAATCTCTTTACCTGCTGACTTTCGGCACTTGCCCGTCTACCTCTTGGGTGACCCCATCTGCTGATGAACTTATTCAGTTGAATTCATAGAGGGCATGGAATGCTCTGGACACCATCAAAGAGACCTGACAAAATATTATCTACCCCTGAAGATTAACAGTTTTGGGCCATGGAGTTAGCAGTGGATGCCATGGTCTCAGTGGCCACCACAAAAAAGGAACTCTGAGAAGAGATCTGTTCATCCGCCCAACAGGGAGTCTCTGGCTATGGATAGATTTGGATGGCGGGTTTATGCTTCATCAACCTTCACTCTAAGGCCTTCAAACTTCTTGGCACACTTTACAAAATTTCAAAGGGATCTGATCAAGGAATTGTCAGATAACCTTGGCAGGAGCTGTGGCTGAGGGAGTCCAAGAAAAAGGGCTTCCCAGCTAGCCATCCTAGAGTCTGTGTGTAATTTGTTCATGAGGCTAATCACACATACAAGGTGAAGGGACATCCAGAGCAGCCGATGCAGGCGTAAGCATTAGGAGATGCCTGGATGCACCTATGTGACTATTTGACTTTGCGGAACCATTCTGCTGTTTTTGACAGAACTTCCTTGTTTGGCCCAAAAGTAAGAAAGACTTTATTCAGGTGTGAGAAGGTTGGTAAGACACTTTCTGCTGTGAGCATACTTTTCCTCCGGGGAAATCACCCAGAGATGCTGTCCTCCACATTTGCCCCCCCGGTCTCCTGTATGCCCGCCCCCCGATACCCCTAATTCCAAACTTCTTACAGAAAGCACTCAGGTTGAAAAGCACAGTAATTCTCATTGCCCCCTTTTGGCCTCAACTGTTTTGATTTCCCTTCTTTTGGCCTTATCTAGTTCAGCAACCCTGGATTCTGGACCCGGTTCCAAACCTTGTTTCCCACCCAGACGGACTTGTTCATCCAAACATTTTGAACCTTAAGCTGACAGCATGGTTCCTCCTATTCCATTAGTTGCCCGGTGTCTAAATATTTCCTCCCCAGTACACCACATCCTCTTGTCTACTCATAAACCTTTCAGTCGTAAACTGTACTCTAGCAGATGGAAGAGATTTACCATTTTGGCCCATGAAAAACATACTGTTCCCTTTTTCTCATTCTGTAGAGCATATTTTAGACTTTTAGCCTCTTTTTCATGCTGGAGCTTCGTCTTCTACCATCAGATTACAATTAGCTGCAATTTCCAGTTTCCATGATGGTTTGGAAGAACGTTCTTTAGCTTCTCATAGACTTTGTAAATCATTCCTAAGAGACACACTCTTGTTGAAACCCCCTTTCAACGATTGAAGAATGCCTCCTTGGAATCTAAACCTAGTGTTACAGGCCATAGTACATTCTCCCTTTGAACCCTCTGTGGAATGTGATTTTTATCTTGGAAGACACTGTTTTTGGTAGCTATAACCTCTGCCATTATTTCAGAAATGTAGGCCTTGTTGTGTAAACCTCCTTATCTGATTTTCCACAAGGATAGAGTTTCTTTACAAACAAACCCCTCCTTTCTACCCGAGGTAGTCTGAGTCTAACATCAGTCAAGCAAGTAATTTACTGGTTTTCTTTCCAAATTTTTCCAGCAAAGATGAATATTCCTTACATTTACTAAATATTCACAGTTACATTTCTCTGTTCACAGAACAAGACATTCGAAAATCAGACCAACTGTTTGTTTCCTTTTTCAGTGCAAATTTGGGTTAGCCAGTCAGCAAGGTGACTCTGGCTAAATGGCTGAAAGACTGCATTTCATTCATCTATGAGGAGAACAAAATAACATTGCCTAGGCCCGTGAAAGCACATTCTACAAGATCTGTAGCCACCTTGGCAGTTTTCTAATCAGAGATTTGATGGATGATATATGTGCAGCAGCTACTTGGACTTCTCCCCATACCTTTATTCTTCTTCTTCAGCTTTTTCCGGTTAGGGGTCGCCACAGCGGATCACCTGTCCGCTCATGATTGGCAGTGGAGTTTTACAGTGTCGAGTTGCCAGCCTGGCGCCCAACCTCCCACGGAAGGCACACACACACACACACACACACACACACACACACACACACACACACACACACACACACACACACACACATCTAGGGCCAATTTAGTGTCCAATCCACCTACTGCATGTCTTTGGGATGTGGGAGGAAACCGGATCACCCGGAGGAAACCCACGCGACCACAGGGAGGACATGCAAACTCCGCACAGAAGGCACCCCAGCCGAGGATCGAACCGGAGAACCTCTTGCTGTGAGGCGACAATGCTAACCAGTGCACCACCGTGGCCGCCCCTCCCCATACCTTTATTACTCATTACAAATTGGACTTGGTCTCTAGGGGAAGAGCGTCCTTTGGTTCAATGGTGCTCAGGAATATCCTTCTGCGAGTCCACCCAAGATCTTAGGTAGCTGAGGACTCTGTCCCATCTGTCAAGGATAAATTGAAGATTGACAACATCAGATGAAGAAGTTATGTACTTACCATAATGTTCCATCTGTGTTGCCTGTCTTCATTTATCCTTGACTCCCCTCCCTCTATCCCCCAGCCTTTAAAGTTTTTTTTTGTGGACCAGATTTTATATATATATATATATATATATATATATATATATATATCCTTGAATTATTATGATTTTTCAAGCATAGTAGATGTGGCTTCCATTTGGTCTTCCTTTTCCATTATCTGTACTTTTTCTGCAAACTTTTTTTTGGTTGGTGCGAGCTGTAGTAATGGCTGAGTCAGTTCTGATATCAGAACCATATCTATATGTCAAGGATAAATGAAGATGGACAACACAGGTGGAACATTATGGTAGATACATAACTTCTTTATGTGGTATTCACCAACGCAAGTGTGCGGCCCTCCCTGATGAAGTCTGATCATAAATCAGTCTCTTTTGAAGTAATGATAGCATCAGACCCCCCCCCCCCCCAAAGGAATTAGGCTTAAAAAACTTCTCCAAAGTCAACTACAGCCTCTTACGAGAAGGCATCAATAGCTTCAAGGTTCCTGTCCCCACTGACCTCAAGGACACCTGTACTGGAATATACACCAATTCATTGTATAAACATCTGTGCAATTGTATTGACTTAGCCATTCCTGATAGGACCAAAAGCAAGATACTCAAGAAAAAACAAGTCTGCCTGGTAGACGACCACCATAAACAGGTTATGTAATAAGATGAATAAATTGCTGTCCAAGAGCAAGAAGGAACAATCTCAGAATTAGAAGCACACCCTTCTCGGCTTGAACAAGCAAAAAAAGACATCTTGTAAAGTCCTCTAAAGCTAACTTTGAATCTAGATTAAAAACCCTAGCTAAGGATAACCATAAGGCATTCTTTAGCTACATCTGAAACCTTAAAGGAAAAGCCCAAATTTGTGCTGAACTGGTAGTGAATGTTCCACATATACTGAACCAGTGGAAATAGCCAACCTGCTAGCAGACAGGTTCAGTGAAAACTTCTCCCGTTGTCCCCATCACATATACCCCAAAACATTCCCAACACCTACTCTCCACCTAGTATCTTTAAAGAGCAGATCTTAACTGCTCTCTCCAAGGGCAAAAATACAGTCTCTATGGGACCTGATAACATCCCACTCTGTGTTCTCAATGGTTAAAAACAGGAGTTGGCAACGCCATTGGGTACTCTTTTTCAACCACAGCCTAAACACTAGTTTTGTCCTTGCTGAATGGAAAACTGCCACTGTCGTCCCCTTGCACAAAGTGGGTGCATCCATTAACCCTGGAACCATAGACCAATTAGCCTAACAAGCCGTCTCTGCAAAGCCATGGAGAGAATTGTCATGGACCTTCTCAACAAAGGATATAGGAGACCTTCGTCTGTCACCAAATCCCTGGAAGAAGTTAGATCTGTGCGTACAGCCTACCTAGACTTGGCCAAGGCCTTTGACACAATCCCCCACTCAGGCATCATTGAAAAACTCGCCCAGCTGGGGGCCAACCCATATATTGTCTGGTGGGTTGCAAAGTGGCTCACCAACAAAACACATCCAGTCAAAATAGGGGACTCCATCTCCTCCATCTCCAACAGCAGACCCATTACCAGTGATGTTCCACAAGGATCAGTGTTTTAGTTCTCAGAAGTACAGGCAAAAACTAAAGATCTGTGGCTGACAAAGTTTGCTGATGACTGTAAACTGGGAGCAGTCATCGAGTCCCCAAATGATGTCAACATTCTACAAGAAGGACTTGCACAAACCAATGATTGGTGCCAAAGTCATGGTCTTAACCTCAGTGCAAAAAAATGCATTATTATCCCTTTTGGCAAAGGCGATGTTCCTGCAGATTACCATGTTAATGACTGCAAACTAAGCTCTAAATCAGTGGTGAGAGATTTAGGTACACAGGTTGATAGCAACCTTACTTTTGATCACCTTGTCTCCACAGTGGTAAGTAAGGCCTTCTACGTTGCTCACCTCATAAGCAAGGACATAGTTTCCAGAACAAAAGAGGTTATAACCCCTTGTACTCTTCCCTCATCAGGCCAATAAGAATACAGTGCTTTCTTTAGTATGTACCTAAACAGGCACCTGCAGCAACTGGAGAGACCTCAAAGGTTACTCACAAAGAAAATTCAGGGTCTTCAACACATGTCTTACGTGGACAGACTGAAATCACTGTCACTAGACTCTGTATTGTATAGCGTACTTAGAGGCGACCTGTGCACATCTGATACTGCTTTAGTGGAAATGCACATTCGCATGTGAAGTGGTACATGCTTCACTCACTCTAGGGACCTTTAACCTAGCATGTGACATCAGCAGGACTTGCTGGAGAGACAGATATGTCTCCCAGAGATTGCTTCTTCTCTGGAATAAACTTCCAGTTCAAGTAAAGCACAGACCCTCGTTAACCCTTTTTAAGCATAACTTGGACGATTGGATGGGGAACTGCAGATTCACCCCAGGATTTTACCTGTGTTCCTCTTTGATAGGGGCAATTAGTGCTGATTTAGATCTGCTTATAACATAGACCACATCTCTAGACCCTTAAGGGAATAAGGGTTGAACTTGGCTAGGCATGTAAGGGCCCTAGGGCCATTAGCCTAGTAACCTCCTGTGAACCTATAAAGATTGTGATTTTGGAAAATAAGCTCAAGAGTAATGTGCTGCAGTTAAGAAATGAAATGCAAGCTTTCTTTATAGCCTGGTTCAGAGTCTAGAAGTACAACATACTTTGTGTGGGAGGTTTCTGGTGTGGAAAAAAACGTCCTCAGCAAAAGTAGGTAAGTTGTGAGAAGAACACATGAGTGTATGCAGATTTTTAGTGAAGGTTATGGATGAGTTGTGTGAGGAACATGTGAATCAGTGCAGAGTCAAAGAAAAGAACAGTGTGGAAGGAGAAAACAATAAAAGTAAATGAGTTGTATGTGGGTCGCATAACTTCATATAAAAGCCAAGTGATAACTTGTGACAGATAGATAACAAAAGGCCAGGGGAGAATCCTGATGCACAGTTGGGAATAAAAGCATAACACTGTTAATACAAATGAAAGGAAGTAACAGTATGAGGCATATTGTAAAGAACAGATTTCTGTCAAAAATGCAATTCTGTTAAAAATGAGCAGAGGAATAAGTCTGTTAAGAAACATGTAGGAGGGTTGATATGGCTAATACAAAAAAAATGAAATTAATTAGTTTGTTTCTATAGCACCAAAGGATGTAGCCCAGACTCTGACTGGGGGGGCAAGAAAGGCAAGACTTGAAGGAACATTCCCCCCACCTCTCCTGGGGAGGGATGGAAGACTTAATGTGTATTCAGAAGCACACAGTTGGTGTTTAGATTGTTTTATTCCCTCAGTTAAGAAGGATAGTCCAACTAAGCTTAAAAGCCCATTTTAAGTAGAGGCCTGGGAAGCAAAGCTCCAGATATAGACAGTGGAGGGGGAAACGCTGAGGGGGCAATGTTGCTTGGAAGGAACATGTCTTGCAGAAGTGGGCGGGATAGGCTTTGTGGACACCCCATTGCACTTCACTCCCTGTTGTCTTGCTGTGTACGGGCAGTCAAGGCTTGGGAAACCAAGACAAAAAATCCTTGAAGCACCCCTGATGGCTATCTAAATGATGATTCCTCCCATTCATTCTCATCCCAGTGATTGAGAACAGATAAGCCAAGCAAATGTGGAGGAGTCTGATGATCAACAGACAGTGGGGGTAAGGAGTGGCAAAAAATTGCAGTAAAGCAAAGACAAATTGAAATAAAGCATGCAGTCAAACAAGACCGTGACAATGCGAAGGGACTCGCACTAGAAAACTGCATAGATACAGCTTCATGCTGTGGAAACAAGTACAGGGCAAACCCCAGAAACATACCCACATAGTGGAACCGTAGTATCTACAAGCTTTATAATAAAAGGAAAAGAATTTTGATTAAAAGTAAGAAGTGTAATTCCCAGAATGTTAGAGCCTCTTCCACTCAATTAACTTAAGAGCTTAATGAAATCCACCAGTATGTATTGATGGGTCCTGACAGTATCCCTGAATGCATCTTAAATAACAGTCAGTTTAGCCACACCCCTAACAGCACTGTTCAATTTCTGCCTCCATACAGGTTTTGTACTAAGCGAATGGAGTGCAGTGACAGTCATTTCCCCTGTATAAGGGACAGCCTTCCACAAACCCAGGCAATTACAGACCCATATGACCAGGCTCGTATGCAAAGCCATGAAAAGACATATCATGCAATTAATAAATCAGGACATAGGGAACCTCTGAACACTGGACTTGTCTCAGTTTGGATTCATCAAGGGCAGGTCATGCTTACTTAGTTTGGTAGATTTTTTGAAAAGGTCTCCAAAATAGTGGATGATGGCAAAACTGTACACGCTGCATACCTTGACCTGGCCAAAGCTTTTAACACAGTTCCTCACTCAGGTATAATAGAAAAGCTATACTGCAGGAAGGTTTGTCTCAAATAAATAACTGGTGCCAGAATCTTGGACTGAAACTAAATGTCAAAAAATGCATTATTCTATCCTTTGGGAAGCCATCTACCCCAGGGAAGTACCACATTGATAATACACCCCTAAGAGCTGACCCATTTACTCAGTATTTGGGAACTTACGTAGAGAATGATATAACTTATGACCAACATGTGTCTGTTGTAAGAAAGCCCTTCTGTATTGCATAGCTTATAAACAAAGGGACTGTGTGTAGGATGTCATTATCCCCCTTTACTCAGCCTTCATTAGGCCAGTCTTTGAATATAATGCCCCCTTTGGCATGTATCTGTCAAGACACATGCAACAATTGGAATGCCAACATAGATACCTTACTAAAAGGGTACGAGGCCTAAACATGTACTACATGGACTGACTAAAAGTCTTGTCACTATACTTTGTACCCTACAGACTGCTAAAAGGTGACCTGTGCCTAGCATTCAGGGCATCCTCTGACCCATTACTTTATATTTATTGCACATCAGCAAATCAGAAGTGCTCTGGCTAGGGATCTAAAACTCTTCTGCAACATTAACAGAAGGATCTGCTTTATATTATTGTACAACCAAATGCTCGAACGTTACAATGTCAAAACCAGAAACATGAAAAACCACATAAACAAAAGTTTAAAAGAACAAATACCAAAACATTGAAAACACCAAAATAATCAAACCTACTATTTCTATCTACATTCACTTTTGCAGTGGGGCTATGCTCCCCTGCACCCCCCCCCCACCCCAACCCCCTGAAAATTAAATATACCAACTTTGACATCACACTACTTTGAAGGAAGGAAAGCAGTCTACCAATTGCTAAATAACTCTACACATTCCAGCCTTATGGCACATACCACAATACTGACACCTTCCCACTACACCAAAATCTCCTTCAACATTATAACTGAAACCTTTTTTTTTAATTGCTAAGCACCAGCTACAGATAGATTAACACCTACACCAGTACACTAACCACTGTGTTTCTACAAACACAACAATACTTTAAAGTTAAACTTATATCCAAACTACCAGCTACATAAATCTAAAACATCTTTTACTTTTTAAATATTAAACTTACACAAACTACTCCAAATACAACTAAACCATTTAATGGCAATTCTGCCATACTTGCGTACGTTCTCACTACAAAATCTTAAAGTAACAGCACACTGCTAACTCACTTACCCCTTGCATTTTGCATTACGGTTCGATATTCCAACATATGATGATCTGACTTTTTGCTAATGTGATTTTACGTACTTGTCATCTCAACGTTGTGACATTCGATCATTTAAAAATATGATTAAATGAAGGGGCTCTCAACAGAATGGTTTGGACAGACAGGAATATCTCACAGACAATACTGCTCTAGTGGAACATCCTGGTCTGTTTTCAAGCGCAGTTTAGATATATGGATAGAAAACAGAAAATTTACCCTGGACTCCTCCCTGTGCTACTGATGGACTGAGTCAGCTTCTGAATGCTTTTTCCCATGCAGGGAAATTATCTATAGTATGATCCCAGTTACTCATTAGGCGTAATATATATATTTATTGACTATGGGATGGGTAAGGCCAATCTATAACCAAATGAGATAGGTTATTTTGAAGACAAAAAGGGAAATTGGCTAGGTTTAAAATGGTCCACAAAGGCAGCTAGCTTAGTACTTGCCTATGAACCTATAAAAGTGAAATTTGTTGCTTGAGTGTACCGAAAAAGACATTACAGATAATAAAAAAACAAGCAAGAAAGTCCCAAGTAGCTGTCTTGAAAGTCTTCCACAGTAGTCCAAAAGAGCCCAGTGAGTAAAGTAGTAAAGTAAATAGCAGTAACGGGGAACACAAAGCCATGCTCGTGTTTTTACATACTGCTAAGAAATGTTACTGCAGTAGTGTAGTTAGTAAATAGCAGTAACGGGGAACACAGAGCCATGGTCATGTTTTTACATACTGCTAAGAAATGATACTGCAGTAGTGTAGTTAGTAAATAGCAGTAACGGGGAACACAAAGCCATGGTCGTGTTTTTACATACTGCTAAGAAATGTTACTGCAGTAGTGTAGTTAGTAAATAGCAGTAACGGGGAACACAGAGCCATGGTTGTGTTTTTACATACTGCTAAGAAATGTTACTGCAGTAGTGTAGTTAGTAAATAGCGGTAACGGGGAACACAGAGCCATGGTTGTGTTTTTACATACTGCTAAGAAATGATACTGCAGTAGTGTAGTTAAAAAAAGCAGTAACGGGGAACACAAAGCCATGGTCGTGTTTTTACATACTGCTAAGAAATGTTACTGCAGTAGTGTAGTTAGTAAATAGCAGTAACGGGGAACACAGAGCCATGGTTGTGTTTTTACATACTGCTAAGAAATGATACTGCAGTAGTGTAGTTAGTAAATAGCAGTAACGGGGAACACAGAGCCATGGTCGTGTTTTTACATACTGCTAAGAAATTATACTGCAGTAGTGTAGTTAGTAAATAGCAGTAACGGGGAACACAGAGCCATGGTTGTGTTTTTACATACTGCTAAGAAATGTTACTGCAGTAGTGTAGTTTGACGGCTGCTAACTTCTAGATCTTGCCAGTTTACAAAAATGTGACACTGATAAGTCAGCGCAAGTAAAATTATACAAGTACTGCTCTTATTAAAAGGCAGCGCATTTGGATAGCATGTTTCTTAAAAAATGTACTGCCTTTTAATAATAGTAAAGCAAAAGAGCACATGCTTCATATTTTGCCTTGTTGCTTGTTTGTTTTTCTTTTTCTTTTTTATTTTGTTTTAGTAAATCACTAGAGGTTACTGTCAGTAATGTCAGATATTAGAGTTTCACACTTATTATTCAGGAAATGTATGTTTAAGTGAAACATTTTGTGCTATTAGTAGAGGAAGAGCCTTGTTGCCCTGGCCAAATCTCCCCTAATAGTATAGATACCACCTTGGGTTTCCATTGAAAAGAGGCCACTAGCAAAGCAGGACTAACCCTGTCAATAAAGGATAAATAAAAAAAATTGAAAAATAACATCTTAAGTTAAGCAAAGTAACAATACCCGTATAGTTTTTGACTTTGTCCAAGTCAAGGTATTGGGAGGTAAAGAGCTACAATTATTAAACAGCACATTTGGATGCTGTTTATTGGTAGTTTTTGTTTGTCCAAATGTACTGTGGTTTAATAACAAAAAGGAAAAGAATACCTAGAATAATGACATTTTAGTCGTGTAACCGCAATTTTTACCATAATTTATGCACGATCCAGTGTTATCCATTATTGTGAAGTAAACGGAGGTTTGACTTAACCTTCTTGAAATATCCAGTGGTAACAAACAAGGAAAGGCCTATGTTAAAGACCCAGGGTGATTCTGAAATTGGTCAATATTAGTCAGTGCAGTACCCCTGTAAACAGATAGAAATTAAATAAATAAATAGGACCGCACTACAAGAAAAATTCTGAAAAACAACAGTTCATCCTTTGTTTCAAATATTGACATAAAAATAACAGGGACGTCTTTCCAGAGTACTTTGAAAGTGGCTAGAAATATAAAAGATGCTTTACATGATATTTCGTTAGATAAGCTTGCATCATACAGTAAATCTACAAAACTTGAATATTTCATTCACCCAAGTTAAGATTTTTTTCATATTGCAGCTGATAATACTCTCTCCCAAGCCATTATAAAACAAGGTTTGTCTCTAAATTAACACCCATACCTAGTGAAGACTTAAGGAATCTTTCCAACTCCATTCCCTGTGCAAGCACCAAAGCTTATGAAAAATCTGTGGAATTTGCTCAAGACCTTTGTCGCGTTCCTCTGGTACACCAGAAATAGGAAGATTCTTTGTACTTAATGTGACTTTCCAAATCAAGCAGTTAAATTTTCGAGGAGGAATTAGATTCTTTTCTATAATTTTGATTTGATCTTTTACTGACACTTATTGAAAGTTCAACAGCTAATTTTTCCCCAACTTTTTTGGCTGAGCTAAGTGATATCTGTGCTGGTCCTGTAAATAATAGAATACTAAGTGTTATTTAGGTATCAGCAGTTTCTAGGCTATTTAATTTAACAAAAAAATTACTTGTAGTTTATCAGATAAGATTGCCAAGGTATGCGTAAGCATAGCTTCATGTAAAGGATTACACAGTGTAGAATTGTCTTATTTTTCATCTGAGCTGTTGTATCTTTATTTCTAGAAGTGTTAACATTTGAAAAATAAGGCTGACTGGTCATTTAGGGTTTTATACACATTGCCTGCAAATGCCTGCAAATTTAGGTTCCTTCTAACAAAGCTGGTATGACTCTACTGGATCTGTTAATTAGAAAGAGGAACTATTAAGTTCTGTGTTATCACTTAATCTGTCCGTATTTACTGAAAATGTCCAAATTAATGTTGGCATGTACCAACTTTCAGCACTAGTAAAAGCAGTTACCAACCTGCTTGCATTAGATTCAGTCACTTCACTAGGAGAACGTTTTTGTTTCACAGATGCACCACTTGGACACTAGTGGATCATGGGAACTTCGCATTTGCTTACTCAACAATACATTTGAAGGACATCTGAATAATCTTTAGAACAGGAATTTATTGCAGTTCTTGATCTTTTTTTCCATTTGCCTTTTTGAATGGGATATAGTATTTTTGTGGTACTTGCGTATTATCACAACCACGTTATCTACTACTCTGTTATTTCACCCTGGCCATAATTTCTTCGTCTTTTTAACTTCTGGTAAAGCGTTTGATTTACCTGAATGACAAAATGTGTTTTAATATCATTCTTTTAAATTCTACTGTGCACCTCAGAGTAGCGCTGATCTTCATCTTCAGAATACCTACTGGTTGTTTCACCTCCGTATACTAGGGCATGCGAGACAGAAAACGGTCTACTTTTGCAATGCCATTACCATTTTTCTGAGAAAGGTTCAGTCCACGCACAGTCATTTTTTTGCACAGTGCTGCACTTTGTACATTTCTGCTGTATAATTATTGTAACTATATGTTGTATACCTTCTACGACATCGCTGTATCATGTCCACAGGATTATAAGATCACATTCATTGCTACTTATTCAGGTAACTCAATGGCTTTGAGAGAAGTTAAAAGGATGAATAAGGTACGGCTAGGGTGAGAAAACTGAACCGAGTAGTAAATAAAGTGATTGTGAGATGTGTGCTTGCGATAATACGTAATAATGTGGTTGCGATAATATGCAAGTACCCTTTTTTAATGTTTCAGATGAAACTCCACTGTTGTCCAAGCTTGTTTGCTTCTCCTGCTGTCAGTATTAGAATGCTACAACATGGTCAGCATTCCTGATGCTGCCTCCTGCAGTAAGACCTGCTGGCTTTCCTCATGGCATTTTTTCACTTATCTACAGTTCCGTGGAAGTAAGCAATAAATAAAATGTTTAATGTATCCCTGTGTTGTGCGGCACCAAAAAACAGGGTGTTGTTACAAAGCTTTCAGTGGGTGTGCCACAAGTTCAGGGAAGTGCCAGCTTATCCATCTTATGAAGTTATAGTAACTGTCTCCTCAAATAACTTGCAGTCCTAGAAAAATTGTCTTGATGATAAAACTGTCACTACCATACATGTAACGAGCACCTTAAAGACAATGGAATCACAAGCCATTAAAATCGTAGACTTCACATCTAGTTTCTTTTTCAGACAGGTTTTCTAGCTCTTATTTTTCATACACCAGTCCTAGGGTGGTAATACAAAGCCATATTTATCTATATTCTTAATTTAGATGCGCCTGAGAGAGCTGTAGATGTATAGGACTTTTTTTTTTTTTTAAAATAAAATGTCCAGTCCAGTGTTTGTTATACCACACAGTATATTCTTGTTATGTACTTAAACATATCAGGTTAAATTGCCTTGAGAATAGATACCCAAATCTAAGGTCAACCGAAAACATAATGTATAGGTTCAAAACAGCCATGACTTTGAGTTAGAAACAGTTGCACCAGTAAACCATTGAGAAGGCTAAGATGTAAGCTGCATGCTTTGTAAGCAGTCTGCGTCATTCTAGCCGGATGCATCTAGAGCTGCAGATGCATTTCACAGTCCCATTGGTCAGTTTTTCAATAACTTTGTGTGCCTGGGCAGCTTTGGTTTGAATAGCTGGACAAAGTCTATAACAGAGCAATAGAAGGCATGCATGGAATCTTATAAAAGTGAACATGAAAAATAATTAGAATTTTCCATGTAAAGTTAATGAACTGTTACAAAGCAGTCTTGGAATCTGCTACTTCTGCATGTTACTTGTATGTGAAACACCTTCATTCCAGGCCCTGCAAAAGAAATAATGTGAACTTGTTCTATCTCGCCGTTCATTCTTACAGATGGGTTCGGAGCTGATCCTCAGCTCCAAGTCGGCCTACTACAAAGCTCGAGGTCTTCAAATAGCTCGAGGCCAAGTCCCTATCCCGTGATGCACCTAGAGTTACCTCAGATCTAGTTTGTCACTGCAATAGATCGGAGGTTCTCGCTAGCTCGGGCCAGTAAAACCTTATTTTTTCAAATATTTCTTCTTTATAGTGATAACTCTTTATTGATAGTAGTTTTAGATACTTATATTAGCTCTTATAGCTTTATTGTGCAATTCCCTTTCCCTTGGTGTGCTTTTTCTTAAATTACTACTTGGCCTCTTTTTTTCTTAGGCCTAGTTTAGAGTATTAGAGTGTGTTTAATCAGTGACTTTTCTGTCACAGCTATCTTTATTAATAGATTTAGTGTGTGCTTTGTGAGTGACCTTTTGTCACAGTGTAGAATATTTAGAGCTAAGGTTTAGTTTTTCAGTGTGTGAAATTGTACCATTTAGTATTGTTGTGTGCATTTAGACAGTGATTTTCTGTCACAACTTGATGCATAATCTTTGTTTAGATAAATAGTTTTTTTTGTGTGTGTGTGTGACTTTTAGCCTATATTTTTCAAGGGCTTTTTGATTGTTGTTGCTGTTCAAATTTATTTGGGTGTGTTCAGTTTGACAGTAACCTTTTTTTTTATATACTGTGTTTTGTACATTATGGTTGACCAAGACAAACACCCTAAGTCAGGATGTAAAAAAATTCCCTAAATGTGGCCAAAAAATGTCTGTCACTGACAAGTCGTGTTAACTGTGTATTGTATGGGAGCATTACATCTACAAGATATCTGCTCCATATGTCATTCTTTCTCTTCCAGGGATCTCCAGGAGAGAAAGAGGAAGTTGATTGGTAGAGGTTTGCTGAAACCCTCTTTCCAAGAAGCTTTGAGCGACCAAGATGGATCCAGTAAGTCCTCAAAGTCTTCCAAGACTTCTGAGAGTAAAAAACCCAAAAAGTCTTCAACATCGGCTCCACAGACATCGGAGCCGACCATCTTATTTCAGAGCCAGTCCCCAGATGTTCTTCGTGTTTCACTGTTGCAGTCATCACATTTGGGTTATCTGCTTGAAGTAGCCCTCAGTCGGCCTGATTATCATAGTCTTGGGTCCTGCGTCGGTTGCTGTCTCATCTTCCGTGACGTCAGATAGTCAGGGGTGTAAAGCATGCAGCCGATGCCATTACATCAGTCTTTCTTGCCGTGCGGTGCCCGAAGCAGAAGCAGTTCGCAAGTGCCGGTCAGCTGACTCCTGAAATTTTCATTTTAGAGTTTCAGAACCGAAGTCTTCAACTAAAGCTAAGTACCCCATTGGGGAAACTTTTTCTTGCTCTAAACCGATGTCAGTAAAAGTTGATTGTATTTCTTGTGGAAAGCAAATACCTCATAAAGATTTTCATTTGTACTGTATTCCTTGCCAAGGCCCTGACCACAACGTACCTCGCAGTCGGATTTGTGCCTTATTTAAACCACGAACTATTCGTCCATGGTATATTTTCGCTTCTAAATATTTTGGTACTCAGTTCAATTATCCAGATATGTCTTCAGCAAGCCACCTGACTACTGACATTCCAAAAAACGCAAAGATAAAGAGAGAGACAGGCCGCCTAGGTCCAAAACTGCCGACGAAGCTTCTCTTAAGTTAGTTGCCAGTTCGCTGGTAGTCATTGAGGCGCTTTCGTAGCCCCTGATACCTGCTACTTCAGATTCGCAGGTCTCTACTGAGACCCATTCAGAGTCCGGTATGCCGCAAGATGCTTCATCTGGGGAACCTGCGGATGTCTCTACCTTGGATGGGTCCGGAGCCACTGGGCAGGCACCGGCTTCTGAGGGTGTATTCAGACCTACTGACTTGCATATTAAACCAATGCCATCTTCTTCTTCAAGGCCTAAAACTAGAACCATGCCTAGGAAACCGACACCCAGACCGCATGGTCAGGCCTCTATGCCTAAAAAACAAATAAGAATGGCTGAAGACCTTATTACTTTAATCAGGGGAAGCCAACCTTCCCCCTCTAAAAGACCTAGGAGTGAATTTGCCTATGATACTTCTGACCAGGATTCTGAAATTTCTGTCTCCTCTGAGGACCAGGATTTACCTTTATCTACCTATGAGGATTCTGATGCAGAGGACTGTATTCTCTCTGCTTCTCCCCCAGAGGATTTTTCTTTTGGTGAAACCTTGCATACTCTTAGGGAACATTTTCACTGGGAAAGCCAGGATTACTCTGATTCTAAAAAGAGGCTTAGAGATTTCTTACTCCTGCCCCAACACAGGCCTTTAGCTATCCCTCCCATGCTGGACATTGTTGATGATGCCTTTTCGGAATCTAGCTTGGGCCTTGACTCTTTACCTCCTGCTCCCAGAAAACCTGATGGATATTACAGTGTTCCTGATTCTCACAAGTTCCTTTTTAAAAATCCTACTGCGGATCCTGAGACCATTTCACAGGGACCCAAGGGCATTAAGGCTACTAGTGCCAAAAATACTACCCCCTCTTGACAGAGATTCCAGGGCCCTGGATAGATGGGGTAAGAAGGTATACACCTCTGCAACCTTGGCCATCAGGATCTTAAATTGCCAGTTTTATATGTTAAAGTATCAGCAGCATATTATTGGATTGCTTAAACAGAAAATGATGCTGATTCCTTATTGTGCTGAAAATAAGGATTTACAGGATTTAATGCATTCTGCTGAACAGGTTGGAAAACATACTTTGCAATGTGGTTTTGATTTACTAGAGGCATCTTGCAGTGCTGCTGTTACTGGGTCTTTGCTTAGAAGGCATGCTTGGCTTAAGGAACAGTCTTTGCCAGATCATGTTAAAACTAAATTGCTGGATGCTCCATTAAAGCGGGACCACCTGTTTGGCAACAAAGCAGAAGAAGTTCTTAAAAAGATGGAGGAAAAAGGTAGATCTATGCAAGCTGTTAAAGATTTCGTACAAGTGCAGCTTCCAAGATTTAGTAGGCATTAAGGCATTGGCCCTCAAAAAATTGGTCCTTTCCTGCCTCTTCCAGGCCTTCTCAGTTCAAACCCAGAACCAGTAGAACACCCAGACTTCAGTCCCAGGGTACACACATGATTAAACAGTGGGGGGTTCCCACTTCCAAAAGCAGGGAGTAGTAAGACTCCCCCCATGGTAATCTGTATTAATGACTTAACTTTATAATTTCCAAGCACTTCTCAACTGACTGCACTTTTAGGGGGAAAGATTGCTCTGCAAGCAAAAAACTGGGAACTCGTTACCCAGGACAAATGGGTTTTAAACATAGTTTCCCAAGGATATAGATTTCACTTCCACACATTACCAACCCCAAACAGTTGGCCAGATCTACCCCCAGATCAGTGGGCAGTAGCTCAAAAGCAGGTACTCTCTCTCTTGAGATTAAAGGCTATTCAGACTGTACCAGAAGAGGAAAAGGGACAAGGTTTCTACTCGAGACTTTCCTGGTACCCAGAAAAGACAACTCATGGCATCCTATCCTGGACCTTTCTATCCTGAACACCTTTTTGGTGATTCCAAAATTCATGATGCTAACTCTTCACCAGTTGCTTCCCATGATAGGGAAAGATGCCTGGTTGGCAACACTGGATTTAAAGGAAGCCTACCTGCACATCCCAATCAGGGAATCTTGCAGAAAATACCTACGCTTCAAAGCAGGCTGCATGCACTATCAGTTCTCTGCACTGCCTTCCCGTCATTGCATTTTGCAGGCAAAGAATTATACCCATACCTGGACGATTGTCTAATTCAGGCAGAAAGCCAAGACATACTTCTGAATCATCTGGCATTTGTACAAAAGGTGTTAACTTGTCTGTGTTACACCATAAACGAAAAGAAATCACATCTGGTACCCTGTCAACAAATTATATTCCTGGGAGCAAGCCTGAACACAACTTCCCAGATGGCTTTCCTCATGCAAGAGAAACAAATTCATTTGACAACTTACTTCAAACTACTGGCCACAAAAACCCTATCTGCAAGGCAAATACTGCAAGCCTTGGGGTTCATGGCCTCCTGCATTCTACTAATTTCATATGCAAGACTGCATATGAGGAAACTACAATGGTATGTAAAAAGCCTATGGTGTCAACATTCTCAGGATCTAGAAGCTATGATTCCTTGCATACCTTGCCTGCGGTTAGAATTCCTTCGGTGGGCAGAGTCCTGCCACCAAAACAAGGGACTACCATTCACTCTACCCCCTGCCGCCCAAACCCTAACAACAGATGCTTTAGACTATGCACGGGGGGCTCACCTGGCAGGGAAGTGCATTCAGGGCAAATGGAACCCAAGTCAAATGCACCTGCATATCAATCAAAAATAAATGTTAGCTGTACAGAATGGTCTGACAGCCTTCAAGGACCACATTCTTCCAGGACAATTAATGGTAAAGACGGACAACACCACTGTTATGTGGTACATAAACAAGCTGGCGGGTACACATTCTTACCCGCTCTGCAGACTAGCCGTGGCTCTGTGGAACACAGCCTTGAGCTACCAAGTGCATCTACAGGCTCAGTTCCTGCCAGGAAAACTAAATACACTGGCAGACGAATTAAGCAAAAATCTCATGGACCCACACGAGTGGAAACTGGAACCAAAGACTTTCAACATGTTGATCAACAAATGGGGGAGCCCAGATATAGACCTGTTTGCCTCCCCCCAGAACTACCAATTGGACATTCTGGACTCCCCACAAACAAGCTTGGAAAGTGGATACTCTGTCCTTCAGCTGGAAAAATCTATCAGTTTATGCCTTCCCTCCTCTGCCTCTCCTCTCCAAAGTACTACTAAAGATCACACAGGACAAACCAAGGGTGATACTGATTGCACCAGACTGGCCACGCCAACACTGGTACCCCCCTCTTGTGCAGTGTGTCACAGCTAGCCCCATGGCACCTGCCTCAGACCCCTACCCTGCTGTCACAGTAGGAGAGCCATATTCTGCACCCCCAGCTTCAAACCCTGAACCTGGCAGCCTGGCTAATTACCTAATCTCCCCGTTACCATCCCTCAGTAAGCAAGTGTTGGATGTCATCCTGGAGGCAAAGAGGCCTAGTACTAGAAGATCTTGTGCTGAAAAATGGAAAAGATTCTGTGCCTGGAACAAAATTCAAGGAATGGCCACAGCAGCGCCCAATCTACCTCAGATTCTTCAATACTTAAGTGAGATGCTTCACAAGGGCCTTTCCTTTCCCTCCCATCAAAATTCACGCCTCAGCCATTTCAGCTCATTACAACACAGAACCCACCCCTCTTCTCTCACCCACTGCTCAAGCAGTTCCTCAGAGGGGCCAAAAACCTAAGACCACCCAGGAAAGCCCCAACTCCAGCCTTGGACCTTAACTTTGTATTGGAAAAACTCACTCTTTCTCATTTTGAGCTAGCTGCAACTGCAGAGTTAAAATTCCTTTCTTGGAAAACAGCTTTCATTTTAGCAATCACTTCAGCAAGAAGGGTATCTAAATTACAGGCCCTTATGGCAGTGGAGCCCTTCATCATCTTTCATGCGGACAGGGTGTCCCTCAGGACCAGTCCCTCTTTCATGCCCAAGGTGGTATCCAGTGTGGCTCGTAATCAGTCCATTCATTTGCCAACCTTCTTTTCTAATCCACAGAACAAAGGGGAGCGGATACTGCACTTCTTAGACGTGCACAGACAACTTAGATTTTACTTGGACAGGACTAAACCTCAAAGGAAATCTGAACAACTGCTGGTGGCATTTGCTGCAGGGGCAGAGCGGAAGGCTATTTCAAAGCAAACCATTTCTAAATGGATAGGCCATTGCATTCATTTCTGCTATAAGCATCATGGAAAACCTATCGCACAGGGGATTAGACCCCATTCAACCAGGGCTGCATCTACCTCTACAGCCTTTCTCAGAGGTGCCCCTACCAGAGATCCTAGAAACTGCTACCTGGAGTTCTGTACATACTTTCACCAAGCATTACCATTTGCCAATTTTCTCTAAATCCAGAGCTGGCTTTGCCACTGCAGTCTTGCAGGGCCTTATAGCTGCTCCTAATGCTACCTAAATTCCTCCTCCCATCCTTAGCTTTGGGAATCTACCCAAATGTAATGACTGCAACAGTGAAACACGAAGAACATAAATGTAGATGTTAGATTGTATTCACTGTTGCAGTCCTGGTCACCCTCCCTCCAGCCTCCTGACGACTTTTGGCTATACGTCTACTCTCCTTTACTATGCTTAAAAGCTGTTTGGTGTATTTGCTTTTTTGTTGGAGGTATAACCTTGTATGTATATATATTTAATTGCTTTCGTTAGGGGCACCTGACATCTGGGGCAAGAAAAACTGATGTAATGGCATTGGCTGCATGCTTTATACCCCTGACTACCTGACGTCATGGAAGATGAGACAGCAACTGAGGCAGGACCCAAGACTTTGATAATCAGGCCGACTGAGGGCTACTGCAAGCAGATAAACCCAAATGTGATGACTGCAACAGTGAATACACTCTAACATCTGCATTTATGGTAAGTGTACACAACTGTACTTTCTGGGTAAGTGTACACAACTGTACTTTCTGGAACTGGTATCCGAAGTTCCTAAGTCTCCTTTGCTACAGTTTATACCACCCTCTATCCACTCATCTTGGTCTTCGATCAGTCTTTCCAATTTGGGTGTGGATCATGTGGTGCAGAAGCTTTTACAAGCACCGGCCTTTGCTAAATTTTTATCAGCTCCGACCCAAGGGGCATCAGAGCCGAAGACCCTTTTGCCATCTACTACTCTTCCTTCTCTGAGCCATACCGGTCCTTCAGAGTCAGAGGAGTCGGACTTTGTTGATCATGGAGCCTTCTGAACCGACGCCTGCTCCAGTGTCTTTGGCTCCGTTTACTCTGACGTCCTCGGCGCTGATCAAGGAATCTAGGAGCCAGCACATTCTGGTTGGGTCTGGGGAGGATAGTCGGACTGACTTGGTTCCGACTCTGCCTCTCAGGGCTTCGGCTCGGATGAGCTCGGCTCCCATCTCTGGCTCTGAGACCACTGTCACGATGCCAGGTGTAGCGACATTTTCCTTGGATCTGTTGATCCCTTCGCATCGGAGCAGAGGTGCCTTCGAAACCATGAGGAGAGTTATGTCTCCTAAGACATCTTTGACCTCAGGTCCGGCTTCTTCCTCCCCTAAAGCGCCTGTGTCTGCTTCTGCTTCACACATTCTTGCCAAGCGTAGAGACCCAGAGCCTCAGGACGCCCTATTGGGTGGCCCATGCTCTTCCGAGACCTCACCAGAAGCTCCCACTGATGAGGTCCGCAGGAAGAGAGTTTGTAAGAGGAAGCATCTAGACTCCCCATAGGAGTCCCTGACATCTGATACCGACTTGGATGAATCTGAAAGATCCCCACGGTCCCCCCCTGAGGATATCTCATTTGCTGAGATACTAGAAATTCTTAGGCAGAGGGGTGACTGGCAGTCCACCAACCCTAGTGAAGACTAGTTGGTTCTCCTGAAGGCTTTCGGGTCTCAACCCTCCACCTCTTGGGTATCTCCGCCATTCGAGGTAGATGGTCTCACGAAGGGCGTGGGAGTCTCCGGACACCATGGAGCCTGTCCCTAGGAGGCCTAATAAATTTATCTCTGCTCTCCAAGACAAATCCTTTCTGACCAAGAGAGTGCCAGTTGATGCCATGGTGGTAGCGGTAGCCACTAAAAAGGAAATTTCTGAAACTTCCTCTTCTATCCATCCTCCTAACAGAGATTCCAGGATCATGGATAGATACGGGAACCACACTTACAGTTCATCGACATTTGCACTGCATTCGCTCAACTATTTTACCCATTTTACGAGACTGCAAAGAGATCTCCTTAAAGTGCTGGGAGATGCTCTTCAGGGTACAGGAGCTTCAGATAAAGTCGCCTCCCAGTTTGCTACCCTCAACTCCATAGTTAACTCATCCATGCGCCTCATTTCGTATGCAGCGGATGGAACGAGTAGGGCAGCGGGTACAGGAATTGCTCTCAGGAGACACTCCTGGATGCGCTTGTGTTCCTTCATGGAGCACTTCGTCATTCTTTGTAAATACCCCTTTTGATGGCTCGTCCCTTTTTGGGCCTAAAGTTAAGGAAACTTTCACCAGGTGTGAGCAGGAAGGAAAGACTGTCTGCCGTCGGAGTCCATTTTTCCACCCCAACCAGACCCTACCCCAAGGGTCAAAGGGGAGGAAAGATGTGGTTCTGAAAAGCCCAAGGAGCCTTTCAGGGCACGCGTGGTGAACCCCCCTCCAGGGGCAGAGGAGGGGGCAATAATGGAAGACGCCACCCTCGCTGTAGAGGGGGTCCACAAAACCAGGGCGACAGAGATCACTTCTTTGGGAAGCCCTACCAGTGCTCCTGAAAGGAGGCCCAACTGTCCTTCTCTGGAGGTAGTCGGGGGTCACTTATCTTTGTATCCAGACGCCTGGCTCAAAATCAACGACAGCTGGGTACAAAGTGTCATTTCCAGAGGATACTTAATTCCTTTCGGCACTCCCCCTCCATTGACTAGAAAAATCTCGGATGTTCCACCCAGTTACAGGGAAGAAGCAACAGTAGAGGTCCGAACGTTGCTAAGAAAGAGTCATCCAACCAGTCCCAGCAGACCAGACAGAATCCGGAACTTACTCAAGATTCTTTTTAGTTCCAAAAAAGACAGGGGACTGGAGACCTATTTTGGACCTCATCAGACTAAACAGATCTGTCAAGAAAGAGAAGTTATGGATAGTCATGCTTCAGTCGATACTCCCTTTTTTAGGGAAAGACAATTGGATGTGCTTCATAGAGCTACAGGATGTGTACTACCATATAAAAATGGCCAGACCTTTTAGGGATCATCTGCACTTCCGGCATGGAGCCAATCATTACCAGTTTCGAGTCCTGCCCTTTGGTCTCACTACAGCCCCCAGTGTGTTCATCAAATGTATGGCAATGGTCACGGCTCACCTGAGGCATTTAGGATTCCAGGTGTTTCCGTACTTAGACGATTGGCTCCTCACCGCCACCACCAGGCATCAGCTAATACAAGCCAGGGACACCACTCTTATTCTTTGCAATCATCTGGGCATTACAGTAAATTCAGAAAAATCTGCCTTGTCGCCATCACAATATATGTTTTTTATCGGAGCAGAATTGGACACCACCACCACCACTTTGAGACTTCCAGCAGAAAGAGTTTTACTACTTCATCAGCAGGTCCACATCATCATATCCAAAGACTAGGCTCCAGCATCAGAAGTGCTAAAATTGTTAGGCATGATGGCAGCTGCAGTATTAGCGAATACCGTTGGGTCTCATGCACATGCAGATTCTGCAGTGGCTGTTATTCACTCAATGGTCTTACCAAGAGCTCCCAATGTCTCATCTCGTAATGATCACAAACGCATGCAAAAAGGATCTTCAGTGGTGGTTGACTTCTCTTCATGTAATGATCAGTCATCCTTTTGTCCTACCCTCACCAGCGGCCACAGTGACCACGGATGCTTCCCTTATAGGGTGGGGGGGGGGGGCATTTTCAGGGAATAACAGCCCAAGGCACATGGACCGAACAGGAGACACATCTGCATATCAATGTCCTGGAGGTGAGAGCAATACTTTTAGTGTTGCAATACTTCCAGGACTCTCTTCCTCTGGGAACAATTGAGATTCAGACAGACAACATGTCGATGGTCTGGTACCTGAACAAACCAGGAGGATCCAGGTCCTATCCCCTTTGTCGTGAGGCCCTAAGAGTATGGCAGTGGGCTACATTAACCCAGCGCTTTCTGATAGCAATGCAGATCAGGGGAAATCCAACGTGATAGCAGACAAACTGAGCAGGGCAATTTTGTTGCCTCATGAGTGGTCCCTCAAGAAAGAGATAGCGGAGAGAATTTTCTGCAGGTGGGGCCAGCCTTGCTGTGACCTTTTTGCCAACCATATGAACACAAAATGCAGAAGCTACTTTGCCCTGACTCCCCCTCTGGGAGAAGCCCCAAGGGATGCATTCGTACACGATTGGCCTCCGGGTCTCCTCTATGCATTCCCACCAATTCCCTTGATACCCAAAGTTTTGCAGAAAGCAAAAGCCCTGGGAAGAATCGTCATTCTAATAGCCCCTCATTGGCCTCATCAGATTTTGTTCCCCTTCCATCGCTTTCATCTGTTGTAAGAGCCTTGGATTCTGGAACCAGTTCCAGACCTTCTGACACATTCGTCGGGGGCTCTTCATCCCTCTCTTCAGTCCCTGAGATTTACAGCTTGGCTGCTCCAATTCCCAACATAGCCAGGCTCCATAACCTCTCAAATGAAAAGCAGCATATGTGGGTATCTTCTCATAAGTTCTCTACTAGGAAGCTATACCTTCACAAATGGAGAAGACTTCCTATATGGGCTTCTCAAAATGACATTGATCCCTACCAAGCCCCTATTTCCTCCATATTAGAGTTTTTGACTATGCTTTTCAGTAAAGGAGCTGCAGCAGCAACAGTTCAGGTACAACTTGCCACTATCTCTAATTTTCACCTTGGCTTTGAAGGATTAAACGTAATGTCTCATAAACTATCCAAAGCCTTTCTCAAAGGGACCTTTCATCTCAGACCACCTGTGAAATCCCCTTATACCCTATGCAATCTAAATTTTATGCTTTCATGCATTATTCTCCCACCTTTCGAACCAGCTTCCTCATGCGATTTGAAATATTTTTCATGGAAGGCTGTCTTTTTAGTAGCCATCACTTCTGCCAGTAGAGTGTCAGAGCTACAGGCCTTGTCCATAAAGCCTCCTTATTTGATTTTTCATGCTGACAGTGTGTCCCTCCATACAAATACTTCATTTTTACCCAAAGTTTGTACTGAAGCTAACCTTAACCAGATCATAGATTTACCAGTGTTCTTTCCAAACACACCAACAACTTAGAGTATATGCTGCACAAGCTTGATGTTCATAGACAGCTCAGATTTTACCTGGATAGAACAAAGGAGTTCAGAAAATCAGAACAGCTTTCAGTTTCCTTTTCAGATTCCAGAAAAGGTATGTCAGTGGCAAAGACAACACTGTCTAGATGGTTATCTGATTGTATCACATTTACTTATATAGCTGCTAACTTACCTTTACAACACAAAATTAAGGCTCATTCTACCAGAGCAGTGTCCACATCATCTGCCTTTTCTGTTAGGCTTCCTATAGACAATATTAGTGCAGCAGCCACTTGGTCAAAGCCTCATACTTTTATCACTCATTACAGAGTTGGCAAGGCCTCCAGGGACAGGACCTCCTTTGGTTCCACTGTCCTGAAAAACATACTCCCATGAGCCACCCGAGAAAGATGGTGCTTGGGACGCTACCCATCTGTAAGAATGAATGGCGAGATTGAACAACTTCACATAAAGAAGTTATGTACTCACCATAACGTTCCATGTGAGTTGTTCATCTCACCCTCCTTACCCCCTCCAGGATTTTTCGAGGACAGAGATACTAGTTTCATCCTGGTTCCTCAATCTTTCTGTGGGTTTTCTCTTAGAGTGATAGAATGGCACATGATATTATAAGCAGCAAACAAGATCTGAGGTAACTCTAGGTCCATCATGAGATGGGGACTTGGCCTCAAGCTGTCTGAAGACCTCAAGCTTTGCTGTAGGCCGACTCGGAGCCATGGATCGGCTCCGAACCCATCTGTTAGAATGAAGACGAGATGAACTCACATGGAACGTTGTGGTGAGTACATAACTTCTTTTTTTATATAGTTAACCAGTTAGTACATGGCCACATCTTTCAGCTTTTGTAGAGGGAATTACAGTTGCTCAAAAGAATTGAACCTGTTGATGTGGGAAGAAAAACCCAGGTCTATATTAGAAGACTGAATGTTTAGGTGATCGAAAACATCGATCTTCTAATATCAAAAGCAAAAAAGGCGAACATTCTATTTAACGCAGGAAAAGATTTCCCTTGGCCGTTCACCGGAGTTTTCCATTTCCCTACTGTTGAGTGATCTCGGAGTTAGTATACTTAGTTGGGAGGATGTGGGGGGCACAGCCCCTCACTTAATTTAGATGTAAAGTAATGTTTTTTCTGTTGTGGCCAAGGGATGTGTTTCCCTGGGATGTTCGACATTGTGTGGTTCGATATTAGAAGATCGATGTTTAGGTGTTCGATCACCTAAAAGTTCGGTCTTCTAATATAGACCCAAAAAACCCTTCCTAGTCTTCGGAATGCTTCGGGTAAGCAAGACAGTTGAATACATTTACACCAGCTAATTTTTATTTCAGCCTGATGTTCTTCGTGTTTCAATGTTGCAGTCATTACATTTGGGTTGTCTGCTTTGTAGTAGCCCTGATTAACAAAGTCTTGCCTCCTGCGTCAGTTGTTGTCCCTTCTTCCATGACGTCAGGTCGTCAGGGGGTATAAAGCATGCAACCGAAGCGATTACATCAGTCTTTCTTGGCGTGCGGTGCCTGAAGCAGAAGCAGTTCGCAAATGTCGGTCGGCCGACTCCTGAAATTTTCGTTTTCGAGTTTCAGAAACAAAGTCTTCAACTAAAGCTAAGTACCCCATTGGGGCAACTTTTTCTTGCTCCTTACCGATGTTAGTAAAAGTTAATAATTGCATTACTTGTGGAAAGCAAATACCTCACAAAGATTTTCATTCATACTGTATTCTTTGCCTGGGCCCTGACCACAATGTGCCTTGCTGTCGGGTTTGTTCTTTATTTAAACAGCGCACTATCTGTCTTTGGTATATTTTCGCTTCTAAATATTTCGGTTCTCAGTTTAATTATCCAGAAATGTCATCGGTTAGCCTTCTGACTACCGGGATTCAAAAAAAACACAAAGATAAAGACCGAGACAGGCCACCGAGATCCAAAGCTGCCGACAATGCTTCTCCTAAGCCAGTCACCAGTTCACCGGTACTCAGTGAGGTGCTTTCGCAGCCCCTGATACCCGCTACTTCTGACTCGCAGGCATCTACTGAGACCCATTCAGAGTCCGGTATGCCGCGAGATGCTTCAACTGTGGAACATGCGAAAGTCTCTACCTTGGATGGGTCTGGAGCCACTGTGCAGGCACTGGCTTCTAAGGGTGTATTCAGGCCTACGGACTTGCATATTAAACAGGTGCCTCCTCCTTCATTTAGACCAAAATCTCGAACCATGTCTAAGAAACCGACGCCCAGGCTGCATGCTTAGGCCTCTATGCCTAAAAAACAAATGATAAGAATGGCTGAAGATCTTATAACTCTAATCAGGGGAAGCCAACTTCCCCCTTCTGAGAGACCTAGGACTGAAGTTTTTTATGAATCTTCTGAACAGGATTCTGATTTTTCTGATTCTTCTGATGGTCTGGATTTGCCCTTATTTACTTATGAGGATTCTGATACAGAGGACTCTATTCCCCCTGCTTCCCCTCCAGAGGATTTTTCTTTTGGTGAAACCTTACATACTCTAAGGGAGCATTTCCACTGGGAAAGCCAGGATTTTTCTGATTCGAAAATGAGGCTTAGGGATTTCTTACTCCTGCCTCAGCATAGGCCTTTAGCTATACCTCCTGTACTAGACATTATTGATGATGCCTTTTCAGAATCTAGTTTGGCCCCTGATTCTTTGCCTCCTGCTCCCAGAAAACCTGACCGATATTACAGGGTTCCTGATTCTCACAAGTTCCTTTTTAAAAATCCTATTGCATATCCAGAGACTGTTTCACAGGGACCCAAGGGCATTAAGGCTTCTACTGCTAAAAATCCTACCCCCCCCCCCTGATAGAGACTCCAGGGCGCTGGATAGATGGGGTAAGAACGTTTACACTTCTGCAACCTTGGCCATTAGGGCTTTAAACTGCCAGTTTCATATGTTAAAATATCAACAACATGTTATTGGATTGCTTAAACAGAAAATGATATTAATGCCTGACTGTGCTGAAAATAAAGAATTACAGGATTTAATGCATTCTGCTGAACAGGTGGAAAACATACTTTGCAATGTGGATTTGATTCATTAGGGGCCTCTTGCAGGGCTTTTGTTACTGGGTCTGTGCTCAGAAGGCATGCTTGGCTTAAGGAGCAATCTTTGCCAGATCATGTTAAAGCTAAATTGTTGGATGCTCCCTTAAATCAGGACCACCTGTTTGGCAACAAGGCTGAGGAAGTTCTTAAAAAGATGGAAGATAAAGCTAAATCTTTGCAAACTGTTAAAGATTTCTTACAAGTTCAGCCTCCTAGAATTAGTAGGCACTGGCCCTCTAAAATTGGTCCTTTCCAGCCCCTTCCAGGTTTTCTCAAGCCAAACCCAGACACAGCAGAAACCCCAAGTTTCAGTCCCAAGGGACACACAAGAGTATGCAGTGGGAGGTTTCCGCACCCAAACCTGGGAGCAGCAAGACCCCCCCCCCATGGAAAACCATCTCAATGACTTGCTTTTAAGTCTTCCAAGCACTTCCCAACTGAATGCTCCTTTAGGCAGAAAGATTGGTCTGCAGGCCAAAACCTGGGAACTCATCACCAGGACAAATGGGTTCTAAATATAGTGTCCCAAGGATACAGATTTCATTTCCACATGTTAGCAACACCAAGCGGGTGGCCAGTGGCCCAAAATCAGGTACTCTCTCTCTTAAACATGGGGGCTATTCAGTTGGTACCAGAAGAGGAAAAGGGACAAGGTTTCTATTTGAGACTTTTCCTGGTACCCAGAAAAGGCAATACATGGCATCCTATCCTGGACCTTTCTATTCTAAACACCTTTCTGGTGATTCTAAAATTCAAAATGCTGACTCTTCAGCTGCTTCCTATACTAGGCCAAGGATGCGTGTTTGGCAACACTTGACTTAAAAGAAGCATACCTGCACTTCCCTATCAGGGAGTCTTGCAGAAGATACCTATGCTTCCAAGCAGGCTACATGCACTTTCAGTTCTCTGCACTGCCCTTTGGCTTATCTACTGCGCCCAGGGTATTCACAAAATGCTTAGCTCCAGTCATTGCATTTTGCAGGCAAAGAAATATTCAGATATACCCACACCTGGACGATTGTCTAATTCAGTCAGAAAGCAAGGACGTTCTCTTCAATCATCTGGCCTTTGTTCAAAGGGTACTGACTTGTCTGGGGTTCACCATAAATGAAAAGAAATCCCACTTGGTACCCTGTCAACAAATTATATTCCTGGGAGCAAGCTTGAATACAACTTCCTGGATGGCTTTCCTCACGCCAGAGAAACGGATACATTTGACAACTTACTTCAAACAAGTGGCCACAAAAACCCAGCTATCTGCAAGGCAAATACTGCAAGCCTTGGGGTTCATGGCCTCATGCATTCTTCTAATTCCATATGCAAGGCTGCATATGAGGAAACTACAATATCATCTCAAAAGCCTATGATGTCAACATTCACAGGATCTGGAAGCAAGGATTCCTATCATACCTTGCCTACGCCTAGAGTTCCTTTGGTGGGCAGAGGCCTGCCACCAAAATAGGGGACTACCATTCACATTACCCCCTGCCAAATAAATCTTAACAACAGACACATCAGTCTATGCATGGGGGGGGGGCTCACCTGGCAGGGAAGTGCATTCAGAGCAAATGGAACCTAAATCAAATGCACCTGCACATAAATCAAAAAGAAATGTTAGCTGTACAGAATGCCCTGACAGCCTACAAGGACCACATTCTTCCAGGACAACTAATGGTAAAGACGGTCACCACAGTCATGTGGTACATAAACAAGCAGGGGGGGATACACATTCTTACCACCTCTGCAGACTAGCCACGGCATTGTGGAACACAGCCTTGAGCTACCAAGTGAATCTGCAAGCTCAATTCCTGTCAGGAAAACTAAATACATTGGCAGACAGACTAAGCAGAAACTTCATGGACCCACATGAATGGAAACTGAAACCAAGGATTTTCAACATGTTGACAAGCAAATGGGGGAGTCCAGATATAGACCTCTTTGCCTCCCCCCAGAACCATCAACTGGACAAATTTTGCACAAGGATTCCCCACAAGCAAGTTTGGAAAGTGGATGCTGTATCCTTCAGCTGGAAATCAGTTTATTCCTTTCCTCCTCTGCCTCTGCCCTTCAAGGTACTACTAAATATCAAACAGGACAAGCCAAGGACGATTTTAATTGCACCAGACTGGCCTCGCCAACACTGGTACCCACTCTTGCGCAGTGTGTCATGCTTGGCTCCATGGCACCTGCCTCAGACTCCTTCCCTGTTGTCTCAGCAGGAGAACATGATTCTGCACCCTCAGCTGCAAACCCTGAACCTAGCAGCCCGGCTAATTACCTAATCTCCCCTTTACCATCCCTCAGTAAGTCAGTGATGGATATCATTTTAGAGGCAAGGAGGCCTAGTACTAGAAAATCTTATGCTGCAAAATGGAAGATTCTGTGCTTGGAGCCAATCTCAAGGAATGAACGCAGCAGTGCCCAGTTTACCTCGTATTCTACAATACTTAACTGAAATGCTTCATAAGGGCTTGTCTTTTTTCCTCCATCAAAATTTTGCCTCAGCCATTTCAGCTCATTATAGCACAGAGCCTCCCCTCTTCTCTCACCCACTGCTCAAGCAGTTCCTCAGAGGGGCCAAAAATCTAAGGCCACCCAGGAGAGCTCAAACTCCAGCCTGGGATCTTAACTTTGTCTTGGAGAAACTCACTCTTCTCCCCTTCGAGCCAGCTGCTACTGCAGATTTAAAATTTCTTTCCTGGAAAACAGCTTCCCTTTTGGCAATCACTTCTGCAAGAAGGGTATCTGAATTACAGGCCCTTATGGCAGTGAAACCTTTTATCATCTTTCATGCGGACATGGTGTCCCTCAGAACCTATCCCTCCTTCATGCCCAAGGTGGTATCCAGTGTGGCTCTTAATCAGTCCATTCATTTGCCTACCATTTTTTTCCTAACCCACAGAACAAAGGGGAACAGATACTGCACTCTTTAGATGTGCACAAACAGCTTAGATTTTACTTGGACAGGACTAACCCTCAAAGGAAATCTGAACAACTACTGGTGGCATTTACTGCAGGGACAGAGGGGAAAGCTATTTCAAAACAAGCCATTTCAAAATGGATAGGCCACTGCATTCTTTTCTGCTATAAGCACCATGGAAAACCTGTCCCACAAGGCATCAGACCCCATTCAACCAGGGCTGCATCCACCTCTACAGCCTTTCTCAGGGGAGTCCCTACTAGGGACATCTTAGAAGCTGCTACCTGGAGTTCTGTACATACTTTCACCAAGCATTACCATTTGCCAATTTTCTCTAAATCCAGGGCTGGTTTTGCCACTGCAGTCTTGCAGGGCCTTATAGCTGGTCCTAATTCTATTTAAATTCCTCCTCCCAACCTTAGCTTTGGGAATCTACCCAAATGTAATGACTGCAACAGTGAAACACGAAGAACATAGTACAGTTGTGTACACTTACTATAAATGTAAATGTTCGAGTGTATTCACTGTTGCAGTCCTGGTTACCCTCCCTCCAGCCCCCTTTTTTTCGTTTGGCTATATCTCTACTCACGTACTATGCTCCAAAATCTTTTTGGTGTATTTGCTTTTCTGTTGGAGGTATATCCTTGTATTTATAGATTTAATTGCTTTCCATTAGGGGGGCACCTGACATCTGGGGCAAGAAAAACTGATGTAATGGCATCTGCTGCATGTTTTATACCCCTGACAACCTGATGTCATGGAAGAAGGGACAGCAACTGACGCAGGACCCAAGACTTTGTTAATCAGGCCGACTGAGGGCTACTGCAAAGCAGATAACCCAAATGTTATGACTGCAACAGTGAATACACTCGAACATCTACATTTATGGTACGTGTACACAACTGTACTTTTTGTAGACTGGAGGGAATAACAAATGAAATTTAAAACTGAATATTTGTTAAAAAAAAAAAAAAAAAAAAAAGTTACAGAAGTACTAAGACAATATCGGAAGAGCTTTTAAGTTATAAGCTTGCTAATGTTAACTTTATTAAACTCAACAGCTGCCACTAGTAAGCACTTGTATTTTATTTTTTATAGTCAAAGAGCAAGGTTCAGATTTCTGAGAAAGAGGGTAAAGGACAGTTTTACCTAAACTAGAAGGACTAGACAAAAGTAAGCACACCTAAAACAGCTGGAGAGAATGTGGAATTCAGATACTTGCCTGCCAAGTTAATTTGTTAGCTTAATTAAGCAAAGTAGAATTTTCTGTAGACCGTCAAAAAATGTCTTAAATTAAGAAAATGGGCTTGTACAGCAAACAAAAGTAATGAAAGCAAACTGTGATTGTGGGAGCAGTGAACCTCACAGTGTAAGGAGGTTGTGCCTCTACTTATGAAATGTATGAACTTTAATATTTCACTATGAAATAGATTTCACTGTCAAGTACATACACCGCCTGGCTTTCCTCTGTCTCCAAGATAGTGTGGACCTCAGAGTTGGTGTATTTTGTTTAGTGTCAGAGTGTGTGGCAGGCACAGTCCCTCACACTGTGTAGAGTGCAAAGATGACAAATCCCTATTTAAAATGTTTAAATTCACATTTTTTAACATTTTATAGTATTTTGATGCTAGCCATTCATATTATTTTGGCAGTGTAGAAATGACTTTCTTGGTGTCTAACTCCTAGTCAAAGTAATACTACTAAAGTTGAGGTGGTCCACCACAATTTGTTTAAACTAGCTGTATCTACTTATAATTTAATTATTGTATTTTCACTATTTGGGGATGTAATGTTCCTTCTGTAATTGTTTAACATCACCATACAGATTTGTGCATGATGAATGGCACTGGGTAAATTTCTTCCCTGTGTATTCAGTCAGCTTAAATGCATGTGCAAAATATCGCTTTATTTTTGGCCTTTCTTTTCCTTACCAATAAAGTAAATATGAAGTAATTAAAGAAAAGGTCTGTTCCATGATATTTTCCTCAAGGAATACATTTTTGAGGATAAGAAAAGCCTGTATAACTGACAGATGAATAGTGTCAAGTGGAATTGTTTTTCCTTTTTTCCTGCGATACACTATTAATTTCACAGTCACAAGGAGCCAACGTTTATCCCGACACTAAGTGAGCACAAGGCAGTGAAGCAAATCCTAGAGAGGATGCTATTGTATCTTTGGATATGCGTGAGGATGCACAAACACACACACCCAAAATATTGGGGATCACCAGTTCACCTAAAGCATGGCCTTTTACATGTCATTTGAAACTGTAGAACTTGATAAAACCCATATGGACATAAGGAGGAGCTACTGCCCCCACGCTATCTCTATACAGACCTTGCGGGTAAAAAAAAAAAAAAAAAGTTTTGCGAGTCAGAAATACATGGCCATAATAGCAGCTACAGGCTGTAACTCTCCAAATCTAGCTGGACTTTAGCAACTTAATTTACTAAGTGAAAAGATTCATTGGAATTAATAACTCTACTAAGAAGTTTGTATCTAATGGTAAGTTTGTACGGACAGTAGCTGGAATAGTTAAAGCCAAAGCATTTCAGGATATTCATCATTAGAACTGTTTCTGCAGCCCACTCTGTAGAATGGGGTTTTGGCTGCCTGAGACCATCTGCCTTCTGGTCATATTTCTGAAGCTGTATGGTCATCCCTTTCTAGCTTCCAGGATTCCTCCCAAACAAAGGATGTCAGTATAAAGCATGATTGTGAATAATAGTGTATCCTTCTCCAGCTACATTTTTTTTGCTACTGAAATGAACGGTCACTTCTTGTCTTCATGTCAAGTGTATTTTGAGTGCTTCAGGCAACAAATATCAGCTAGTCTTAGTCTACATATAACAATAAAGCAGAGCCTTTGTCAAATGTGTTAGTTAAAAAAAACTCTGAAACCTTGGACTTAAGAAACACATCACCTTTCAGATTCTTGTGATTTTTTTTTTACCACTGGGGACATTCTGCAAGTACTGAAAGAAATGGCTCAGCAGGTCTCATCTAAATCAGTCTGAGACAAACTTGCAAGGCACACACATGCGCACACACACACGCACGCACACACACACACACACACACACACGCGCGCACACACACACACACATGCACACACACACATGCACACACACACACATGCACACACACACACACACAACACAGCTGCCATAGTAGGCAGGTACTGTTTAAAGTGTGGCTGTGATGTCATGAATGCCTGTACAGCAACGATCTTAATCAGTGTAACAGTTTTTTTCGCCACTCTCCTCCCACACCTGTTATAGTGATTACTGTATAAAGTGATGGCCATTCTGTAAAAGAGGGAAGAATGAAAAAGTAGAAAATATAAAACAGAGAGAGAGAGTTTAAAAAGAAGCAGATGTTGGAATGTCAGAAGGTACAAGGGTAGACTGCAGACATATAAAGAGATGTAGGTAGAAAGGAAGCTTCTTTCAGCCATTGTAGGGATTCTCCAACTGTGACTGTGTCCCTTTGGGATGTAGTCTGCTACTTTAGCCCTCTCCAAGCCTCCTGAGTACAAGGATCTCCTATTTTTGAGAAAAATTGTCCCTCGTCACCTTAGACCATTTAGTGTTAGTCATTTTAAATACAGTTTACATAGTATAATTCAACAGGTCATTCTCTTTGGGGGTATTTCTGTTGCATTGAAGAATTTGGATTGGTTTAGAGCAATAGGGAAGGGACCTAATGCATAACAGGAGAAGGGGGTACAACTCAAGACTTCCGGCAGCAAGGAGGATAGTTTCTGGAAACTCGCACTATTTCTGTCAAGATTTTTCTGTTTTCCACAAGAGAATTTCTGGAGGTCAATATCTATAACTTTCAACCGTCAAGACCTGCAGATTGTCTATGATTTTGGCTGATTAGAGTAGTATGTTAAACTGCCCCTGATTTTGGGGCCTTTGCACCCCTGCCCATATTATTTTTAACTTTGTCCACAATTCTTGTCTTTTTTTTTTAAAACAAGAAACATCTTTATTGAATTATCACTTGTAACATAGTCATATCTTTATATAAATGAAAACAAAACCGTATTGGCATGCTTTCAGTTGCAAACATTATATATCACTTATCTATACAGTCATTGCCAAATATTGCATAGGTTATTCCAATCCTGCCTTTCCTTAAATCTGCTTCTTCCTCCAGTACATTATTCTTCATGCATTGTTCCCACAATTCACATTTTTTTTCTATGTAATTTGCTCCTACCCTTTTCTAAAGGTCCCACTTCTCTTATCTCTTTACAATATTCACTAATCCTAGTACAGTTGGTTTAAATTGATTTCCATTTTCTAGTAATTGCTTTTTTGGCAACCAACAGAATTAAGCTCAGCAAGGCCTTACTATGCCTAGGCAATTTTGATTCTGTATTACAATTCAAATAATCGTTTCCTTAGTAACACCAATTGGCTCATTCAGTATTTCTGACAGAGTAGTCTGCAGGGAATTTTTAGTATGCCAAATCATTACACTCCCAAAAAATATGTTCCCAATTAACCTTTCTTCATCACACCTCAAACATTTGCAGTCTACCTGAGAAAAAATTCTTTGGAGTCTGCTTGGGCTATAAAAATACCTTTGCAAACACTTCCAAAGATCCTAAATATTCTGGATATTGTTGCATATTTGGGAGCCATGCGTATATCCTCCATTGTTTCTTTGTGAATTGCTTATCCAGTCTCTCTTCCCATTTCTTTCTACCCACCTCTGATTGACACCTATACTTATCGTGCAGTATTTTTATGCCCTACAAATTATCCCTTTTTTAACATCAGCTTCTGTTCTAGATTCTACTGAAAACTCTTACCAGATCAGGTCTTTCACTTAAGATTCCCCTATCAATTTCCCTTTGCCTGTACTCTGATAATCAATCCTTGATAGGGAAGGCAGTCTCAAGGCTGCAGTCTGAACAATTTCTTGGCCTCTTCCCATTGTATTACCTTTTCCTGTTTAATTATTTGCTCCCAATACATTGGTTCCTTTGCCAGTTTTCTACAGTAAATTCCACCCCCTCTTGCCTGTTCTCTGTACCTCTAATTGTAGTCATCCCTATTTGCAAAACCTGTTTTATTCATCCTTGTGTTAACTTGTCCTTAGAATATGTTCTGCTGCTTTATGAATATAGTATTTTGTGTGGTCATTGTTATTCTCCTTAAGAATTTTCATCCAAAATCCCAGTGTCTCCTTGTTTCGTGAGCCCCGTTTCATTATCATCCATTTCTACTTTGAAGTATACCTTTCTGCATGTGCTATGTATAGGAGTGTTAACTGTGTAGCTCTGAAATACCCCTTCAAATCAGGTAATCCCACACAGCCTTATCCAGTTGGAAGGATCAGCTTATCCTACTTGACTCTTGCTGTCTTCCCTTCCCAGATAAAATCCTTCAACTCTTTATTAATTGCTATCCACAACTTTTCTCTAGGTAATAAAAATATGCCTGGCCTGGGTGTAAAACTAAAGAGACTAAAAAGCATTTTCACTGTTTGTGTCTTACTGTCTACATCCATAAAACAGAGCTTCTAGTTTCTCAATTTTGTATTATGTTTGTAGTCTTTTCCTACATATCCTTAGCTGCCATAACAGAATCATTTTAATTCATAGTCATCCTAAATACTTCATTTTATCATGTCCACATAAATATGGGTATTGCTGTACCAGTTTGTGTGGTACATAATTTATAGTCATTGCCATTGTTTTATCGTTAACAAAAAAACTACAAGGAACCAAGAACCAAAAAAACTGAAAAGAGATTCCGGAACCACACAGACCAGTGTCCACCACCGAGATAATTTTATTGTTTTATAAAAAATAAAAGCAGTCAGGTGCTTTTGTCTTGCATCAAGACTTCAGAACTGCTGAAATGCATCAAACTGAAACTGTAAATACTAAAATTGAACCATCATGTGATTGAAACCGGGCAATAGAATGACTCCTTCTATACACTGAAATAATCATATGTACAAGGAACAAACAATGAGCAGAGTCTGTACTTTAAAAACAATCATGAAAGAAAAATACTCAACCTTGAAAAATGCACATAATCACCTCTCCAAACTTTTTAACTTTAAAATAGGGGTGATAGAACAACATTCAGTTCTGGGGGAGGGAGGGGGTTAAGTGCATCACACATTAAAATCATTGTAAGCCCTTTTTTGTTAAGCTGTTCATCAATGTTGAAACCTCTTGGTTCACTTTCCAAGTGATCAATCACCACAAACTTGAAATGGTGATTAGGAAAGGCTAGAATATGCCTATAAAGTGCATTAGTTGTCCTTTCCTTCCTGATTTCATTCAAATGTTCATACATTCTCTCCTTTAACCTATGACAAGTCTTTTCAATATAGAATGTTGAAAAAAGAGCTTATATGGATTTTTAATGTGTGATGCTCTTACCTACCAGGACTGAATGCATGTTGATCTATCACCCCTATTTTAAAGTTAAAAAGTTTGGAGGGGTGATTTTGTATTTTTCAAGGTTAAATATTTTTCTTTCATGATTGTTTTTAAGTGCAGACACGGCTCATTGTTTCTTCCTTGTATATATGATTATTTTAGTGTATGGGAGGAGTCTTATTCTATTGGTCAGTTTCAATCACATGATGGTTCAATTTTAGTATTTAGAGTTTCAGTTTGATGTGTTTCAGCAGTTCTGAAGAAGTATTGATGCCAGACGAAAGCGCTTGACTGCTTTTATTTTTTATAAAACAAAATTATCTCTGTGGTGGACACTGGTCTGTGTGGTTCCTGAACCTCCATTCAGTTTGTTTTATCTTCATAAATTTTTGTATCCTGAAAACACTTGAAACTGTCTCAGAATGTTCCACAACATCGAAATGGCCTTTTCTGGTTTTATCAAGTATAAAATGTCTGTAAATAAAGCCAACTTTTCTTGATTACCATACCAGTTATACCCTTGAATTTCTGAGTCCCTTATTTTCTTTGCCAGTGGTTCTAAATATAACACAAGTCACAAAGAGGAAAGAGGATTCGCCTGCCTGGTTCCTCTGCTAAAACAGAACTTATCAGAGAGGAACCCCCACTTTAATTTTTGCTTCTGATCCCTTGTATAGCCTCCTAATCAACCTTATAATTTTATCAGGAAATTCAGATGCTTCCACTGCCCTACTCATAAAATCCTAGCTTACCCTGTCGAATGCTTTCTATGCGTCAAAACCCATCACCAACAGTGTTATTTCCTTAAATTCTGCTTCCATCTTTATAGTCCTTGTTCTGTTACTGCTGACAAATGTTTGCCTCCCCTCCACAAAACCACATTGATCAATATCTGTCTTTTGCATCACCTTTGCCATTCTTTTAGCCATTATAGATATAAACACTTTATAAAACATGATTTACAATAGAAATGGGCCTGGATGAAGCTGTATCTGGTGGGTCTTTACTATCTTTAGATACTACAGCCACTGCCACTTTCTTCAAGGATGTTGTCCCCTCCTTTTAAAATATCTGAAACAAAACCTTCCAGATATTTATCGCTTTCTTACTTCCTAGCTTCCCAACTTCCACAGGAATACCATCTTGGCTTCCAAACTCCAACAGGAATACCATCTATTCCTGAAGGCTTTCCTGTGGGTTATACATCACCATTTTTGTTTCATCTCTTCCTCTATTAACTGTTAGTAATTGAGCCTTATCTACCTCTAACTTTGGCACATTTAATTCTTCTATAAACATTTTCATTTGTACTTTTTTCATTCCACATTTCTCTGCTTTATATAGATTTTTTTATCAAATTTCTGAAAGGTTTCTAATACCTCTACAGGATCTCTAACATTTGTCAGTCCCACTAAATAATTCTTACTTAACTATATCTCTCTTTTTTATTTCCACTCTATTTTTAAACTCCTCCTTAATTTTATCCCACTCCTTGGCTATATTTTCAGAAGAAATTTCTATCTTTCCTAACGACTCCCAAGCAATTTCCACTAACCATTCCTTAGATTCCTGTCTTTTTAATAGATAGGTGGGGAAGTGACAGTGTCTCATTTTTATTTCATTACCCCGCATTTCTATTTTAGTTATTGGCATATAATCTGAATTATTTATTGGATGCAGCTCAATTAAATGCACATGTTCCTGTGAAATATAATATGTTCATCATGTTTCACTGTTTCAGTCATTACTCTTGGGTTATCCTGCTGGCAGGCTACCCTCAGTCGGCCAGAATTCCAAAGTCTAGGTCAGGCGTCAGTTGCTGTCACCTCTTCCCTGACGTCAGAGCACCAGGGGTATAAAAGATGCAGCCGACACCATTTTTTCAGTCTTTCTTGCCGCGCAGTGCCCGAAGCAAAAGCAGTTCGCAAGTGCCGGTCGGCCGACTCCTTGAGATTTTCAAATCCGAATTTCAGAACCGAAGCCTTCATTAAAGCTAAGTACCCCATTGGGGAAACTTTTTTCTTGCTCCAGACCGATGTCAGAAAAAGTTAACAATTGTATTTCTTGTGGGAAGCAAATACCTCATAAAGATTTTCACTCTTACTGTATTCCTTGCCTAGGCCCTGATCACAACGTTGCTAGCTGTTGGTTTTGTGCTAGATTTAACCAACGCACTATTAAGCGTCTGTTCTATTTTGCATTTCATTACTTTGGCTGAAGATTTAATTATATAATGCCGTCGGACCAGCCGACAACTGGAATTTACAAAAAACGCAAGGACAAGGGTTAGGCATCCGAGGTCCAAAACAGACAAGGCCTCTGCTAGGCCAGTCGCCGGTTCTCAGTGAGGCACTTTTGCAGCCCCTGGTGCCCGCTACCTCAGAGCCACAGGCCGCTTCCGACTCCCACGTGGAGCCGACTGGGCCTCTGGATACTTAAGGTATTGGACACACTGAAATAATTCTCTCAGATGGGTCCGGAGCCGCTGAGCAGGCATCGGCTTCTGAGGGTGTCTTCAGACCTACACAACTATATATTAAGCCATCTTCAGCTTCAAAGACTAAAGCAGCTCTAAAGACAAAGAAACAAGTACAGCATTCTCCTACTCAGACTTCCATGCCTAAAAAACAGATGCTCAAAATGACCGAAGACTTAATTACTTTGATCAGGGGTTCCCATCCCCCTCCTGATAGGAGGCCTAGGCAAGAGATAGAGTGTAATTCTTCTGACCAGGTTTCTATTTCCTCTGATTCCTCTTCTGAACAGGATTACTCCATGCTTCCCTATGAGGATTCTGATGCTGAAGAATCCATTCCTTCAGCCTCTCCTCCTGAGGATTATTCTTTTGGGGAAACCCTGCATACCATGAGGGAGCATTTCCACTGGGAGAGCCAAGATTATTCTGAATCTAAGAAAAGGCTCAGAGACTTTCTACTTCCTCAGCACAGACCCCTTGCTATTCCACCTGTTCTAGACATTGTAGATGTATTTTCAGAGTCCGGCCTGTCCCCTGACTCTTTACCCCCTGCACCTGCTAAGCCAGACAGATACTACAGGGTCCCGGATTCTCATAAATTCCTATATAAAAACCCTGCTGCTGACCCAGAAACTATATCTCAGGGTCCCAAAGGGGTTAAAGCTTCCACTGCAAAAAACCCTGTCCCCTCTGATAGGGATTCTAGGGCTCTAGACAGATGAGAGAAAAAAAGTCTACACTTCTGCTACCCTGGCTGTAAGGGCTTTAAATTGTCAGTTTCATATGCTTAAATATCAGCAATATTTAATGTCACTGCTTAAACAGAAATTGTTGACAAATACTGAATGTTCAGAAAACAAGGAATTGCAGGATTTATTGCATGCAGCTGAACAAGTGGGAAAGCATACTTTGCAATGTGGTTATGGTTCACTGGAGGCCTCTTGCAGGGCCACTGTTACAGGTTCTGTTATTAGAAGGCATGCTTGGTTAAAGGAACAGAATCTGCCTGATCATGTTAAAGCAAAATTATTAGATGCACCATTACAGCATGATACTTTGTTTGGTACTAAAGCAGAAGAGGTGTTGAAAAAAATGGAGGATAAAGCAAAATCCATGCAGACAGTCAAGGAATTCTTTCAGGTACAGCCACCCAGGTTTAGCAGGAACTGGCCTTCTAAAAATTGGTCCTTTCCAGTGTCAGACAGACCACAAAGAGGCAGATACAGGCGTCCCAGAGCCAGATCTCAGCCCCAAGGCTCATACAGGCCTAAACAGTGGGGTGTTCCTACCTCCAAAAGCGGAGAAGATAAATCACAACCTTACAGGAAACAGTCCCAATGACTTTCCTCTACCAGATCTAAGCACTTTTATCTTGGCAGGCCCCTTAGGGGGAAAACTAGCACTTTTTTCATCAAATTGGCAAATGGTTACCCAAGACAAATGGGTCCTGAACATAGTGTCCTAAGGCTACAGTTTCCATTTTCACACATTACCAAGGTCAAAAGGTATGCCAGACCTGCCACACAATCAATGGGCAGAGGCACAAAAACAAATTACAGCCCTCATGGACATGAGGGCCATTCAGCAAGTACCACAACAAGAGCAGGGGCAAGGATTTTACTCCAGACTTTTCCTAGTACCCAGAAAGGACAAAACCTGGAGACCAATACTGGACCTGTCTATACTAAATACGTTTCTGGAAGTTCCAAAATTCAAGATGTTGACTCTACAGTAGCTACTGCCCATGTTGGGCAAGAAGGCTTGGCTCGTAACTTTGGACCTAAAAGAGGCATACCTGCATGTCCCAATCAGACAATCTTGCAGAAGATACCTCAGATTCATAGCTGGCTCAATGCATTACCAATTCTCTGCACTGCCCTTTGGCTTATCTACTGCGCCCAGGGTCTTCACAAAATGCCTGGCACCAGTAATTGCGTTTTGCAGCCAAAAAGGAATTCAAATATATCCCTACTTGGACGACTGCCTCATTCAAGCAGAGAACAAAGACATTCTTCTAAAGCATCTGGCATTTGTAAAAAGATTACTAATTGGCCTAGGGTACACAGTAAATGAAAAGAAATCAAAACTAGTGCCCTCTCAAGAGATAATATTCCTGGGTTCAAGCTTAAATACAACTGCCCAGGTGGCTTATCTCACGCCAGACAAACAAAAACAACTGACTACTTACTTCAAGAAATTGGCAACAAAACCCCACTTATCTGCAAGGAAAATCCTGCAGGCCTTGGGTTTCATGGCATCCTGCATTCTACTAATCCCATATGCCAGACTGCATATGAGGAAACTACAGTGGTATCTAAAAAGTGTTTGGACTCAGCATTGCCACAGCCTGGAGACAGTAATTGCACTCATTCCCTGCCTGCAACAGGAGTTTCGATGGTGGGCAGAAGCCTGTCACCACAACAAGGGTCTGCCATTCAGTTTACCCACAACCAGACAGACACTGACAACGGATGCATCAGATTATGCCTGGGGGCCCATATAGCAGGAAAATATATTCAGGGCACATGGCCTGCAAACCAGATGCATCTTCACTTCAATCAAAAAGAGATGCTAGCTGTTCAAAATGCCCTGACAGCTTTCAAGGACCTGCTTCATCCAGGACAGTTACTGATGAAGACAGACAACACTACGGTCATGTGGTACATAAACAAGCAGGGAGGTGCACATTCCTACCTCCTCTGCAGACAAGCAATGACCTTATGGGACACAGCATTGGCTTTTCAAGTTCACCTGCAAGCACAATTCCTGCCAGGAAAAACAAATACTCTGGCAGACGAACTAAGCAGAAACCTCATGGATCCCCATGAATGGAAACTGGACCCACAAGTCTTCAGCATGATAATAAGGAAATGGGGATGCCCAGACATAGATCTAGTTGCCTCCCCTCACAACAGCCATTTGCAGAGATTTTGCACAAGGATTTATCACAAGCAAGCATGGAAAATGGACGCCCTATCCTTCAGCTGGAAAAATCTAACAGTATATGCTTTTCCCCCACTGCCTCTCCTTCCCAGGGTATACTCCTAAAGGTCAGACAATAGAAGCCAAAAATGATACTGATTGCACCAGACTGGCTGCGCCAGCACTGGTACCCAATCCTAAAGAGCTTGTCTCAAGGTCCAGCATGGATTTTGCCTCAAACTTCTCACTTGCTGACCCAACAAAACAATCAGATCCTGCACAGCCAACTCAGGGCCTTAAATCTGGCAGCATGGCGGATAATGCAGCCATTAAGAACACTCCTCTTTCAAAAGCTGTTATGGATGTTATCTTGGAGGCCAGGAGGCCCAGTACCAGAAAATCTTATGCAGAAAAATGGAAGAGATTCTGTGCCTGGAACCAGGAACAAGGCATTGACACGTGTGTACCAAATATCCCTCAGATTTTACAATACCTAACTGAGATGCTGAACAAAGGCCTTTCTTTCTCATCAATTAAGATTCATGCCTCTGCCATTTCAGCCCATTACAATACGGAACCACCTATCTTTTCTCATCCTTTAATAAGGCAGTACCTCAGAGGGGCCAAAAACATTAGGCCTCCAAGGAGAGCACCAATTCCGGCCTGGGACCTCAATTATGTTTTGGAAAAACTCACACTGCCTCCTTTTGAGCCAGCATCAACAGCAAATATAAAATTATTATCCTGGAAAACAGCTCTGCTCCTAGCAATAACCTCTGCAAGGCGAGTCTCGGAGTTACAAGCACTCATGGCTGTGGAACCTTTCATCATTTTTCATCCAGACAGGGTTTCTATGAGGACAAACCCTACTTTTATGCCTAAGGTGGTATCCAGTGTGGCCCTCAACCAAACCATTCACTTGCCTATCTTTTATCCAAGTCCACAGAACAAGGGTGAGAAAATTCTGCATTCTTTAGACATACACAGGCAGTTACGCTTCTACTTGGACAGAACTAAAGCTTTCAGAAAGACTGAGCAACTTTGTGTCATCTGCTGCAGGATCACAAGGAAAGGCTATCTCAAAACAGACTATTTCTAAATGGATAGGCCATTGCATCCGTTTCTGCTATTCACAACATGGCAAACCAGTGCCTAAGGGCATTAGGCCTCATTCCACCAGAGCAGCAGCCTTCCTCAGAGGAGTATCAACCAAAGATATCTTAGAGGCTGCAACTTGGAGTTCAGTGCACACCTTCACAAAGCACTACCACTTACCACTTTAAGTCCAGAGCAGGCTTTGCCACTGCTGTTCTACAGGGCCTCATAGCCTCTCCTAATCCTATTTAGCCCAGCCTCCCTTCTTCAGCTTTGGGATTCAACCCAAGAGTAATGACTCAACAGTGAAACACAATGAACATAGTACAGTTGTGTACCTACCATAAATGTAGATGTTCGAGTGTATTCACTGTTGCAGTCCAGGTTACCCACCCACCATCCCCCTTTTCTTTGCTGGGACTCATCTGCACTTCTCTATCCTATACATCTTTTTGGTGTATTTGCTTGTAGATGAAGGGAATGTTATTTTTCTGCATGCATTTTTATTATCATATTTTTCAGCCTACCAATTTGGGGGCACCTGACATCTCAGGCAAGAAAAACTGAAGAAAATGGCGTCGGCTGCATCTTTTATACCTCTGGCGCACTGACGTCAGAGAAGAGGCGACAGCAACCGATGCCAGACCTAGACTTTGGAATTCTGGTCGACTGAGGGTAGCCTGCCAGCAGGATAACCCAAGAGTAATGACTGCAACAGTCAATACACTCGAACATCTACATTTATGGTAGGTACACAACTGTACTTTCTGTCTAGCCTAGCCCAGTTTTTGTACCATGAGAAGTAATATGGAAATTCTCCTCAAACTCCTATCACTGAATTCATATCTTCCATACCAAATATTTTCATAAACTTCTTCAAAAAATCTTCCTTCCTTTGTTATATTCTCCCTTCTAGCCCCCCCCTGAGATATCATCATTGTTGGAAATCAAATTCCAGTCTACACCTTAAAGTAATATTCCCTGCTGAAAGCTACATTTCGCACTTAGTTTTCTTAAGCTCCTTTGTAGCAGTTTTAGGTGGAATATAAATACATGTCAGGTAATCCTCCTCCCATGCCAATAGCCCCTTAGTACTACAACTCTACCATTGTTGTTTTTCCTCTTCTATCACTGTTGGAGCTCCTCTTGCAATTAATATAAGTACTCCTGTTTTCCTTTGTCATAAATAATCCACTGAATAACCATCATGAAATCCATTCTTTATCAAATTCACATGCTGATTTCTTTCCAGATAAGTCTCCTGTAGCATAGCTATTTGCAGTCTGCAATTTTAATATAATTCATTAGTCTTTCTTTTTTTCTATATTTCCATGACACCATTCACATTTAAAGGTAATATGGAAAGTGTTGTCATTATAAGAAGTTATTATTCCCACCTGTTATGTATAACAGCCTTTGTGTTACATGCATACACTGTTCAGCAAGTTGTTCTTTTATACAGTTGTTTCTTGTCATATCCATTTGAACCTATGTCACATCTTGCAAGAATTTCTATTTTAATGAAAACCCTCAAACCAAAAAAAAAAAAAAAAAAATCCCATGGAACACCCCAGAACCGACTAACTTAATGCAAACACACGAAACTATGTACATCTTCAAATAATGTTTAAGCCTCCTGATAGGAACAATTTTCTCAGACTGACAGCCACAATCACAAGCTTGAATTTACCTATAGTGATGTTTAATCATGCTAAGATGTGTGGTACAGCCTGTTCTTATAAAACGAGTGCTGTTTTTGTCTTATATGTATTCCTCTCACAGATGTAGAAAACAACTTGAATGCTTTCAGAAAACATGATCTCCAAGCTATTGAAGAAAGAAGTTTTCTGTTTTTATCACCCTCTTATCAGCTTGTCTCTAAAAGAAATTTGAGAACCAGATACTCAGTTGCCTTCTACTACAAGCGTCTCATGTTGCACTGTGGGCATTTATTTACTAGAGAAAAACTTTTCATTATATTTAATGTTCTTTTATTTACTATCTTCCCCTTAAAAGTTATTGATCAAGCCAAGAACCATAATCCAGTCATTCTTTTATGCAAAAGTAAGAAAAAATATATAAGTTTTACTTGTACCATGTTCTTTTGTCCAGGCTTTGTTCCTGTTTTGTGCTAAAGTGCTTATATTTCTTAAAACTGAACAAGAAGAAAGGACATCTGTCTACTTTAGTATCCCCATTACACACACAAATAACTGAAAAGGGGCGGAGTCCAGATGGCCAACTGAGAGCAGTGAATTTTGAGACCTCCATAAACTAGTATAATAGTACAGGAAAATGTTATTATTTTCAAGTTTAAAATGTCAGAAATCTATAGATAAACTACTAAACTACATAAATATCAATTTTGGTGGAGATGTACAAAAATTTTCCAGTCAGGTAACTTGGAGGTATATTGAGTCACTGAATATGAACAACTCAATGAATTCTCGTCCAGATGTTGCTTTGAAAAAAGAACTGCAATTGAGATCTACCTTACAGGAACCATCTTTGAAGATGGATGGCTTTAAAAATGACTTGGAAAACCTCAAATTAAATTCTCAAAAACAGACTGATACTCTTAAGGAACTATTACAGCAACACCATACAAAATAATAAATATAGATACTTCTAAATGACATTGAAAGGAGACTCAGAGGAAGAATTCCAAAAAATGTCTGCTTAAAGAGAATACATGGCTGCTTAACAAAATAGATGACTTAGAAAACAGGGAAAGGAGATACAAGGATCGTTGGTCTACCTGAAAACACTGAAGGAGAAGACATTATTTCATTCTTAACCTGGATTCCTGAGTTTGTAGACTTGAAAGAGAAACTTTCATTAGGAATCAAAAGGGTGCATAGAGCACTGAGGAAACCTACTTCTAACTCAACAAATACTCCACCTAGAGCCATAGTTATAAAATTTCTTTCATTTCTGGACAAGGAACTAATATTAGAATCTGCTTGGAGAACATCACCCTTAAAATACAATCAAAGCCTGATAAGGTTCGACAGTGATTATTCTTCTAGAATACTAGAACAAAGGAAAAAAGTCTGGCCAATAAACAAAACAACATTAAAGCACAGCTGGCATTTCCAGCCAAGATAAAAATACTTTTTGCCAATGAGATGAGAACCTTTAATGACTTAAAATAAGCTACTATATTCATCAAAACCAACAACATAGTGTCTATCCCAGAAGAAATGGAATGGATGGCCGCTACTCTTAAAAGAATAAAAGAAACAAATCCTTGGACTGATGCTAGAAAGAAGAAACAAAAAACTGATTCCAAGATAGCTCTCCCAAAAAATAACTCTTACAACTACATCTCTCAGAGTGTCAACTGATATGGTATATCACTTATCTGTTTTATTTAAAAAGGAGGGTTTCCTAAACAACTGAGAAACAGTAATGATTTATTCAGAAGGTTCAAAGAGTCCAATAATTCTTCACAAAGGTAAGTTAAGATGGGTTACTATTTACATTATATATATATATAAGCCAAACAAAGCAACATATAATACAAACATAGATGTTTCTATTCCCCTACTTGAACTCAGTGAATACTTATCTTTTTCATTTTTCATTGATTTTACTTTTAATAATTTAATTAAGTAATTCAACAAGGTACCATTCATCAGAGCTCAGACTCAAATGTAACAAATTAACATCATATATAATAGAACTATCACAACTGCAAACCAAACACATAAACACACAAAAACATACTCGGAGGCGCTGATTAAAAATCTACCAAAACAGAGGTCTCCAAAGCAGACACCCAAGCAACCACCACCTCAAGACATAGCACATGCAACACATAGTTCACAAAGTCAGTGTGCTAAACAGTCACAGCCCTTAAGGCCAAACAACATGCCAGACACACTTGTAATAGGTGACTCCATAGTCAGGCACACTGACGTCCCGCTCACCAGACTGAACAAGGAGAGGGTCACAGTAAGCTGCCTGTCGGGAGCTAGAATCCGCCACATAACACAAGCACTCAGGTCACTCCACAGCAAGTACAAATATGACTCAGTCATTGTACATGCCGGTGTGAACGACCTGAGACGTACCTCCCTGGACTACATGAAAAGAGACATAGAGGAGCTCTCTGATTATGTAGCCCAGGCCGGTATGACCCTGACCCTGAGCAGCATCTTACCCTCACCAAGAATGATGCCACAGTATAAAGACAAAATTATCAGTTTTAACAATTGGCTTAATTACTGGTGTCATTCTAAGGGGATCCAGTGTCTGTCTGCTTGGGATGACATGCTTGACAAGCCACGCTGCTTCGCAAGGGATGGTTTGCACCTGTCACCCCTGGGCTTCCGGATATTGGCCAACGCTCTTGCCACCTCCATAGTGCCTTTTTTAGGCAAGGCTCAAATGACAAACCTACCTCCCTAGAAAACATAAGTGGAAAAAAACTAAGGGTAATGCTGCTCAATGCCAGAAGTCTAAACCTCAAGATGCACGCCCTCGAAGCCCTCCTCCGTATGGAGAACATCAATGTCTGTGCAGTGACTGAAACCTGGTTCAAGGCTCCTGAGAGCACCCCAGCACTATCAGGTTTTACCTCATATCATGCTTTCCGGCCCCAAAACTTGGACCGAACCACAAAAGGAGGGGGGTATCCATTTTCATCAAAGATACCCACACCTCCAGGTTAGTGGCAACGCACGAAGCATCGGAGACTATCCAGGTGCAACTAACCATAGGCAAAACTGCCTTACAGTTTGTAGCATGCTACAGACCACCCTCTCAAACTCAGGAACCCAACACAGCCTTCCTGAAGACACTGGAGAGTATGAATGTCTCTCCAAATACCATCATTTTGGGAGACTTCAACTACCCAAACATAGACTGGGAACATTACTCAAGCCCCAACACCCTAGCCCAAAGGTTCCTAGAATTCATAAACTCAAATGCAATGGAACAACTAGTCACCATTCCCACAAGAGGAGACAATATACTAGACCTGATCATCACAAACATGGGGACAAAATGCTCCACACCGGAAGTACATCCCTGTTTGGTAAGATCAGACCATAAATTAATCTCACTGGAAATCCACATCCTACCCCCTGCACAAAAGACCACAGTGAAGAACTTCTCAAAAGCAAACTTCACAATTCTTAAGACTGAAGTGGTATCTTTCAAGGCCCCTGGGCCAGTGGAAACCACAACCCACACTGCTGAATCCTTTGCAAATGCCTTCTATGGGCACCTTCAAGAATGCATGGATCATGCAATCCCAAATAAAACCAAGACCCATTCCCCCAAAGGCAGGCGCCCGGTCTGGTGGACCCCAGCCATAAACAAACTTTACAACAGGAGGAGGAAGCTACTACATGACAGAGCAAAATCCCTAAAAGGGAAGGCATCTCTGATCAGCACGAGCAAAAAACTACGATCACTCATAAAATCATCCAAGGCCAACTGTGAGAGAAAAATCGCAAAAGACACAAAAGACAATCACAAGGCCTTCTTTAGCTATGTTAGAAACCTGGGTGGAAACTCCCAGATATGCTCAGAGTTAGTCCAAAATGACACAAAATACACTGAACCCACTGACATTGCCAACATTCTGGCAGACAGGTTCAGTGCAAATTTCTCCTCCCCCCCAAAAGGAGAAATAACTATCCCAGCAGAGTGTAGCCTCCCTAACATCTCGGATGCCCAGGTGAGAGCCGCCCTCTCTAAAGCTAAAAACACAGCATCGATGGGACCGGATGGTGTCCCGGGCTGTGTGCTACATGAACTCCAAGAGGAACTAAACCCACACATAAGGCTGCTGTTTAATCTTAGCCTTACCACAGGATATGTACCCAAAGAGTGGCGTACGGCTACAGTGGTCCCACTTCACAAAGGCGGTGCTTCTACGGACCCTGGAAATTACCGCCCCATAAGCTTGACGAGCCTGGTCTGCAAAGCTATGGAGAGGATCATTATGGAAATCATAAACAAAGACATTGGGGACCTACAGACATTGGATCCTACCCAATTTGGCTTTTTCAAGGGCAGATCCTGCCTTTTGAACTTGGTCGACTTTTTTGAAACAGTCACTAAGGCCATTGATGAGGGTAAGGCAGTTCACACAGCCTACCTTGACCTTGCAAAAGCCTTTAACACAATACCCCACTCCGGCATCATAAACAAACTCACCAGCTTAAATGTAAACCCATATGTCACAAGATGGGTTGCAAACTGGCTCAAGGACAGAACCCACAGGGTCGGAGTTGCTGGAGCTATGTCAGACTCTAAGCCAGTCACAAGCGGTGTCCCACAGGGCTCAGTCCTGGGACCCCTCTTGTTCAGCATTTATTTTTCCGAGGTACAGGCAAACATAGGAGGATTGTGGCTGACAAAGTTCGCAGATGACTGCAAACTGGGCGCCATAATTGATACTCCAGCAGACACAAACATCCTTCAGAGAGGCCTCATAGAAACGGATAATTGGTGCCAGAGCCATGGCCTTAAGCTGAACGCCAAAAAATGTATAGTCATACCCTTTGGGAAAAACAAGGTACCGACAAATTACCACATAGGCGGTAATCCATTAATCGGAAAAGGTAATCAGGGACCTAGGGACCCAGGTTGACAGTAACCTCTCATTTGACACTCACATTGCCAAAGTGGTTAGGAAGACCTTCTATATTGCCCACCTTATCATGAAGGGTTTCACATCTAGATCAAGAGAGGTCATTGTGCCCCTGTACTCCTCTCTTATCAGGCCAATGATTGAGTACAATGCCCCATTTGGGATGTATCTCACCCGACACCTGCAGCAGTTGGAAAGACCCCAAAAGTTCCTCACCAAGAGGATAAAGGGTCTTAAACATATGTCATATGCTGCCCGACTGAAAAACTCCAGCTCTATTCAGTCGCATACCGCCTACTCAGAGGTGATCTGTGCCTGACATACAAGGCCATGTCCAATCCTGAATTAGTGGACATGCTCCACCTCAGAAAATCCAAATCCATCAGAGCCACGAGAACAAGTGACTTAAACCTCAACACAGAAATAAATAGAATGTGCTGGAGGGACAGATTCATAACCCAGAGGCTCCCTACACTCTGGAACAGAATCCCAGTCCATGTTAGGCAGAGCCCCTCACTGACTCTATTCAAGAGAAATCTCGACGAGTGGATGAGAGATCGTAGGTTTACCCCGGGGGTCATCTCTGTGTCACTACTAGACAGAGGCATAGTAAACTAAACCCCAAAAGGGCGTAGTATTCTCATCCTAAGGGGTGGTGTAAGCTACATACACTCTGGCTAGGCTTATAAATGCCCTAGGGCAGATAGCCTAGTATGAACCTAAGTAACAGTAGAGTGTTTTGAAAAAAAAAATGCAGTCATGGAGACTAATGCCTTTTTCAGTTAAAGTATGATTTAGAAATGTTATGTATATCCTAGTTAATAGTACCAAGCTCTTAGTACAAATATCATCATTATTCAGTCTAAATATAATCAATATCAATTATGGCAGGTATCACAGCTATGAGTGTTGTTTGATCAATCCTGATATAGTGTGCATGGATGCAGCTGTGTTTGGCAGCTAGTACAAATGTCATTATTATTTTGTCCAAACATAGGTAATGTCAATTATGGCAGGTATCATAGCTTCGAGTGCTGTTTGACTAAGCCTGACATGGTGTGTGTGGATGCAACTGTGTCTGGCAGCTGTTGTGTGTCGCTGTTTACGTCTCTGGGAAGCTGTGGGTTGTGGCTTGTGATAGAGTCTTACTGATGCTTGTGTACTAGGAAGAGACATTTGGTGTTTTAGCCTGGATCCAGGGAAGGGGATGGAATTTAGGCTTGAAGTTGCAGTGAAGTGAAGCTTTGCTTCAGGTGCATCGCGAGTGTCTGGTATGCAGTACACAGACACACTAACAGAAACAGATGCTCCCAGGTTGCTATGGTAATGGAGACAGAGTGACAAATAATGCTTAAAGGCTCTGAGGAGCCTCAAGAGATGATTTTCGGCAATGAAGTTTTTGGTTTTAAAAAGAAAAAATATATAATAAAAGGGCTGTTTTAAACCACATGTACACATATTGATGGTCTCCCAATAGTTCGTTTAGCTCATTAAGTTGGTTCCTCTTAAAAAAAAAAAAAAAAAAAAAAAAAAAAAAATAATAATAATAAGCACAATTTTACATTTAAAATGTATTTTTGTCGAAACACATTAAGGACTTGCGTAAGAGTGGAAGTCTGAGTTATTGTGAAAGACTAAGAGCACTTGGTCTTGTGTAGTACCCTTTGCAGTGGTCTGGGAGGTGAGCTTCCTCGGACGTGTTGGGCATATGGGGAAAGCTGATTCTAGGGGGTTTTGGGGTTGCTGGTAACTGCAAGAGAGTCATCAGATTTCCTTCATGGAAATATCTGTGGGAATGAAAGGTGTGTTGAGTAGTTCACTGGCAGAGTGGGCCACTGCATGGAACAGGCTGGTAAAATGGAACAGGACAAATATTGGTTTGGATATTTTAACAACAGCCTGGAAACACACCACATGAACTAGTGAATGGTATTTTGGCAAAACTAGATGGGTATTGTTGCCCGTGCTTGAAGTACTGATATGTGTGTGTGTAAGGGTGGAAATATACTTATAATTAATAAGAAACTAGAAGGGTCTCATAATGTAAAGTCTATGGACTGTATAAACATGCTGGGAAGGAGCTTATAGTAAGAATAAGCATTACAGCTTGTGGTCTCTCAAATAACTAAGCAACAGCCACTTTTGAGACTTTAAGTATTTTTCCTCTGTTTATTTGCTAAGTTTTTCTGCATAGCCGCCTATTTTGAGCATTTTCTGGCTTGTTAAATTTGATTTCTACATTAGTAACTGTATTTAGAGCACAACCTAGAGCTGTTTACTGAATTTCCTGTTTGCACTTATTTTTAAAATCGTTTTTTCTCAAAACTTGCATTTTATCTGTCTTTGGCCTAGCACTCTTGTGTGGGGTCATTTACTGCACTGTTATAACTTGTTGATACTTGTTAACCTCTGCTATCTCTGAAAAAACAAAAAAACTAAAAAAAATCTTGCTTTTTTCCCACTTTTCTGAGATTTAAAAAAGTTCAGTTACAGGCTTGCTGTTCTTGAACTGTTTGTAAGTTTCTGTGAGGCCATTTTTTGCTTGGGCTAAAGGAAAGTCTCTCTGTTGATCAGTGGCAGTGAAAAACATTGAGCAGCCTGCCTGCCCCTGTGGGAGTGGTTACTGACTTGAAACTGTAGATCTGAAGTAGGAATGTTCATTTGTCTGCAACCTGTGGGTTACGGATCCGATATCGGATCCGAGCCGGCAACTTGTTTCAAGCTAATGGATCCGAGCTCCTAGCTCCTCTCTTCACCCATAATCCCCTGCTAACCCTCCATGACCTCAGATCTAGTTTGCCGCGCTTGTGATGGCAGGATCCTTTTCTTGAGCTCCAGATAAGTGACTAAAAGTTAAACTTTTTTCTTCAGAAAATTCTTTTATTGTTTAAATTAACTTTTATAAAGTGTGTCTGAGTTAGGTTCCCTATTTTTTGTTTACTTAATACCCTCCCTTCGCTGGTCGCTAGTGTGTGAGTGTTTGTGGTGTGCTTTTGGGGCCTGTGTGTGTGTAGTTGTTTTTCTTTTCTTTATTTAAAAAAAAAAAAAAAAAAAAAAAAGGGAATGGCTGAGGCCCCAAAAGCCATATTTTCAAAATGTACCGAGTGTGGCCATAAGCTCTCCCCGGCTGATGGCCACACTCGATGCGTTCGGTGCCTTGGGGTTGAACACCTCACCTCGGGCTGTACTATCTGTGCAGCGTTCAACCCCAGGGCACTGAAAGAGCGGAGGTCGAAGCTGGTCCTGGCGGGACTTATACCCCCGGATTCGGCTTCGGCCTCCGCTTCCTCTACTACCCCTGTGGCTCCATCACAGCCTGTGATGGTTGCCACTCCTGCCTCTGACTGGGACACAAACTCCCGCTAAAGTGTCGGAGGACAGGGAGGCCAGGAGGGAGAAACGGAGGGAGAAGCACCACAAGCGGCGGGCCGAGACCTCCGTTTCGGCCCCGCCAGCTAAGCGGGCTTCTCCCTCCATTGCTTCTAGGTCTCCTCCTCCTCGGCTCCGATCCCCTTCTTTCTCCCCGGGGCCCGAGGAGGAAGAGACCCGATCTCCGTCGAGGTCATCGAGGCGGCACTCCAGGCCTGCCTCGGTGGCCTCTTTGAGATCTACATTTAGTTTATCTGATGCAGACTTGGACCGGATGATGCAAAGGTTCATCCAGGCCCAGCTGCAGATGGGAGTGCTCTTGCCTCCCCCCCCCCCCTCAGGGGGGGAGCTCGACACCTTTTTTCCACCCAATTGCTCCTTCTCCGACCCGCTACCCGGGTTCGGAGCGCTCGGAGCCGAGCAGCCTTGGAGCCGGGGGTGGATCGGCGCCGACAGTACTGTGTATTTCGGATCCGACCTCTCGGAGCCGTGGTCCGAGCTTCGGATCCGGGGGATTCAGTGTGCCTTCGGCTCCGTCCAGGTCGGAGCACACTGGTCCCTCGGATCCGACGGTCTCGGCACCGGCTCCGATCCCTTCATCGGATCCGAGTGGGAGCCGACTTTCGGATCCATTAGAGAGTGGCTCTCCCTCGGCATTCCATGTTGTGGAGAGGGCTCTGTTGAGAGCATCCGGACCCCCGGTCCTTGCATCGACTCCTCCCTGCACTCTCTCTCTGCTTGGCCAGGCTTCCATCACCCGGCCAAAGGGACAGCCTGCTTCGATGTCACAGATAGTTCCATTGGAACAAGATGTCACTGGCGAGGCCTCCTCGGACAGTCCCCCCGAGGATGCTCCCCGCAAAGCACAAGTGCAAAAGGAGGCACGTGGTCTCCCCTGAGTCCTTAACAGAGGACACAGACTTGGAGGAAGGGGAAGGCTCCCCAAGATCACCCCCTGAGGATGTCTCCTTTGGAGACATCATGGAGATGCTAAGAATCAGAGGTGGGTGGTCTGCCCCCAAGTCTTCCTCTGACGAGTCCGTGTTTCTGGAGGCATTCGAGGCAGGCCCGTCTACCTCCTGGGTGTCCCCTCCAGCCGATCCCCTGGTGGACCTTATTACCACCAGGGCATGGAAGGATCCGGACACCGTGGAGCCAATACCCAAACGGCCGGATAGGATTCTTAGCCCCCCCTCTGACCGGTCTCATTGGAGTAAGGGCCCCCCTGTAGATGCCATGTTGACGGCGGCAGCCACAAAGAGGGAATTAGCTCAGGAGAGTCCCTCAGTCCATCCACCGAGCAAAGAGTCCAGTTTGATGGATCGCTTAGGGAAGCGAGTCTTTAGTTCAGCAACCTTCTCTGTAAGGTCTCTGAACTATATTGGCACATGTCATCAGGATGCAGCGGGATCTTATCAAAGAATATGCTGCATCCCCCCTGAGTCCATGTCTGAGGAGGATAAACAATTGTACTCCACCCGAATGGCCACTCTGAGATCTATTTCTAACACCTCTATGTGGCTATTGTCCCACGCCACAGAGGGAGCCGCTAGGGCCAGCGGAGCAGGCCTAGTCATGAGACGTCAGGCCTGGCTCCGTCATTGTGACTTTACGGAGCCCTTTAAAGCATCCTTCGCGAACGCCCCCTTTGATGGTTCTGCCCTTTTTGGCAAAACAGTTCGCAAGACGCTTGTCCAGAGCGAGAAGGACGGGAAGACGTTGTCTGTCGTCGGAGTCCGCTTCTCTGCTTCCCAGCGGTCCTTTTCAAGGAACCAAAAGGGTCAGAAGAAGATGTGGTTCCGAAAATCACAACATTCCCAACCAGCTCCGGACAGCCAGTCCTACCGTGGCAGAGGTGGACAGGGAGGACGTCGCCCTAGGGGCAGAGGGGTTCCGAGAAATTTCTGGTCCAGAGAACCTTTCTCTGAACGGCCCGTGCAGCAACCCTGAGGGGTTGCCCGGCTGCTCCACTCTGGAGGCAGTCGGGGGGTGTTTTTCGAAGCATCTAGCGGCATGGGAGTCCATCACAACAGACCGCTGGGTGCTTCGCATCATATCCAGAGGGTACAAGATACCAATTCTCCATGTCCCCCAATCCAAGAACCTCCCCGATGTACCACCCGATCACAGGGAGGCCACAGCCGCAGAAATACAGCAGCTGCTAAGAAAAAGAGCCATCCAGCCCGTCCCCCAAGACCAGCTCGGATTAGGGTTCTACTCCAGGTTCTTTTTGGTGCCAAAAAAGACGGGGGATCTGAGACCCATCCTAGACCTTTCCCGCTTGAACCTGTCAGTAACCAAGGAAAAATTCCGAATGGTCACTCTTCAATCTATCCTCCCCCTTCTGAGGGAGAACGATTGGATGTGCTCTATAGACCTCAAGGATGCGTATTACCACATCTTAATGGACAAACGATCCAGGAGGTTCCTTCGCCGGCTGGGAGCCAGTCACTACCAGTTCAGGGTCCTTCCCTTTGGCCTCACCACAGCCCCCCAGGTGTTCACCAAAGTGTTAGCAGTGATTGCGGCCCACCTGAGACTCCAGGGAATTCAGGTCTTCCCGTACCTGGACAACTGGCTCCTGACCGCACCAACAAGGCATCTACTTTGCACAGCCAGAGACTTCTTTCTCCATCTAGCCCCACAACTAGGCATTACTATCAATGTCGGCAAATCCCTACTGGCTCCAACACAGATCATAGAATTTATAGGTGCCAGAATAAACACCAGAGATTTGCGAGCCTTCCTAACTGCGAAGAGTATCAGAAATCTTCAACTCCATGTGCGGGCTATCCTCCTTTCAGAGGCTTCACCAGCAGAATTGATCCTGAGGGCACTAGGCTCCATGGCAGCAGTGATTACACTCCTTCCATGCGCCCGTTTGAACATGCGAGTCCTGCAATGGACTCTGTTAGTGCAATGGTCCTTCCTATCCCTCCCTCTCCACCATCCCATTGCTATCAGCAAGGCTTGCAGAAGGGCGTTACTATGGTGGCTCCAAGCATCAAACTTCCATACGGGCCGACCCTTCTGCACCTCTCCCCCCATCGCCACGGTGACCACGGACGCTTCCCGCCTCGGGTGGGGGGGGGGCATTACTCAGGCAGGACAGTCCAAGGCACGTGGAACGATACAGAGACCTCCCCGCATATCAACGTTCTGGAGATGAGAGCGGTGCTGTTAGCGTTGCAAGCACTTCAGAGCTTCCTTCCCGCAGGAACGATTGCAATTCACTCAGACAACATGTCAGTGGTCTGGTATATCAACAAACAGGGGGGAACCAGATCTTATCCTCTTTGCCGCAAAGCCATGAGAGTGTGGGAATGGGCGATCTCCACCAACCGCTTTCTGATTGCAACGCACATTCCGGTGAGGACCAACATCCTAGCGGACAAGCTTAGCCGCACCCTTCTTACCCCCTACGAGTGGTCTCTCAATCCTCTAGTAGCGAAGCAGATATTCGCAACATGGGGGCAACCCTGCTGCGATCTTTTTGCATCTCCATCAAACGCCAAATGCGACAATTTCTTCGCTCTAATCCCCCCACCAGGGGAATCTCCAAGAGACGCTCTGGTGCATGCTTGGCCACCCGGTCTACTCTATGCCTATCCTCCTCTTCCAATGATGTTACAACTGTTACAGAAAGCCTCGCGGTTGGGGAGCAAAATGATTTTCATTGCCCCATTCTGGCCTCGACAAATTTGGTTCCCTTACCTGTGGTCTCACCTTGTGAATCACCCTTGGATTCTAGATCCCATCCCGGATCTCATCTCCCATCCATTGGATTTGCCAACCCCAAACCTGGACAATCTGAAACTGACAGCTTGGTTGCTCCAGTTCCACTCCTAGTTAGGACTCCCGGTATCTCTTCACAAGTCAAAGCCATCCTCGTGGCAGCACATAAGCCCTCCACCAGGAAGGTATATCACAGCAAATGGAAACGTTTTTCCATCTGGGCGGAGCGCCGAGAGCTAGATCCCTTTACGGCTCCTCTCCCATCCATTTTAGATTTCCTAACTGAACTCTTTCAAGAAGGTGCTAGTTGTTCAACTGTCAAAGTGCAATTGGCAGCCATTTCTCATTATCATGTGGGACATGATACAGGACCCTTGATGTTAGCCAAATTGTGTAAAACCTTTCTCAAGGGTACCTTTTTATGTAGACCTTCTGTAAAAGAAGCCGTACCCCCATGGGATCTTACTTTAGTTCTTCAAGCCTTGACTGCTCCACCCTTTGAACCCGCTGCTACAGTGGACCTCAAATTCTTGTCATGGAAAACGGCATTCCTTGTAGCCATTACTTCTTTCACCCTGATAGAGTGTACCTCAGGATCAATCCCTCCTTTCTTCCCAAGATAGCATTAGAAACCAACATAAACCAAGCCATAAATTTACCGGTTTTCTTCCCTAAATATCAAAATAAGGGTGAATACAAGCTGCACTCATTGGATGTTCATAGGCAGCTTCATTTTTATACCCATAGGACGGCTGGCCATAGACAATCCGACCAGCTGTTCATTTCCTTTGCCAAATTTAATTTGGGGAAAGCTATCTCTAAAGTATCTTTATCTTGCTGGATTTCCCAATGTATCCTGCTAGCTTATCAAGCCTCGGGTAGACCCGCACCAGAAGGAGTTCGTGCTCATTCCACTCGCTCCATTTCTACTTCTGTGGCTTTCAAGTCTAGAGTTCCCTTGGATGAAATTTGTTCTGCAGCCACTTGGGCTTCATCTCATACCTTTATCAACCACTACAAGCTAGACCTGCTTTCTAGAGGGAGAGCATCCTTTGGCTCTGGTGCTCGTAATATCCTTCCATGATGTCCACCCAGGGTGCAGGTAGCTGGGGACTCTGTCCCACAGGTTGCAGACAAATGAACATTCCTACTTCAGATTTAGAAGTTATGTACTCACCATAACGTTCCATCTGAGTAGGTAGTTCATTTGTCTGCAACCACCCCCCCCCCCTCCTTCCCCCTGACCTTCTTTGGATCTATTAGTTTTTTAGATATCCTTTGTCGGATATATATGGAGAGGCAAACTCGATCTGAGGTCATGGAGGGTTAGCAGGGGATTATGGGTGAAGGGAGGGGCTAGGAACTCGGATCCATTAGCTTGAAACAAGTTGCCAGCTCGGATCCGATATCGGATCCGTAACCCACAGGTTGCAGACAAATGAACTACCTACTCAGATGGAACGTTATGGTGAGTACATAACTTCTAATTTTATTGGCCATTTTGGGTCAATTACAAAACTCCTTCATCTTCCTCTCTTAAAACCCTCTTTTGTGCGGTTTTGCGCACTTTTGTGCATAGCGCAACAGCGGGCAGCGCCGCCTGATTGGGTTTAAACTATTCCTGGCTCCACAAAGTCTGCTCTTCACTTTTTCCCTTAGAACTGCTTTATCTCTCACTTTAAACACCATATTCTCATTCTAAGGCCCTTCACTGGTCCAATTAAGTAATCCTACAAGTTAGCACTATTAAACCATAAGCACTACTTACACTTATACTCTCTACGATTACCCTGTCCTCTATTGGTCCGTCTTAAATTCAGTTTCCCTGTTACTCTAGCCTGTCCAAAGGTCAGTCAATGGTTTCCTCTCCAGTCCAGCTGGTGAATCTGGGAATTTTGAGGCAATGTTACAACTGTCTCATGTACACGGACAACCCTCTCCTCCTCCAAACAGGTTCAAATATATGTGAGAGATGCAACTATTTAGCCAAACTGGAGGCTGAGCTCTCTCATCTCAAAACTGGTGTAACCAGTCAGGAGGAGAAGGTAACCTCACACAACACAATTCCAGTATCACATAGTCCCACCACATCAGCGAACCAAACACATAAATACACAAAAACATACTCGGAGGCTCTAAATAAAAATCTACCTAAGCAACAGAGACCTCCAAAGCAGACATCTAAGCAAATGCTACCTCAAAACAAAACACACACAACACATAACCCACAAAGTCAGTGTGCCAAGCAGCCACAGCCCTTAAGGCTGAATAACACACCTGATACTCTTGTTATAGGTGACTCTGTTGTCAGACACACTGACGTCCCGCTCACCAGGCTGAATAAAGAGAAGGTCACGGTGAGCTGCCTGTCTGGTGCTAGGATCCGACACATAACGCAAGCACTCAGGTCACTCCAAAGCAAATACAAATATGACTCAGTCATTGTACATGCTGGTGTGAATGACCTGAGACGTACCTCCCTGGACTACATGAAAAGAGACATAGAGGAGCTCTGTGATCATGTAGCCCAGGCTGGTATGACCCTGACCTTGAGCAGCATCTTATCCTCTCACCTAGAATGATGCCACAGTACAAAGACAAAATGATCGATTTTAACAATTGGCTAAAATTTTGGTGTAATTCAAAGGGGATCCAGTGTCTGTCAGCCTGGGATGACATGCTCGACAAGCCACGTTGCTTCGCTAGGGATGGCTTGCACCTGTCACCACTGGGCTTTCGATATTGGCAAAGGTTCTTGCCACCCCCATAATGCCTTTTTTAGGCAAGGCTCAAAAGTCAAACCCACACCCATAGACAGCACAAGGAACAAGAAACTAAGGGTAATGCTGCTAAACGCCAGAAGTCTTAACCTCAAGATGCACACACTCGAAGCTCTCCTCAGTATGGAGAACATCGATATCTGTGCAGTGACAGAAACCTGGTTCAAGGCTCCAGAGAGCACCCCAGCACTACCAGGCTATACCTCGTATCATGCTTTTCGGCCCCAAAACCCGGACCGAACCACAAAAGGAGGGGGAGTTTCCATATTTATCAAGGATATCCACACCTCCAGGTTAGTGGCATTGCACGAAGTATCGGAGACCATCCATGTGCAACTAACAGTGGGCAAGACTGCTTTTCAGTTTATAGCATCCTACAGACCACCCTCTCAAAGTCAGGAATCCCATTCTGCTTTCCTGAAAACATTGGAGAACATGAAGATCTCTCCCAACACCATTATATTGGGCGACTTCAACTACCCAAACATTGACCGGGAGCACTACTCAAGCCCCAGCACCTTAGCCCAAAGATTCCTGGAAATTTTAAACTCAAATGCTATGGAACAACTAGTCACCACTCCCACAAGAGGGGACAACATACTAGACCTGATCATTACCAACATGGGGACTCTATGCTCCACACCTGAAGTATATCCCTCATTGGTAAGATCAGACCATAAATTAATTTCACTGGATGTCCACATCCCGACCCCACCCCCAGCCCAGAAAACCACAGTGAAAAACTTCTCAAAAGCGAACTTCTCACTTCTCAAAACCGAAGTGGAATCCTTCAAGGCCCCAGGGCCAGTGGAAACTACAGCCCAAACTGCAGAATCCTATATAAATGCATTCTACGGACATCTCCAGGAATGCATGGATCATGCTATCCCAAACAAAACCAAGACCCAATCATCCAAAGGCAGGCGTCCAGTCTGGTGGACCCCTGCCATAAATAAACTGTACAACAGGAGGAGGAAGCTACTACATGATAGAGCAAAATCCCTAATAGGGAAGGCATCTCTGATCAGTACTAGCAAATAATTACGATCCCTCATAAAATCCTCCAAGGCCAGCTTCGAGAGAAAAATTGCACAGGACACCAAAGACAATCATAAGGCTTTTTTCAGTTATGTTAGAAACCTGGGATGCAACTCCCAGACTTGTTCTGAGTTGATTCTAAACGACATAAAATACACTGAACCCACAGACATCGCCAATATCCTGGCAGACAAGTTCAATGCAAACTTCTCCACCCCCTCCCCCCCAAAAGAGCAAGTATCTATCCCGGCAGAGGGCTGCCTCCCAAACATCTCAGATGCTCAGGTGAAGGCTGCCCTCTCCAAAGCAAAAACACTGCTTCCATGGGACCAGATGGTGTCCCAGGTTGCGTCCTACATGAACTACAAGAGGAACTAATCCCTCAAATGAAACAGCTATACAATCTCAGCCTCACTACAGGATATGTGCCCACAGAATGGCGTACAGCAACAGTGGTCCCACTCCACAAAGGTGGAGCCTCTATGGACCCTGGAAACTATTGCCCCATAAGCCTGACTAGCTTAGTCTGCAAGGCTATGGAGAGGATCATCATGGAGCTCATAAACAAAGACATTGGGGACCTACAGACACTAGATCCTACCCAGTTCGGCTTTGTCAAGGGCAGAATCCTGCCTTTTGAACCTGGTGACTTCTTTGAAACAGTCACCAAAGCCATAGATGAAGGGAAGGTAGTCCACACAGCCTATCTGGACCTTGCAAAGGCATTTGACACAATACCCCACTCGGGCATCATAGATAAGCTATCCAGCTTAAATATAAACCCCTATGTCACAAGATGGGTCGCAAACTGGCTCAAAGACAGAAACCACAGAGTGAGAGTTGCTGGAGCCATGTCAGACTCGAAACCGGTCACAAGTGGCGTCCCACAGGGTTCTGTCCTGGGACCACTCTTGTTCTGTATATACTTTTCTGAGGTACAGGCAAACGTGGGAGGACTATGGCTCACCAAGTTCGCAGACGACTGCAAACTGGGCGCCATAATCAACTCTCCAGCTGACACAAACATCCTTCAAAAAGGTCTCACAGAGACAGATAACTGGTGCCAGCGCCATGGTTTAAAGCTAAATGCCAAAAATGTATAGTCATACCCTTTGGCAAAAACAATGTGCCCACAAATTACCACATAGGCGGAAACCCATTAAGTACAGAGAAAGTTATTAGGGACCTGGGGACCCAAGTTGATAGCAATCTCTCCTTTGAAAGCCACATTGCCAAAGTGGTTAGAAAGACCTTCTACATAGCCCACCTCATCACGAAGGGTTTCACATCTAGATCAAGAGAGGTAATCGTGCCCCTTTATTCATCCCTCATTAGGCCCATCATAGAATACAATGCCCCTTTTGGGATGTACCTTACCCGACACCTGCAGCAATTAGAAAGACCCCAAAAGTATCTCACCAAGAGGATCAAGGGTCTCAAACAGATGCCATATGCTGCTCTGTTAAAAAAACTCCGGCTCTACTCAGTTGTATACCGCCTACTCCGAGGCGATCTATGCCTGACATACAAAGCTATGTCAAATCCAGAATTAATGGACATGCTCCACCTCAGTAAATCTAAATCCCTTAGAGCCACACGCTCGAGGGACTTGAACCTCAGCACATAAATAGAACTTGCTGGAGGGACAGGTTCATAACCCAGAGGCTCCCTTCGCTCTGGAATAGAATTCCAGTTCATGTGAGGCAGAGCACCTCACTGAATCTCTTCAAGAAGAATCTCGATAAGTGGATGGGGGATCGTAGGTTTGTCCCAGGGATTACTCCCATGTCACTATTGGACAGAGGCACAGTAAACTAAACCTTAAAAAGGGCACATTATACTCAAATCAAGGGGTGGCGTAAGCCATACAGAATCGGGCTAGGCTTATAATTGCCCCAGGGCAGATAGCCTAGTATGAACCTATGAACAGCCAAAAAAAAAAAAAAAAAAAAAAAAAAACACAATAGTTATGTAATGTATGATTTTAGTAAATCTAAACATAAAATGTATAATCGTCGTATAAGATGAAGCAGTCTGCTGAATTTAGATATTAGACATGTTTTAATAACATGGCTTTGTATTGAATAACACTACTGTTTTAACTTGTCATAAATGACATGCACTATATTGAACATCAAGGGGAAGCATGATGATTTTCTCATATAAGTAAATGTGCATAACAAGTTATATAATTGCTTTAACTTGTTGTGGTTTTGTAACCCATCTTGACCATACATAATACTTAAGCTGTTACCAAGGTAACTAATGTTTTATACATGACATCAAACTGACAAAGTTGTTCAAGGGGAAACAATAGAAGCCTGAACTAGGAATGTCACAGGATGTAACAATCACATTCTGAACAAATAGTATTAAATTGTCAGTGATCACTCAGTTTAACCTTTGCTGATTATACAAAATAGAATGTTGCTATTTAAATCTAAAAACTTTCAGTATATTCCTTAAAATGGCAATTTATAAATATGGAAAGGGAATTTATAATCAATCACAATAAGTGAATTGTTTGTTTTTAACCTATAATTTCACTCATTTTAGAATAAGAAATGACAGATATGAAAAACCTTGTGTGTAGGAAATGGAGGGAAGAGGGATGCACTGATTAAAATGCCCTAACTTTCATCAATGTTCACATAAAACAAATGTGATGCTTTAAGTAAGTTAGCAACAAACAAAGTGATTACTTATATGCTGGCAAACAATGTAATATAACTTCTGATGTTCTGTAGTCCTATATCGCCTCCATTTTTACATATGGGTTCAGAGCCGATTACAAAGCTTGAAGTCTTTTAAGTTGGCTCGTGGCAAGGTAGGTATCCCATGATGCACTAGTAAGAATCTCCAGATCTCGTTTGCCACGTCTACGAGTTCAGAAGTGCTCTCTTTCTTGGCCTTGGCTAAGTTGGAATATTTTTCTTCAAATATTTGCAGTGTTCTTTTTGAATATAATAGTTTAGTACTTATAGCTTGCAGTTGTTACCTTGTAGTAGTTAGCTAGTGTGTTGTTTGAAGTTTATTGCAAATTATTGCTTTCTGTTGTCAGTCTCTTCCGCAGGCCTCCCCTAGTGGTATCCCTTCATTTTTTCTCTGTGTGCTAGTTGTTGCTAATCTTTTCTTAGGCATAGATTCATTTTTAATTAAGACCTATTCTAGCCTTTGTCTGTTGCTTGCCTTTCTCTATCTTGCCTACCCCTCTGTTCAGGGCTAGACCTGTTAGAGGACCTAGTCCTTTACTGCCTCTCTCCTGTGTGTGTTTTTTCGTCAGCAGGGCTAGGCCCATTTAAGTTAGAGGACCTAGTCCTCTGTTGTCATCTTCCCTTGTGTCTTTTTCTTGAGCAGGGCTAGGCCCGTTTAAGTTAGAGGACCTTGTCCTCTCTTCTTATCTTTCTGAGTTTATAGTCTGTGATTGTTGTTGTGAAAGAAGTAGTATGTCTAAGGAAATCAAGGACCATAAACCTTGGGGTTTCAAAAAATGCATAAAATGTTCACAAAAAATGTCCCTGACTGACGGGCATAGCATTTGTGTTTATTGCTTGGGAACCATACATTTACAGGAGACATGTACCTTTTGTCATTCTTTTAGTTCCTGGGTTCTCCAGGAAAGGAAGAATAAACTGATCTTGAAAGGTCTCCTTAAACCTTCTTTTGAGGAGGATTTAGCTAGCTCTTCCTCTTCTCACTCTAGGTCTCCCTCTTCAAAAAAAGAGAAGGTCAAGTCAGTTAAAAGACATTCTCCTACACCGACTGTTAAATCAGGACCTCCAGAGAAAATTGCCAAAATTGGCGAGCCTTCTACCTCTTCGGCTCCTCTGCCTTTGGAGTCGGTCCAGGTTATTGACATAGACCATCCAGCTTCGGACCCAAGTTTTTCGGAGCAGATAGCTGAATCCATATCTCGGAGCCGGTCAAGAGATTTATTACCGGTGTCCCCGACACTCAGATCTCCAATTTTGCAGAGATCTCAATCCCCTACCTTGTCTTCCAGATCCTCCAAGAGTCTTTCCAAGGAGGATGTCAAGAGAGTGGTGTTTAGATGTTTGAAGTCATTGGCGCTAGCAGATTTGTCTGTTCCGACCCAATCGGTTCAGAGACGTCTAAGGCCATATTACCTGCTTCTGTTCCTCCGAGCCATGTCGGTCTTTCGGAGCCAGAGCCATCAGTGCCGTTTGTTGTGGAACCGTTGGTTCCAGCACCCCAACTGTCCGTCTCGGAGCAGAGTTCTGCTCTGACACCTTCGGTGCCATCCCTGGTGTCTAGGAGCCAAAGCTCACCAGTCTGCTCCGACGGGGATGCTCAGACCCAAACTTCTTCGGTTCCAAGCCTACCTCTAGGTGCGTTGGCTCAGATGAGCTCGGATCCTACATCTGTGTCGGAGCCGATCGCTCTGGAACCAAGGGCTACTTCCACTTCCTCGGAACCGATGGTGTCCTTGGAGCTGGATAGATCTGCCTTCAAGATGATGAGGAGCATGCTGTCTAGGTCTTCAGCTCCACACAAGGTTACCAATGCTCTTCCCCCTCAAGCTCCGACCTCTGTCTCAGCACCATCTCTCTCTCTCTCTCTCTTGACAACAGAGACCCACAGCCTCAGGAGCCCCCTTGTGTGGCCCCCAGTCTTCCGAGACCTCCCCAGGATACCCTTCTGAGGAGCCACCTCAGAAGAGAACTTGCAAGAGGAAGCACATAGACTCCCCTGATGAGTCCATCACCTCTGACACTGAACTCGAGGAGTCAGAAGTGTCCCCTAGGTCATCCTCTGATATCTCCTTCGTAGATATCCTAGAGATCCTGAAACAGAGAGGCGGCTGGCCCACCGTCACCCCTTCTGATGAGGAGTCAGTGTACCTGAAGGCTTTCGGGTCTCAGCCTTCAGCCTCTTGGGTGTCTCCACCTTTCGATGAGCTGTTAGATTTGGTGAGCCGAAAGGTGTGGGAAATGCCTAATGCTGTGGAACCAGTCCCCAGAAGGCTGAACAAATTTCTTTCAGCCCCTAGAGAAAGAGTTTTTGACCAAAGGTGTGTCTGTAGATGCCATGGTGGTGGCAGCAGCCACAAAGAAGGAACTAGCAGAAACTTCCTCATCTGTCCACCCACCGAACAAGGATGTCTCGAACGATGGACAGATACAGGAAACATATTTTTTCTTCAGTGGCTTTTACACTCCGATTGCTGAATTACCTCACCCATTTCACTAGGCTTCAAAGAGATCTCCTAAAGAAGTTAGGAGATTCTCTCCAAGGTACTTTAACTGAAGGAGTCCCTGAGAAGGTTACTGCTCAGTTGTCTACCTTAAACTCTATTGTTAACTCCTCCATGAGGCTGATATCTTACGCAGCAGATGGAGCGAGCAGGGCAGCGGGTTCAGGAGTTTACCTTAGGAGACACTCCTGGATGCACTTATGTAACTTTGTGGAGCCCTTCAAATCTACATTTACCAATGCCCCCTTTGACGGTTCCTCTCTGTTTGGATCAAACGTAAAAGACACACTGTCAAGATGCGAGCAGGAAGGGAAAACTCTTTCTGCCATGGGAGTATGTTTTTCCGTCCCTTCTAGACCATACGCTAAAGGTCAGAGAGGCAGAAAAATGTAGTTTAAGAAATCTCAGAGATTTTTCCCAAACGCCCAAGGTGATTCCTTCTCCAGAGGCAGAGGAGGTGGCAGTAATGGTAAACGTCACCCTAGAGGCGGGGAGGGGGTTCCGCAAAACCAGGGTGGTCACGATTCCTTTCGTGAACATCCCTGTCAGCGCTCCTGAAGTGGGGCCCAACTGCGATTCTCTGGAGCCAAGCGGGGTTCGCTTATCTTTGTACCCAGAAGCCTGGCATGACATCACACAAGACAAGTGGGTACAAAAAAGAATTTCCAGAGGATACTCCATACCCTTCTCTTTCCACCTCATCTAACCAAGAAAATCCCAGATGTTCCACCCAATCACAGGGATCAAGCAATTATAGAAGTCCAAAAGTTGCTTCAAAAGAGTCATCCAAACCATCCCCGCAGACCAGATAGGATTTGGAACTTACTCCAGATTCTTTTTAGTGCCAAAACGAACAGGGGACTGGAGGCCCATCTTGGATCTCAGCAAGTTAAACGAATCAGTGAAGAAGTCCAAGTTCCGAATGGTAGCACTGCAGTCTATACTCCCTCTGTTAGGGAAAGACAATTGGATGTGCTCCATAGACCTCCAAGATGTGTACTACCACATAAAAATGGACAGAGCATCAAGGAGTCATTTACACTTCTGGGTGGGAGCCAGTCATTACCAATTTCATGATCTGCCCTTTGGTCTCGCCACAGCCCCCAGGGTGTTCAACAAATGCATGGCGGTAGTAACGGCTCACTTGAGACGTCTTGGATTCCAAGTGTTTCTGTACCTGGACGACTGGCTCCTAACTGCCACCACCAGGCACCTACTTCTACAAGCCAGGGATTCAACCATTAGAGTCTACACTCGGCTAGACATTACTGTAAATTGGGAAAAGTCTGCCTTGTCGCCCTTTCACTATGTGACTTTTATAGGTGCAGAAATAGACACAGTCGCAATGATGGCTCGCCTTCCTTCAGACAGAGTACAGAATCTAAGACAACAAATATACAGCCTGCTTCCCCAACACAAGATCAAAGCGAAGACGGTGCTCAAACTTCTAGGAACCATGGCCTCTACTATAACTCTAGTTCCGCTAGCCAGACTACATATGAGAATTCTACAATGGCTATTCTTTTCCCAGTGGTCTCTTCAGCAACTGCCTCTGTCTCATCCCATTTTAATAGAATCTTGCAATAAGGACCTTCGTTGGTGGATCCAGTCCAATCAACTAACAATAGGGAAGACCATTCATTCCTCACCAACCCGTTGCTACTGTGACCACAGATGCCTCCCAGATGGGGGGATATTATCTAGGAAGGACAGTCCAAGGCACATGGCAAGAACACGAGGCTCACTTGCATATCAATGTTCTAGAGATGAGAGCAGTGCTAATAGCATTGCAAGCACTTCACGACTTTCTTCCTCTAGGGACAATAGCAATCCAGTCAGACAATATGTCAGTGATATGGTATATAAACAAACAAGGGGGGAACCAGATCCTACCCCCTATGTCGAGAGGCTCTTCGTGTTTGGCAGGGGGCAATATCTTCCCAACACTTTCTAGTTGCAGCAGATATCCTGGGGAGAACCATTGTGATAGCAGACAAGCTCAGCAGGGCAATCTTGATGCCTCACGAGTGGTCTCTGAATCAGAAAGTCGCAGAACAGATTTTCTGCAAATGGGGACAGACTTGCTGCGATCTGTTTGCCACCCCAATGAACACCAAATGCAGCAGCTACTTCACACTTACCCCCCCCCCCGGGGGGGGGAGACACCGAGAGATGCACTTGTCCACAATTGGCCATCGGGACTTCTTTATGCTTTTCCTCCCTTTCTGCTAATATCGAAAGTGATCAGGAAAAAAAAAGACCTTGGGAAGCAGAATGATTCTCATCACTCCTTACTGGCCTCATCAGATTTGGTTCCCCTTTCTCAGGCCTCACCTTCTGGTCAATCCATAGACTCTGAACCCAGTACCAGACCTTCTGACACATATGTCAGACGTGTTCCATTCCTGTCTCCACACCCTCAACTTGACAGCGTGGCTGCTCCACTTCCATCCCTAGTCAGCCTTCATGATTTCTCCCCTGCGGTTGCACACATCCTGACGTCTTCTCATAAACCTTCCACGAGAAAATTGTACGCTAGCAAATGGTAAAGATTTTCTCTCTGGGCACGAGCTAAAAACATAGATCCATACACAGCCTCCATTCCCTTAGTGTTAGAATTTCTAACCGAACTTTTTCGTCCGAGATCAGCTGCTGCTACAATCAAAGTTCAATTAGCAGCTATCTCCAGTTTTCATTTGGGACAACATGAACCTAATCTTATGGCTCACAGATTATGTAGATCATTTTTGAAAGGCACTACCTTACTAAGACATCCCTTTCAAGAACCTATATCTCCCTGGGATTTAAATTTTGCTCTTTCAAAACTTACCTTTCTGCCTTTTGAACCCTCACATACTTGTGAATTAAAGTTCCTTTTGTGGAAAACCATTTTTCTGGTAGCCATTACGTCCGCCAGAAGAGTGTCAGAGCTGCAAGCACTCTCAGTCAAACCTCCTTACTTGATTTTTCATAGAGGCAGAGTTTCCCTTTGCCCTAATCCTTCCTTCATCCCCAAGATTTGTTCTCCGTCAAATATGAGTCAAACTATTGAACTGCCAGTCTTTTTTCCAAATCATTCAAACAAAGCAGAATATAAGTTTCATCAACTTGATGTACACAGATAGTTAAGGTTGTATCTACATAGAACCAAATTGTTTAGGAGATCAGACCAATTATTTGTATCTTTTTCAGAAACGAGGAAAGAAATGCCAGTCTCCAAGATAATGTTATCAAACTGCATTTCAAATTGCATATCTTTTATTTACTCTTCTAATGACAAAGAACTCCCATTTAAAATTAAAGCTCATTCCAGCAGATCTATATCCACATCTACCACTTTTCAAGCCAGAATTCCAGTGGACAGTATATGTGCAGCAGCAACTTCGGCTACCCCTCATACCTTTATTACTCATTACAAATTGGACTTGGCCTCAAGGGGTAGAGCCTCGTTTGGTTCCGCGGTTCTTAGGAGTATATTCCCGTGAGCCACCCAAGAAAAAGGTGCTAGGGACGCTGTCCCATATGTAAGAATGAAGGCTAGATAGGACTACAGAGCATAAAGAAGTTATGTACTCACCATAACGTTCCATGTTTGTAGTCCAGGTCACCCTTCATTCTTATGAACCCACCCACCTACCGCCGTCCATGTATCCTTGGAGGAGTTGGAGACAAGATAGTGTCTATCTTCCTTAGGGTTGAAGACCTTTCTTTTTCCTTGTGGAAGTACCTTCTATCACTTTTATAGACAGCAGCAAACAAGATCTGGGGATTCTTACTAGTGCATCATGGGATACCTACCTTGCCATGAGCCAACTTAGAGACTTCAAGCTTTGTAATCAGCTGAGTCAGAGCTGAGGATCGGCTCCGAACCCATCTGTAAGAATGAAGGGCGAGATGGACTACAAACATGGAGCGTTATGGTGAGTGCATAACTTCTTTATATATCCAGTAAAAAACATTGTATTATAAACATTAGGTATTAATATTATTACCATCTATTTATATTAAGTAATAAGTTTTGAAAGACTTCATCAATAAGGGTGAATGTTAAATAACTGTGTGCTATAATCTTTTACTGAGGTTTTTTATATGATGCATCCTACTTTACTATGATTGAATTGCTTGTCATCTATCTTTCATTTAAATATTAATTGCTTATACAAGAAATACAGTTATATTGTATTATAATTCTGTCTAATCTACAATAGTACTATGTTCAAAATAATATAAATATTGCTTATTCCTGTTACAAATATTCTTCATATGATAATTCAGTGTATAGAGCTTAGATGTTCTGGATTGTCAAGGTATGAGTGATAATCTGATGGATTTAGGTTTATCGATCAGATTAGGAATGATTTTCATTCCATGGCTAGTACGGATCTTAGTTTTGTTAACATTTATTAATTTAAATTTATTTCACAAAAACATTTTTAGTATGCCTGACCAACACATTACTTTATTGGTAAGCACTCAAAGTACAAAACTGATCAGTTCCTTTAAAAGCTCAAACATATACTTTATAGTTATCAGAGGAAAATGTTTAATAGTCACAATAAAACAAAAAAGACATAGGTTATTTAGACTAAGATGGATTTAACTTTATTATCTTTAAATACCAATGGCTTAAACAATCCTAGCAAGAGATCACATTTACTGAAATATTTAAAACCGAACAAAGCACAAATTGTCTTCCTTCAAGAAACTCATTTCAAAACAAATGATAATTACAAATGGAATCTTAAGGAATATATGATATTGGCACAATCCATTTATAAGACAAAGACAAAAGGGGCAACAATTTTATAGAAAATAAATGTGATTAACCCAGAAGTCATTTATAAGTATGAAGATAAAGAAGGCCTTACGGCATTAGAAATAGTTAAATATAACAGAATATGGACCCTAGCCAATCTATACTAGTTACCAGGCATTGGAACAGGAACTGTTAAAAAACACTTGGATTTCATTTTCAATAATTATAAAGGCAACTTAATATTAGGAGGAGATTTTAACTGTATATTTGATATTTCTGAAACTGCAAATGAAAGACCGCTGCATACATCTGCTATATCAAAAGCTTTAAACATTGGGTAGAATCATTTCATCTTGTAGATACTTTCAGATTTAAAGAAGATAAATCTTTGTTGTTTTCCCATCAAGATCACAGATTTGGTACCCAAACTAGAATAGATAAAATATTTGCTGCCCATGACTTACACTCTAAAGTCATTAATTTCTCAATCACTCCCTGCCCCTTTTCAGACCACAGTTCATTGATGCTAACACTTCAAAATGGGTACAAACCATTAATCTTTAACTCCAGAATTCCAGCATATATAGAGTTCAAACCCTGGTTATTATCTGAATTACGGATGTTCTTCGTGCTTCACTGTTGCAGTCATTACATTTGGGTAATCTGCTGGCAAGTTGCCCGCAGTCGGCCTGATTAACAAAGTCTTGGGTCCTGCGTCGGTTGCTGTCCCTTCTTCCATGAGTCAGGTCATCAGGGATATAAAACATGCAGCCGACGCCATTTTCATCAGTCTTTCTTGCCATGCGGTGCCCGAAGCAGAAGCAGTTCGCAAGTGCCGGTCGGCCGACTCCTGAAATTTTCGTTTGAGTTTCAGAACCGAAGTTTTCAACCTAAAGCCAAGTACCCCATTGGGGAAACTTTTTTTTTTCTCCTTACAGATGTCAGTAAAAATTTATTGTATTACTTGTGGGAAGCAAATACCTCATAAGGATTTTCATTTGTACTCTATTCCTTGCCTAGGCCCTGACCACAACCTGCCTTGCTGTCGGTTTTGTGCTAAATTTAGTCAATACACTATTAAGCGTCGGTATATTTTTGCATCAAAATATTTTTGGCTCAAGATTTAACTATCCAGAAATGTCGGTTAGCAATCCGACTACCGGAATGCCTAAAAAAATGCAAAGGAAAAGACAGAGACAGACCGTCGAGGTCCAAAACTGACAACGAAGCTTCTCCTAAGCCAGTCGCCGGTTCGCCCGGTACTCAGTGAGGCACTTTCGCAGCCCCTGATACCTGCTACTTTTGATTCACAAGCCTCTACTGAGACCCATATGCCGCGAGACACTTAAGTATTGAACCCGCAGATGTCTCTACCTTAGATGGGTCCGGAGCCACTGAGCAGGCACCGGCTTCTGAGGGTGTTTTCAGGCCTAAAGATTTGTATATTAAACCGGTGTCATCTTCAAAACTAAGGCCAAAATCAACTTCTATGTGTAAAAAAACTGATGCTTGGGCCACGTGCACAGGCCCCATGCCTAAAAAGCAAGTGATCAAAATGGCAGAGGATTTAATTACCTTGATCAGGGGTACCCATCCCTCTCCTGCTAAGAGGCCTAGGCAAGGCACTGATTATGAATCATCAGATCAGGTTTCTATTTCTTCTGATTCCTCTTCTGATCAGGAATTATCTGTTCCACCTTATGAGGACTCTGATGCAGAAGATTCCATCCCTTCTGCTTCTCCTCCTGAGGATTTTTCTTTTGGAGAAACTTTGTATACCTTAAGGGAAAACTTTCACTGGGAGAGTCAGAATTTCTCAGAATCTAAAAAGAGGCTTAGGGATTTCCTCCTCCTTCCTCAGCATAGGCCTTTGGCTGTACCTCCTGTTCTAGACATTGTTGATGATGTTTTCTCAGAATCCAGCATGGCTCCTGATTCCTTGCCCTCCAGCTCCTAGTAAGCCAGACAGATATTACAGGGTTCCAGACTCCCACAAATTCCTCTTTAAAAACCCTACTGCTGACCCTGAAGCCATTTCTCAGGGTCCCAAGGGCGTTAAGGCTTCTACTGCTAAAAATCCTACCCCTTCTGATAGAGACTCCAGGGCGCTGGATAGATGGGGTAAGGTTTACACGTCTGCAACCTTTGCAATCAGGGCTTTAAACTGTCAATTTCATATGCTGAAATATCAGCAGCATGTCATGGGCTTACTTAAACAGAAAATTATGTTGATTTCTGACTGTGTGTAAAATAGAGTTGCAGGATTTATTGCATTCAGCTGAACAAGTTGGAAAGCATACTTTACAATGTGGTTTTGATTCCTTGGAAACCTTTTGCAGGGCCGCTGTAACTGGATCTGTGATAAGAAGGCATGCTTGGCTCAAGGAGCAAAATCTGCCTGATCATGTTAAAGCAAAATTGTTGGATGCTCCTTTACAACTGGACAGTCTTTTTGGTAATAAGGCAGAAGAAGTTTTGAAAAAGATGGAAGATAAAGCTAAATGTATGCAAACTGTAAAAGATTTCCTACAAGTGCAGCCACCCAGGTTCAGTAGGCACTGGCCTACTAAGAACTGGTCCTTTCCAGTACCCACCAGAGCCGCTCAGGTCAAACCCAGGCATTCCAAAGGCTCCAGGTTTCAGTCACAAGGAACTTATAGAACAAAACAATGGGGTGCCTCCACCTCCAAATCTGGAAGTAACAAGGCACCTTCCTATGATAAACAGTCTCAATGACTTTCCACTGCAATCACCAAGCACTTATCTTTTTGGGGAAAACTGGCACTTCATGCACGAAAGTGGCAACTAATTACCCAGGACAAGTGGGTTTTAAATATAGTATCCCAGGGATACAGATTTCATTTCCACACTTTGCCAATCCCAAACGGATGGCCAGATCTGCCTCCAAATCAGTGGGCAGAGGCCCAGAAACAAGTTATGTCCATCATGAATATGGGGGCTATTCAACCAGTACCAGAAAAGGAAAAGGGACAAGGTTTTTATTCAAGACTTTTCTTGGTACCCAGAAAAAGCAAATCATGGCTTCCAATTCTGGACTTATCCATTCTAAATACATTTCTGGTCATTCCAAAATTCAAGATGCTGACTCAACAGTTACTGCCTATGCTAGGCAAGGATGCCTGTTGGTAACTCTAGACTTAAAAGATGCTTACCTGCATATCCCAATCAGGGAATCTTGCAGAAGATACCTCCACTTCAAAGCAGGCTATTTGCATTACCAGTTATCTGCACTGCCCTTTGGCTTATCTACTGCGCCCAAGGTCTTCACAAAGTGCCTGGCAACAGTAATTGCATTTTGCAGACAAAGAAACATTCAAATTTATCCTTACCTGGACGATTGTCTAATTCAGGCATTAAACAAGGACACTCTAATTCAGTCAGAAAACAAGGACACTCTTCTAAAACATCTGGCGTTTGTAGAAAGACTTTTAACTTGTCTAGGGTACACCATAAACAAAAAGAAATCACAACTGGTACCCTCTCAAATAATTACATTCCTGGGTGCAAGCTTGAATACAACTGCCCAGATGACCTACCTCACGCCAGAAAAACAAATTCAGTTGATGACTTACTTCAAACAGGTGGCCACAAAAACCCAGCTATCTGCAAGACAAATTCTGCAGGCCTTGGGGTTCATGGCCTCCTGCATCCTAATAATTCCATATACAAGACTGCATATGAGTAAACTTCAGTGGTACCTAAAAAGCTTATGGAGTCAGCATTGTCACAGCCTGGAAACAATGATTCCTATCATTCCTTGCCTGCAGCTAGAGTTCCTATGGTGGGCAGAGGCCTGCCACCAAAACAAGGGACTGTCATTCACTCCACAACCCTGCCGCCCAAACCCTGACTACAGACACATCAGATTATGCTTGGGGGGGGGGGCGCGCATCTGGCAGGGAGATGCATTTAGGGCCAATGGAGCCCAAATCAAATGCACCTAGATATCAACCAGAAAGAAATGCTAGCTGTACAAAATGCTCTGACAGCCTTCAAGGACTATCTTCATCCAGAACAACTACTGATAACGACGGACAACACCACAGTCATGTGGTACATAAACGGGGGGGTACCTATTCCTACCCCCTGTGCAGACTAGCCATGGCATTGTGGAACATGGCCTTGACTTACCAAATACATCTACAAGCTCAATTCCTGCCAGGAAAGCAAAATACTCTGGCAGATGCACTAAGCAGAAAACTTATGGGCCCACACAAATAGAAACTGGATCCACAAATCTTCAGCATGTTGACACATAAATTGGGGAGCCCAGACATAGATATTTTTTGCCTCACCCCAAAATTATTAGTTGGAGAAATTCTGCACAAGAATTCATCACAAAAAAGCTTGGAAAATGGATGCTCTGTCCTACAGCTGGAAAAACCTATCAGTCTATGCTTTTCCTCCTCTGCCTCTTCTCTCCAAGGTCTTGCTAAAAGTCAGACAGAAAAAAACAAAAATTATACTGATTGCACCAGACTGGCCTCGCCAACACTGGTACCCGCACCTACGCAATATGTCATACTTTCCTCCGTGGTACCTGCCTCAGACACCTTACCTACTGTCTCAGCAGAACTATCAAATTCTGCACAGTCCGCTCCAAACTCTGAATCTTGCAGCATGGCTAATCAACTAATCTCACCAGTTACATGTCTCAGCAAACCTGTGATGGATGTCATTTTGGAGGCTAGAAGGCTTAGTACTAGAAAATCTTATGCGGACAAATGGAAAAGATTCTGTGCCTGGAACCAGGCACAAGGAATAAGCGCAGCAATGCCCAATATTCCTCAGATTCTGCAATATTTAACTGAGATGCTTCACAAGGGCCTATCTTTTTCTTCTATAAAAATCCATGCCTCTGCCATTTCAGCTCATTACAACACAGAGCCTCCCCTCTTTTCTCATCCTCTGCTAAAGCAGTACCTCAGAGGGGCCAAAAATTTAAGACCTCCCAGGAGAGCAACAGCTCCTGCATGGGACTTCAATTTTGTTTTGGAAAAACTCACTCTACCCCCTTTTGAGCCAGCTGCTACTGCAGATTTAAAATTTCTCTCCTGGAAAAGAAATTTTCTTTTAGCAGTTACTTCATCTAGACGGATTTCAGAATTACAGGCTCTTATGGCAGTGGAGCCTTTCATTATTTTTCATCCGGACAGGGTGGCTCTCAGGACCAATCCATCTTTCATGCCCAATGTGGTATCCAGTGTGGCTCTTAATCAGACCATTCATCTACCAACTTTCTTTCGCAATCCACAGAACAAGGGTGAGCGGATTCTGCATTCATTGTATGTGCACAGACAACTTAGATTCTATTTAAACAGGACAAAACCTCTAAGAAAATCTGAGCAACTATTGGTGGCATTTGCTGCAGGGGCAGAGGGAAAACCTATTTCAAAGCAGACTATTTCTAAATGGATAAGCCATTGTATTCATTTCTGCTGTGTGTACCATGGTAAACCTGTCCCCAAGGGGATCAGATCTCATTCCATCAGGGCTGCATCTAATTCTGCAGCCTTTCTCAGAGGGGTTCCTACCAGAGACATTCTAGAAGCTGCTACCTGGAGCTCAGTTCATACATTCACCAAACATTACCATTTACCTCTCTTCTCTAAATCCAGAGCTGGCTTTGCCACTGCTGTCCTGCAGGGCCTTATAGCTGCTCCTAATTCTGTATAAATCCATCCTCCCAACCATAACTTTGGGAATCTACCCAAATGTAATGACTGCAACAGTGAAATATGAAGAACATAGTACAGTTGTGTACACTTACCATAAATGTAGAGGTTTGAGTGTATTCACTGTTGCAGTCCTGGTTACCCACCCTCCAGCCCCCTGTTTTTCTCTTACTATACCTCTTCTTTCTTTTAATATGCTTAAAAGCCTTTTTGGTGTATTTGCTTTGGATTGGAGGTATATTGTTGACAGCAACCGACGCAGGACCCAAGACTTTTGTTAATCAGGCCGACTGAGGGCAACCTGCCAGCAAATTACCCAAATGTAATGACTGCAACAGTGAATACACTCTAACATCTACATTTATACAAGTGTACACAACTGTACTTTCTTCTTAGATATTAATTACACCACAGATATAAATAAAATAATATGGGACTCATTAAAAGCTTACATATATGGTAAAACCCGAACTTGGTATAAAAAAAACAGAGAATGGGATTCTGAATTATTAGATCTACAATCCAAACTTTTGTCAGTAAAAGCTGAAAAAATCAAAATCATTTGGAGAGGAAGAAGAAAGTAGAGGTATTAAACAATAAATACAACGAAAGTCTAACACACAAAACTAGTTTCGCTTTAGAAAAACTAAAAATTAATACCTTGGCCACTTCTCCCAATTATCTACATAATTTATTCACAAGAGTCAAAATACAATCAAAAGCTAATAACATTATCTTCCATGAAAAGAAAGGGGAAAATGTTTCGGATATAGGTGACATTCTTGATGTCTATAGAAATCACTATATGGAACATTTCCAAAAAGAAAATAATACATATCGATCAGTTAAATCTAAATGAAAAATGTTCTAATATAAAAAAAACAGAAAAATTAAAACTAGATCTGCAAGCACCCATATCCTACAAAGAAATTACAGCTGTAATAAAAGAGGGTAAAAATAATAAAGCTCCAGGTATAGATGGCATAATTATGGAAATATATAAACTTTATTATTCAAAGATACTATCCCTCTTCCATAAAACTCTAAGAAATTCAGTCACAAGCTTTAATACCACCCTCATGGAGGTATTCCTTAATCACACCAATCCTAAAGGAAAACAAATACCCAAACCTCTGTACCGCATATAAACCTATATCATTATTAAATAATGACTTTAAAATATTTATGACAATATTAACTTACAGATTAAAAATACTATCCAAAACACTAAATAATGATCAAACTGGATTTATATATCATAGACACACATATGACAATATTAAAAGGATAATTTCTGTTATAGATTATGTTAATAAAGTAAATAAAGAAACGCTCATAATTGGCTTAGATATAGAAAAAGCCTTTGATTCCCTAAATTGGGACTATTTATTCATAATCCTAATGCTGTTTGAATTTCCTGCATCCTTTGTTCTTCTAAAGAATATATATACAAATTTAGCGCATGTCAACTTAGGTCCTTTTACCTCTGAATCTATACATATAACAAAAGACACTAAAGAAGGATGTCCCATGTCACCGATTCTGTTTGCACTGGCTATTGAAATATTGGCAGATTCAATTCGTAACAATATAAAAATCAAAGGAATAGATGTTTATGAACAATACAATTCTAAAGTAATGCTATTTGCTGATGACATATTACTAACAGTATGTAATACAAAAGAGACATTAAAAGAATTAGATATATTAATTGACAAATTTCACATGACTTCAGGACTCCATTTCAGTAAATCAAAATCAAATTTTTTGTTTTTAAATAAAAAAAGAACTGCAGACTAAGAGGATTACATCATAGGGATACAAGAATCTACCTTAAAATATCTAGGAATTGAGTTATTCAAGGATAATAATGAATTAGTCTCAAAAACTACAATAATATCAATACAATTAAAATCTCTGTGGGAAAATGGAATAAAATAATAACATTCGAAGATAGACTACAGTTAATAAAAAGGGTTTTACTGCCCAAGATCCTATAATATAGCCTTGGCAATACAACTGTTACCAGAAAGGAATTTACTTAAAGAAATAAATTCATGCCTAATAATAAAATTTTATGGTTTCCCAAAAGAAACAGAATAGCTTTAATACATCATATCAGACCATGGAAACAGGGAGGATTAAACTTTCCTGATATAGAAACATATATAAAAGCATCAATGTCTAAAACAATCTCAGATTGGATAAGTCCAAATTACTCTGCAAATTAGAAAGAATTACTAACTGTGTAATATCAATAAATTAATTTGATTTACAAAAAAAATTTCAAATAGATAAAAACAATTTGCCATGGCACATATGTAATAGTATGCAGTTTAACACAACTAAACCCACTAAAACTCGTATGATTAATTATTACATTGACTCATTTAGGAAAATTATTAATGCAAATATAGATTTAAAAATCTGGTTTGATCTTTTAACACCATTTATAGTCACAAAGAACTTTCCACCTAAATTATATAGAGAAATTATTAATTCCTGGGAACAGAAAAGATTTGTTTGTTGGCTCCAATGTATCAAAGAACTAAAAGTTTTAGATATGCAAGTAATAAAAACAACATACAAAATTCCACAACAGGACTGGCTAATTTTACAGAGTATTCTGTCATATTTACAAGATTTAAGTAGAATAATTAACGATTCTTCATTTAAAGAAATGCCTAAATTTATAAAATACATACATGAAATCATATGACTTTGACATGGGAAACAGTATTTCAAAATTTTACAAAATATTGATAAACTATAAAACAACACCCAAAACCTCATATTGGAAATATATAACAAAAGGACACAGTACAGTTAACTGAAGGTATTAAAACAAATATCTTATCAATAAAATATCCATCTTTTACAACAGTACTGGAAAGTTTTTAATTGGAAATGCTTGCACAGAGCATTCTTAACCCCAGACAGAATCAGTAAAATTAGTTCTTCCATAAAAGGAATATGTTGGAGATGTGAGCAAGTACACAGTGCAGATTGAAACCACATTTTCTTTGATTGTGTTAAAATTAAGCCATTTTGGAATGGTATTAATAACTTTCTACAAGCTTTATTTAATTAATCATTTATTTAACTAAAGCCCTTGTATTATTAAATGTGAACGAAGGTCCTCATTTGAATAGGTCAAACATGTGTCTAGTATGGACTATACTTGCAATTTCAAGGAAGTATATAACAAGAAGCTGGAAAAGAAACACAATACCAACTTTGGAAGACTTCTACAGCCTACTGAAGACTACAGCATTATTGGAAATTAAAATTAAAGAACTAAGAATTTGTGCAAAGTCATTAATGAACAACCCTTTGGGAAAAGTCTTATCATTAATTGACACTGTACAATAATTGATCAGACAGTCTGATAATGGAATGGACGTATAAAGTAACTGTATAAATTAAGATCTGTTAGTGTCAAGCTGAGGTAAATAGTGTACATAGTTATTTAAGATGTTATGTATAAATACTATGGAATTCATGCATATGTATTTGAAAAATAAAAAGTTTCGAGAAAAAAATAACTGACAAAACTTTACTTTATAGCATGCAGTCCCTTGTTTTATACAAATACTGTTAACAAAATTTGTTTTACTTACAGGTACTTCTTTACTTCCTCTTCCAGTCTCCTTAATGTTCTTCCAACCATTAAGGACATGAAGTAGGGCATATGCTTTGGAGTCCCCAGCAGTTTAACAAACTCAAAAAAGTCCAATATTTCCAGCTTTTCTTCTGTCATATTTCACAAATGTAATTGGTGCTTTGTCATTATACATTTATTCATTCATTTCCAGATTACTTGTTTTTCTTTTGTAGATCTTTATCTACCAAAATCCAGGATCTGGTTAATTTCCAGCATACTCCTTGTTCATCTAGTTAATGCCTGTGATTTTTTTTTGGTCTGTCAAAGCACTTTCCTTTGGAACATTGGGAAAGGTTTCACTTGCACAGTTTCACTATGAGCTTTAAGGCAATGATTACTTTTAACTACGGATGTTCGTTTGTACAGGAGCATGGCACCTTCTACCTACTTCTCCAGCTCTAACCACCTCAATTTGTTTCCCCTTTCACCTTGATTTCTGTCTCTCTGACATACTTTATAGATTGTTTTTTTCTTTAGTAGTCTTCCAGCTAGGTCAACCCACTCTGTTCACCCTCTCTGCACTTGGGCTCACTCTGCTCCCCTTCCCTAGCCTCATTCCATCCCACCCCCACACTCTTTAGATTTATACTCTCTGCACTCCTCCCCCTCTTCCAATACCCCATCAATTAGCCCTTCTCCCCCAACCTACCTCTCCCTCTCTCCTCAACTAACTTTGTTTATGCCTCCTATTCTACTTCCTTCTCCTTCTCTTAAACAACTTACTTATTGTACTACCCCCCTTACCACTCTGCCTTATCCCTTCTCTGCTTATCACCTACATGTCCTCTTTTAAATAATGTTCACTACTTTTACTCATTATTTTCTTGTAAAATATAACAAAGTCACTGCAACACTTAAACATTCACCATACAACTCCCTCAGTCACCCCTTTACCTCACTATTCCCCTCCTCCTCCTCTTGCTATCACTGTCAGCATCTTACTATACAACTCTGCATTTCCCAACAGTAACACCTATCCTCTCTCACAGTTGTCACTCATTCATCAACCCCCCCCACACACATTTCTCATCTCCCCATACCTATTTCCAGTCTCTCCCTCCAACCTCTTTAGAACAAAAACTTACCCTAATGTATCTCTTTCCACCTATATAATACATAGAACCCCCAATACTTAACCCACCCACCTTATTGCTTGGTTTCCTTGATTCATTACTCCTGGATGGGGACATCCACCCCAACCCAAGACCTACATCCTCTACCTCTCTCAAGCAAACACCCCTCCCCCTCACACACTACCCCATTCTCTTTCTCCTCCATCTAAATCTGTTTTTTTTCACTAAATATCCAGTATTGTTAACAAAATCCCAGCATTGCACGACTGGATCTATCTAAACTCTCCTAACATCCTTACCCTGTCAGAAACCTGGTTAAAACCCCACATCTCCAACTCTGAAATCCAACCCCCAGGTTATAACATATATCATGCTGATAGAACAAACAGGAGAGGCGGAGGTGTAGGCATCCTCTACTTTGACCAGCTTACTGTCTCTCTCCACTTCCAACTTCCATACCCAGCTTTGCTCCTGCTAAAATCCTAATAGTAGACTGTCATCTCAATCCTCTCAAAAAAATTTGCCATTGTATCCATTTATATCCCCCCAGGTGACAACATTCCTATTCTAGAAAACTTCCTCTCCTGTCTCACCCAACATGTCCCCTATGAAACTGTTATATTTGGTAACATCAACATTGATTGGACTTCACTCTCCTCCTCGTCTCCAATGCATAGCCTCAATCTATTTGGTTTCCACCAACTTGTATCCTCACCTACCAGAACCAATAAAAGTTCTACTACAGGTTCTATAATTGATTGGATCCTTACTTCCAACCCCAGTCTCTCTCATAACCCTGGCATTCTTCCTAACTCACTTAGCAACTATTCCCCTACCGACATTCATAGAAATTTCAAACATTCTCCCAAAGAACACCACTACAGAGAATGTCGCAATCTAACTCAGTTTGACCCCGATAAGTTCAGCTCTATACTGTCCAGTTTCAGCTGAACCTTCCTTCCTTCATAACCAACCTCTAAATGATACATTAACTACTTTCAACAAGATATTCCTAGATGTTCTGAACTCCTTGGCTCCAACCAGAAAAATTAGGGTAAAATCAAACTGTGCCTCCTGGCTCACTAAACAAACGCGCTCCATTATGCTTCAGAGGGATACTTCTTGGAAAACTTGGATCAAAAATAGAACTCCTCCCCTACTCCAAAATTACAAAGAACTTAGAAACTTGTGTAAAAAAAACTAGTAACTAAAGACAAAAAACCTTTCTTTAATTCCAACCAAGGTAGCCCATGCAACAGCCCAACAAAATTTTGGTCTACAGTTAATAAAATTCTCTATCCTAGCAAACTCCCAACCCCTTCCTTCTCAATATAGCCACTGAGACTGCTGCACTTTTAAACAAACACTTCATAGAAACAATTCAAAAGCTAATTCAACTAAGTCCCATTGCCTCTACTTTTCCCTTACCTCCCAGTCCGTTCTCGTTTCAGCCAGTCCCCACTGCATTCATCAAAACACGACTAATTAAACTCAAACCTTGATCTCCCTCTGTCGATAAATTACACCCCCCACCACTCCCTTAAAATTGCTGCCAAATCTATTGCTTACCCTGTCTGTATCCTTATAAATCACTGTATTACCGAAGCCCTTGTCCCTGGCATTTGGAAAGTGTTTTTCAGGATCCCGCTCCATAAAGGAGGTAACTCCACTGACCCATTCACCTGTCGTCCCATTGCAATACTCTACTTTCCAAAATTCTTGAAATAATGTGTCCACACCCAATCCACCTAGTTTCCTGTCTATTCCTTGATCTTTCCAAGGCCTTCAATGCAGTCTCTCACCCCAAAATGACATCTAGACTTTATGATCTCCATCTTTCTATCCCCTCTATAAATTGGTTCTCTAGTTACTTGTCTAACAGACAACATTCTATACGCTGGCAATCTGTCACCTCTCCATACCGGCATTCCCCAAGGCTGTTTCTTGAGTTCCCTCTTGTTCACCATCTTTACTAACTGACTACATTCCACTACTAACCTCTGTATACTCTTAAAATACGCTGATGATTCAACCCTTATCACCGCCCACAGCATTCCAGAACTTCTTGCTCAAGACACCTTCACCTCCATCGAAACCTGGCTCACCAGTAACCAACTAATATTAAATTCTGAAAAAACAAAGCTTCTACTTTTCCTTCCTAAAACAACGGTACATCTTAAAGCCTCCTTCTGTAGTACCTCACTTAATGCTATCATCACACCTGAACCCTACACTAAATTACTTGGTATAACTATTGAACTAAAATTTGGCATGCACATCAATGTGTATAAAAAAGCAATCACAAACTTTGGCTTCTGTACCGTAATCATAAACTATTCTCACCCTCCACCAAACCCTCCTTTGCTATTTCTCTTCCCCTGTCTTCTGTATGCAGCCCCAGTCCTTACTAACCTTCAGTCATCTCTCCTCTCCAAATTAGAACCACAAAATAACTAGATTCACCTGCAATCTACCATATAAATCCCACCACTGTCTTGCTCTCAAGTCTTTACAATAGCCTGAATTCCAAAAACAACTTATTCCACAACTACATACACACTGTATACTCTATAACTCCACTTCCTGTCCCTCCATCTCAAACACTGTGTCACTCTATAACCCCCAAATTCAGCTTTGCACATCTGACAAACATCATCTAGTGATCTAGAGACGTAATAAAAATATAGGTAAGTCCCTTTATAAATTCTCTGTCGCTCATATATGCAGTGCCCTTCCCCTTGATATAAGAAGTATCCCCCATAAAGCCCAATTTAAACTCGAGCTTAAAACTACCTACTAAAGTACTGGTCCTGTCTTTGTCAAATTCTTACCTGATATCCTTCTTCTCTCTTCCTAATGCTACTTCCTTACTCTACGCATATGTCTTATTTTCTACTTGTCTCTCCAATACGTCGATTACTGCATACCTACACCCTATTTTTGTAAATACTGATGCACATGGAGTTTTTTTGCTGTTACCTGTATATATTTTTTTCATATAGAATATATTTGCTTTTATGTACTAGCTTTCTGCAATCCTGAATACAGCTGTATCAAAAAGTGGTTCCTATTTTCGATGTGTAAGAACTTGATACTATATCTTTGTAAATGTATCTCTTTTTATGATATTGTTACTTGTATCTGGAGCTTTTCTCCTCTGGTCTCCACTGAAAATGGCCCCCTGGCTCAGTTGGACTAACCTGGTTAACAAATGACAATAAATAAATAAGTACATGAAATAAATAAAAGAATAAGCAGAGTCCCCTTCTTTTTGATAGCTCACTTTTTGTTGGACAAACTTTTGGATTTTCTCCTTAGCATATTTTGCATCAAAAAATAATGTTTACCCACCAGGAAAAAATATTCTAGGTATGGCAGCTTGAAACTCACATCTGCTTCTTGACATTCCCTGATTGCTTGAATAAACATACTCATCTTCTGACTAGTGTACAGGGAGTAACAATTTTCCAAAAAACACTCTACTTTGTCCAACTTTTAGTACTATGTCCGTCTTTTATCTCCTGCAGGAAGAACTTCTGTCCCATACAATATGGCTTCTATCCTTTCCATAGTACTAGTATTGCCCTTCTAACCTATCTAGATACTGTCAGTAAAGCTAGAGATAATGGCAAACTAATCTCTTCCTTATTTCTAGACTTGGCTAAAGCCTTTAACACAGTTGTAACAGCAAACTTCTACTTCAAATGTCCTCACTAGGTCTCTCTCAGCCCACCCTTCTGTGGTATCTGTCCAATAGGTATCAGTCAGTAAAATGGCACTCCATGCTCTCCCCTTACCTTCCAGTCACCACCGATGTACAACAAGGCTCTGTTCTTGGTCCCCTCTTTCACGTTTTCACCAACATCCTCTATACTTCCACACAACAGGCCAACCTAATACAATTCACAGATGATTCCACTCTCATTTGCACATCTGACAAAATGGTACAGCACCCACAAATTACTGAAGAAGTTTTAACAGCCATTGAAACATGGCTTCATAACTCACAACTCATGCTCAACCCAAAAAAGACCAAACTACTACTGTTTTCCCCAAATCCCTGTCTTATGAAAAAAGTCCTCTCTCTCTTGATAATACAGCAATTGAAGTCACTTCTTATAGCAAACTATTATGAGTGATAGTGGGTGGTGATCTTACATTCGAACGGCATATACAAAATTGCACAAGAAAAACTCTTCGAAAACTAGGGATGCTTTACAGAGCCAAAAACGTTCTCACTGACACAACTAAAACTACACTTGCCACTACTTATCTCTTTCCCATTATTGTTTATGCTGCTCCCAGCCTTACTGACTTCCAGACATCAGAAAATTTAAAACTTGAACAATGCTGTAGCAAAGTTGCTAAATTTGCAGCACATATCCCTTTCATAACCCCCCACTATATAACACTGAATAGCCTTAATTGGTTAGAACTGCCACATTAACTAACATATGCACAACTTTTTTTACCACATATAAAATTATCCAGCATCCATCTGCCTGTCCAGCACTAAAAAACATTCTATACAACTATATTCCCAGTCAATCATTGAGATCCAGTGACTGAAAATTCCTGTCTACAAACCTAGCAAATCTGCTGGGCATTGTCTGTACTCGTACAAGGTTGTTAAGGCTTGGAACTCCTTACCTGTATACTTCAGGTCTATACCATCCCTCCCTTCTTTAAAACCACTCTGAAAGACTTCCTAGCTAAAGTAGGTCTCTTCTGTTGCTCAAAACCAGGATAAACTACATCACTAAATGTGAAACCAGTACTTTTTCATCCCTTACTCTGTGGTCTTTGTGCGCTCTTAAGGGAAATTGCAGTTGATGCAAAGAGCTGCATTTGGAAATACTTTGTGTGTACCTGTCATCCTCCCAGTAGTATGTCCCCCACTGGTGCTAGTGGTGAGGATTGAGGCTCCTTGATTACTGGGCCAGTGGTGGGGCACCATATTTATTGATGGCAGTAGTGGGATCCACCACATCACATATTGGGATGCAGTGGTGTGGATATTGAACTCCTGACGCCTGAAAATTGTGGTCACTGAAGAAGGTGTTTGTACTCTTAAATCAGCCACACAGTAAACATTTAGAGTTTCACATCACAATAGTTTTATTTATTTTTTTGTTAGCTTAGTTAGTCAGGGAGAGCAGGCAATGATGTCAGCAGAGGAGTATGGCAAGCTGACAAGGAGCCAGTTGGCTGAGATGTGCCAATGCAAAAGACTGGTGCATGCCAACCTGACTAAAGCAGAAATTATTGCACCCTTAACCACAGCTGCATCACAGACCTGCAAGCAGGAGGGCAACCAGGCTGGCCTTGGGGATGTACAACGCTCAGAAAATGGACAATTGAACCTTGCCTCAGAGGACTTAAAAATCCGTCTGGAGTTAGAGACTTGAACTGGAGGCCAAACGGTTGGAAATAGAATCAGTAGAGAGACTGTGGTGGCTAGAGGCTTAAAAAAATGAGAAACTGCAGCAGGAGAAACAAACGGAATTAGAAGCAGCAGAAAGACTGATACATCTGGAAGCTGAAAATAAATGAGAGGCAGAGGCAACATGAAGAGGAGTTGCTGACTCTTCGCCAGGTTCATGGAAGTAATGGGGAAGGGAATAACCGAACCCCAGAAGCAATACAGGTCAGTAAGTTTCTTCCACAATTTACAAAGGGTAATAATTTTGATAGTTTTATTCGTATGTTTGAAAGGATATGTAAAATAGTATAATGCTGACCAAGGGCTCTGGGTATGGTTCCTGACCCCCTTACTCCATGTTAAAGCTGTAACTGCTATTTCTAAATTGACTGATATGGATTGCTTAAATTATAATGCTGTTAAAAATTGTTTATTAGAGTGTTTTAAGTTAACACCTGAAGCTTATAGAAAAAGTTTCGTGAGCATAGACGCAAGGCAGATGAAAGTATGTGTGAATATATTGCTGAGTTAAGCACTTAATTTTATAGATGGGTGAGTGGGTGTCAGGTCACCTTTTTTGAAGTGCTGGCAGACCTTTTGGTGAGGGAACAAGCCCTTAGCACCTTTGCCTGAGGACATGAGAATCTGGTTAGTAGATAGAAAATGTAATACCATAGACAAGTTGGGGGAAAAGGGTGGCCTATACCTAACATGCAGGGCATCACTTCGCAGGAAAGTGATATCAGTGCTGCTCATGGATCTAAGGGAACCAATGGTGGGAAGCCTAAACTGCCCCAGCAGAGTTTGCAGTAACAGGGGAAGCCACTAGTTCAGGTACACTGTCAGGATCAAGGGTTAAATGTTTTAAATGCAACAAGTGGGGCCATGTAGCATATAGATGTCCACTGAGGCAAGGTGGGGAACAAAAGGTGGGAGAGCCAATAAGTGGGAATGTCAGAATGCCAGCAGTTAAGTTGTCTGGAGACAACAATGATACCAGGCTACCACAAGAGGGTATATTCTGTCTTAGTAGATGGAAAACAAGCCACTGCTAAGAGAGGGACAGCCTCTGACCTAACCATTGTGAAATCTGCAATGGTTAAAGAGGAGAACTACTTGCTTGGCCAGTTTACTCCAGTCAGGTCTTTAGGAGGGACCGCATTCCAAATACCTTTGGCTAGGGTTCACCTTTACTAGTTGGGTAGAAAAAGAAAGAAGCAAGTAGGGGTGTTTGCGGTTATCCCTGAAGATGTCTTGATAGAGAATGATTGTGATAATGCAGTACCTTATTTGTATGCAGTTACACGCAGTCAGGCTTGGAGACAAGCATGTGGGTATGGTAATCTGGGGGGGACCCAGACAGACCACACACTTAAAGCCAGGACTGGTGAGGTGGGTTACTTTAGGTGGGAGCTACCCTGTGGCAGTGAGACTGAAGGTGAGCCACAGCTGCTTGTGGGTACTGATGTTCCCTTGGACAGAGTGACTGCAAGGGTAGAGGTGAGTAGTAGTACCCAGGCTGACAGTGGGGCACCACTGTCAGAGGATCCCAGACTTCCTGTTGAAGGGGAGCTGGGAAGGGTTACAAAGAGAGAGTTGAGACAGGCTCAGCTCTCAGACCCTACATTAAAAAGCCTGAGGGAGGTTGCTAGTGAAGCACCTGATTCTCAAGGGAATCTATATACTGAGACAGAGGGTTACTGTATAAAGAGTGGACTCCGGAGGAAGGACTAGAGGGTGAGAGAATACAACAGTTGGTAGTGCCCAGAGCCTACCATCTGGCACTTCTAGCCATAGCCCATGACATTTCCTTTGCAGGTCATATGGGCATAAAGCATACAAAGAGACATATTATGCAGACCTTTTATTTGCCTGGGATTTCCAGGGATGTAACAGGGTACTGCAGGACCTGTGAGCAGTGCCCAAAGGTAGGCAAAGCAGGAGACAAGGTAAAAGTTCTTTTGATGCCTTTGCCTGTGATTGAGGAGACATTTCAGAGGGTAGCTGTGGATATTGAGGCCTCTGAGTACCCCAAGTTCCACAGGGAAGCCATATATCCTAGTTGGTAGTAGATTATGCTACCAGATTCCATGAGGTGGAGGCTCTGTCCTCTGTCAAGTCAAAAAAGTTGGCAAATGCTTTGTTAGAGATTTTCAGCAGGGTAGGTTTCCCAAAAGAAATACTGACTGAAAGACATGCCAATTTCATGTCAGACCTGCTGGCTTGTCTGTGGGAGCACTGAGGGGGTGAAGCACCTAAAGACCACCCATACCACCTCCAGACTAATGGTCTGGTGGAGAGGTTAAACTCTACACTCAAGATCATGCTATGGGCATTTGCAGACCAGTTTGAGAGAGAGTGGGATGAATATTTGCCCCATCTGCTGTTTGCATGCAGAGAGGTACCCCAGGAATCCACAGGTTTTTCACCCTTTGAGTTGCTGTACGTGCATAGGACCTCTAGATTTGATTCATGATTAGTGGGGGTGAGTGTGAATCCCACAAGGCATCTGTTCTGGCATATGTCCTAAACCTTAGGACAAGGCTCAGGGAACTCATGGGCCTGGCCAGGGAGAACTTGGCAGAAGCCCAACAGCAGAAAAAGGTCTGGTATGACAGGAAAGCTTGAGCTAGAGAGTATGCTGTGCAGCATACTCTCTAGCTCAAGCAAGAGAGTATGCTGTGGGGGTAGCAGGTTATATTTCTCATTCCTGTCAGACACAAGATGTAGGCAGCTTGTGAGGGACCCTTCAGAGTGGTAAGGAAGGTCAGTGATGTTAACTACATGGTAGAACTGCTTAGGCAGGATGCAGGGGCACAAACTCGACCATGTGATCATGATGAAACCTTACCATGATAGAGAGGGCCTTGTCCTGAGTATTTGCAGTGGATGGCGGGAGTCGTCTGAGGGAGATCTGGCGACTGATCTCCTCAGTGAGGCTCGGACTGGCCTCAGGGAGGCTCGGACTGACACCTCAGTGGAAGGGGTAGCAATGTCCCAGCAGCTATCCCCTACCCAGGTACAAGAAATCCAAGCAGTGTTACAGGAATTTGGTAGCATGTTCAATGGGAAACCAGGGTACACCCACACAGTGCAGCACCATGTGGATACAAGACCCCCAAAGGCACATTAAGAAGGCCTCTTATAGGGTGTGTGAGAGAGTCAAACAGACTCTGAGGGAGGAGATACAGGAAATGATGGAACTAGGGATAATCCAGGAGTCTAGCAGTCCCTGGCCCTCCCCAGTGGTGCTGGTACCAAAGAAGGATGGCAGCACCAGGTTCTGTGTGGACTGCAGGAAATTAGTCACACAGAGTCAGATGCTTACCCCATGCCTAGGACAGATGAAGCCCTAGATCAGCTGGGTGGGGCTAAGTATCTTACCACTGTTGATCTTACCAAGGGCTACTGGCAGGTGCCCTTGACTCTCAAAGCTAGAGAGAGGTCAGCCTTTGTAACTCCTTTCAGCTTGTATGAGTTCACGAAAATGCCCTTTGGGATGAAAACTGCCCCATGACTTTCCAGTGTTTGGTAGAGTGTATCCTAGCAGGAGCAGGAGATTTTGCCCTTGCTTGCCTGGATCATATTGCCATCTACAGCCATTCCTGGCAAGAGCACCATCGGCATGTCAGGGAGGTGCTGGGCAGACTACAGAGGACAGGGTTGACCATTAAGCCCAGTAAGTGTCAGGTGGGTATGGCAGAGGTCTCCTATCTTGGGACATAGAGTGAGGAGTGGTAAGACCAGACCAGAGCCTCCCAAAGTGGAAGCCATTCAGGCATAGCCTGCTCCTGTTACCAAAAAGCCAGTGAGGGCATTCTTAGGGACAGCAGGGTACTACAGAAAGTTTGTCCCCAATTATAGTACCATAGGTGTTCCCCTCACAGACCTTACAAGGAAAAACAGGCCAGATAAGGTAGCATGGACCCCAGCATGTGAGCAGTCATTCCAGAAACTTTAAAGGGGCTTTGAGAGGACCCTCTATGTTAGCCAGCCCAGATTACAGCAAACAATTTGTTGTGCAGGTGGATGCTTCAAACAGTGGGGTGGGGGCTGTACTGACCCAGGTTTCCTAAGAGGGAAAAGAGCACCCAGTGGTATATCTCAGCCACAGGCTCCAACCCAGAGAGGAATGCTATGCAGCTGTAGGAAAAGAAATGTCCAGCCATAGTGTGGGCACTGCAGAGACCTCAGCCTTATCTGTATGGAAATAAATTCACTGTAGTTACAGACCACAATCCCTTAACATGGCTACATCGAGCCATCCAGCAAAATGCCAAGTTACTAAGGTGGAGCCTAGGGTTGCAGGTATATGATATGACAATGCAGTACTGCAGTGGGGTTAGCAATGCCAACACAGATGACCTCTCAAGACAGGGAACAGGGTAATGTATTTCCAGATAGGATCATCTCTGTCTCAAGCAATGTTTCTCAAGGGTCACTTGAAAAACTAGCTTGAGTCTTCAAGTGGGTGGGGGGGGGAGTGTGACAAGGGAGATATGCCAGCACAGTTGTCTGGAATTTTGTAAATAATTATATGTCATTTGTGAATATCAACATGATTAATATAAGATGTTTGTGTTATAACTGTGTTAGAGTTGTAAGTCATGTATATATCAAACTAGGTTTGTACAGACGTGTTGAAAAGATATTTTACAAAGTACTGAGCTTAAAGATGTATCCACAGTGTATCCTACTAGAAAAGAACAGAAATGTACATGCACTATTGTAACTGCTTAAATGTATATATTTTGACAATGGAAACTGGAAAACAGGAGGTTAACTTCAGAATAATAGCTGAAGTTAAATTCCTTTATGGCCAGGCCATAAAAAAATGTTCTCTTTCAGCTTGAGTGCAGTAATAGAGACAATGTCTAGAACTAGGGAACATTCTGTATTGTCTTGGAAGTGTTTTATTGTTTTATGACTTCCGGAAAGTACCAAGATCTGAGGAAAAGCCCTTGTGTATGTATTTTCACAGGTATATGTTCTATCTGGGGTAGAGTCAGATGACAAGAAATGATGTCATCCTGCAAGCTATCCCAGCAGTAATATTTGAGATTAATTGGGGAAGTCTCTGAGAGAGACGGCATTCTGTATTCTTTCTTTGACCTGACAACATGAAGAGCCACTCACTACATCTGCCTTGCTGCCCTAATTAAGTGTACTAGGTTATAGTAATTATCTTAGATATAGTCAGGAATATAGCAGTGCTTAGCTTAGATATTTTTCTTAATTTTAAACTGTCCTGCAATGTTGTTTTAAATATTTCCTGTGATTTGGAAGTAAATATATACTGAGTATTTTCTTGTTCTTTTAATATTTATTATTAAATATATTTAAACTTTTCATTGTGGCTGATCTGTCTTGAAATCTTTTAAGTTCTGAAAGCACTTGTGTATTTATTTGGTGTGGGCCACTCTTAATAGCCTTGCCCTTGGTCAAATTACCATTTGTATTGATAGTAACATTACACAGTAAGATTGGGCACCCTTTGTTAAGGGCTTTAAAGTAGCTGATAAGGAGATGGCTGGTAGCAGTAATAACTACCTTATAGTCTGGGCAGAAGGGGGCATAGCTAGTAAACCTGTGCTAGTCTTTCCCAGGTGTGTGTGTACAGCAAACCTCAGAGTGTGTGTGTCAGCTACTTTGGCAGGGACACAACTCACTGGTTGGGAGAGAGAGTGTTGGAGGTCTTGGCCACTCAGCTGAGATATCAACTCTATAGCTGTGCCAGTGAGGAGCCGTACTGGGGATCTGGAGAAAAAGGGAGAAACCAGCCCCGGACTGACTGTAGTCTCTGTGTGCTGCTAAGGGAAATTGCACTTGATGCAGACAGCTGCATTTGGAATTACTGTGTGTGTGTGTGTGTGTGTGTGTGTGTGTGTGTGTGTGTGTGTGTGTGTGTGTGTACCCATCATCCTTCCAGTGTACATCCCCCACTGGTACTAGTGGTGAGGATTGAGGCTCCTTGATTACTGGGCCAGTGGTGTGGCATCACATCTTATACCTCCTTACTTTCACATCTTCACTTGCTTCCTTACTGCTATGTAATTATCTTCCCTGACTTTCTCTCTAAAATATCATAAACCTGTTTTCCCCCCTCACTTTATATTGCAATTTATATTTGTGTTAGACTAATTACCTCTAATTTCTCTTCAAACTGTCTAAAAATTTCTCAGTATATTAATGTTTGTCATATACCTTGTATTGCTTCTTAACCGATGTTTACATATTATGTTTATCTTGTTATACTTGGTTAAACTGCAGATGTTTTTCTTTTATTTTTGAAGATTGCAAAGTTATTATTTTTTAAAATGTTTGTAATACTTCGGAGCTTTTCTCTCCAGGCCTTCTGCTGAAATTGGGCTTCCACCCAGTCGAACTATCCCGGCAATCAAATATCGGTAAATAAATAAACAAATAATTCTGCCACTTTTGTCAGAATCTGCTCTTTCTGCTGGTGTGATTGCATCTTTAATATTAAAAGTCTTGACTGCTTTCTCATGGCCAGTTTTGTAGCATACAAACAGTGTGCCCTTTCAGTTAACAAGTCTTGCTGTGAAATACCAGTCCCATTGCTTATGTGTGCTCTCATAAAATTACTGCAGTCTGTTCCTTCCAGTTTCCCTGGTACAGCAGAAAATATCAGGTGTTCCCTATGTTCTCTTTAATCAAATTTTTACCATTTTTGAAACGTCTCTTCTTGAGCAGTCTCATACTCGGCCAGTCTTTTCTTCACTTCAGCCTCTAATTTTTGCAGTTTTCTTAGTTCATCTGAATAGCTGTTCAAAGCTTCTTCCATTTTTCCAGCCTTTTGTTAGAGTTAATACACTCCATTATTGCAGTTATTTTAATCATCTCTGAGCACATTTTACTTATTTTTTCCTCTAGTTTACTGGAAGTCATCTCTTGTACAAAAGCTGGATCTTGAACTGCTTTTTGCTGAAGCAGCTTCTGGATTTTCCCAGCTAGTATTTTCTCTTCACCTTTTGTGATCAGTTTTCTTTCAGGTTCTTTGAATTTCTTCTTTGCTGGTATCCTGGCAGTGCATTTACTAGCAAGTAAGTAAACTTTACCCCAAAATGACAAATTCACTGATTCTCTTCTGAATTTGTTTTCACACTGGAGAGAGCTGAATTTAAGTTGTTACTCATTGTGCAGCCATATTGGAATTCAGCCTGTGTCCACAGTTCTTGAGCAAAGAAGTTGAAAGGTATGTTTAGGTCTGTCATGCCACTTTGCGATTGTCTAAAAGTTCAAGATGCCTTCCCTACAAGTCCCTTCTGCTTCTCCTCATGAAGGAAACCATTCTATTTACCCTGCATAGAAAAGACTCATACCTGCATATCCCCTTCCACAAAGCACAGCAGATGTTTTTCAGGTTTGCAATGGGGCTCTCCTGCTTTTAGGTCACAGTTTTTTCCCTTTGGCCTATGTCACACTCCAGGCCTTTTCAAAATGTTTAGCACCAATGTATATCACTTAAAACTTAAGGCATTCATATTTAACCACACCTTGATGATCGTCTAATCTGGGTGAGCTAATTTTGGGAACTTAGAAGCCCTAATTTATACCTGCAGCCTTCAGAAATACAGCCTGTTTGCTTGTCACACCAAGACTGTAGTGTGAACAGTCGTGGAAGTATCTCTCCCTCTCAGAAAGGTCTGTCATACGAGTTATTCCTTCCTATCCATGTTGCAGAAACAGTCTTTGACAACAAGAACCATCCCCATGTGCAAAGATTGAATGTTTGCTTCTGTTTTCTTGTCAGGCTGCACATGAGAGATTCAGTAGTACCTTAGAAAATTTTGAGATCAACATAGCCAGTCCTTAGAGCATGATATTCTCATCATTGCAGCTATCCATAGGAATGGGGAGGGGGTGTCAACCCAGGTTACCAAGAGTCCAGGACTGCTCAGTAGCTGACTGTATTTACTTCAGCCCCAGATTGGGAGCACATACAAGTCAACATACAAGTCAATGTAAAGTTCAGGATACTTTGACCAAAGGGACAGATACATAAAGGAAATTGTCAGTACTCGTGCCCTGAAGGCTTTATTTCTCCTGAACCTACAACTAGGAATGCTCAAGATAGTGAGATACTAGTTCCTTTTCCGGAGTAAAATTCTGGTGATCCGAGAGTTTGTGAAAGTAAGTGTTCAGTGAAGTTGTCCCGGTTTTTTGAAGTTCAGTGTAGTGGGATTTCGATGATAACAGGTAGACCCCATGTGACTGCAGTTTTGGTGGATTGACTTGTTTTCATGTTCAACCAATGTTGCATTGCAGACTAGTGATCAACCATGGTTAATTAATTACTTAAGTGAGAACCTGGGTAGCTGAATTCCATTCTCATTGTTGCTAAGAACTCACAGTTTTCATATGCAACAAGATACCTTATATAGCACGTAATTACAATAATTCTTCATGCCATAGCAGCCATCTAAAACCAAATATGCAAGTAATACTTTTTGAAGTTATGCTTTTGCTTTTTTCTGTGCCATCAGCAATATCTTTTACGTCTGCTACCAATTCAGCTTTAGATTTCCACTTTTTTTTGTTGACAGTATTCCGTTGATTAATACCTATTTATTATTTGTCAAATCAATTAGTTTAGTATAACATAGAAATGTAACCAATTTAGTGAACATCAGTGCCTTGCCAAGCACATCGTATAAAAATTGTTTTAACTCCAGTCTGAATGTGTTCAACCTTGGGTAATACCAGAAGATAAGCTCCCATGAATCACAGGCACCTAAATCACATCCTCAGTATGTGGGATCCATCTGAAGGAGCAGCATTTGTAAACCAAACCAGAGTATAGAAGTATTTGTGCAGACTTCTTAAGTTTCCTAGATATGTTGTCATATATTGGCAGTTGACATGAGTAGCCAATGTTTTGTCATCTAGTTCTTGCTCTGTTTTTTGGACCCAGGTCTGCTTAATTTCATTCACTACCTTATGTCTCAGACTCAGTTCTGTGGTAGCTGTGCATACCAACTTTTTAGTCATGTGTGACCTATTTTTCACTTGTAATGACAGTGCAGTTGATGTTGAAGAAGAAGCTGTGTCAGCAGTGTGTATTGAGACACAGGGCTCATGCTGTGTTGAGCATTCCTTCAGTATTCAGCCTCAGTCCAGGCCAGTCTCTATTTCACTTGAGCCCAGGAGCACACACCACTGCATGCCACATATGATCGCAGTAGATGAAATTAATTTTCTTTCCTTACACGGTCTTGAATCCCCCCTCAACTGGTATGCCTGTATGGGTATATTTAACAGGTATTATCATATTTGTACATGGCTCCTTAACACGCAGTATTTTTCATCTGACCCAGTACATAAGTGAGCTGTCCCTTTCATCCCTTTCATCCATGGTATAACCGGAAAGAGAGACTTTCAAATGCTTCCTTACACTTGCCCTTAGATCACTCATTTTATTTCCACTTAACATCTTAAGTTCACATCTGCATTAAATACAAAATTTTCATTTAGATGATATCATGATAAAAATTTGAGTCCAGCTTTCCTAATTCTCCCTCACACCCAACAACTTTTTCCCTTGATGTTGTAGGTTTTCCACCATTGCAAATAAAGGCTATTATATTCTTTATTGACTTGAAGATGTGATCTATGGTACCCCCTGAAAGGGCTGGAAATGTGCACGCATTGAAGGCAACACCATTACTAAAGAGGCTCTTCCCTGACAAAGAAGGATGAAGCTCTGACTTTTTATTATTTATTTATTTATATTTGTTGACCGGGAGTGTCCGACTGGACGTAGGTCCATTTTCAGCGGAGGCCCGGGGAGAAAAGCTCCACTTTTGTATCAGCACTCCTATTTGAATTAGTTGTTTAAGTACTGGAAAGAACTGGCATGAAAGAGGTGGGAGAGGCGCAGTCTCTTTTTGCTCGCTTACCTTTTGGGGAGGGGGAATGTAGTAGTCGTGTGTAGAAGTAGCCATGCATGCCAAATGACAGGCTTTAGTATGAGTCAGTCACAGATGGGGGGAGGACTTGGGAGCATAAACCTAAAAATACAAACCCTGTTAGAGAATGATGACACAATTGTCTACAACCAGCTGTGTCCTCCACAAATTCTGAATGGTCCAGCAAGTTGATTACCCAAAAGAGAAACAAATGGTTCATGGGATTGTCTGAGTAGCAGCTTGATGGTTATTGAGGTTGAGGCAAAATAAAATGTAGAAAATTGGCAGTATGAAAAAATTGTATGGCCTGGTCTAAATCCAGTCATACCATTTTCCATCACCTGAATGCCACTATCATCATCTTTGTCATCTTGTTTTCATACATTTTATTGACTATACCTAATGAAACTCTCAGATATTTCCTATAAGGGCTTCCCATAAAACCAATACTGTTGTCTCAGTTTTCACACTTGTACATGATTATGGCTGTAGTCCTAGTTTTCGTTTTATATATCTTATACCCACACAAATACTACAAAGTTCTTTTGAAATTTAAGAAAAGGGCATTCGGAGCCTTCTTGTCAACAATATCAGAACATCATCAGTAAGTAGATCATTTAATTTTCTTGTTGCTCACCTAATACCTCCTTAGATTAGATTGGTTAAGTACTGCAGCTAGTGTTTCAAAGTACTAGATAAATAGGATCAGTGACTGTGGACACCACAAGGATTCGTCCTTGATAAACGTAAAAAGAGAGGTTTACTAAAATTTATGGCTGCCACTCTTACTCAGTCTTGGTTTTGAATACATATATTGGTTAGTAAAAGGACAGTTTTTTTTTTTTTAACCGTCCTTTGAAAGTACCACTGATGCCATTTGTTTATATTATTATGGTATTAAACACACACTAATAATTTCATTAAATAAAAAAAACACTAAAAATCACTGTTGTGGCTGCAAACTTCTCTCAGTAATTCATCACTTCCTGGAGCTTTAGCTAGACAACATTTCCTATATTTCCTTTGTACTGATGGGAGCCAACATTGCATTTGCCTGATTTTTTTGTTACCATTGGCATCATCACCTCCCATAAATAACCCTGAATATCTTTCTCCTTGTCCCTTTATTTTGTCTCAGGAGTATACACCTCTGCATAATAGACTCTAGTATCCTTGCTGTCGCTATCAGATGTTTCATTAATGGAGTCCCATCCTTAGATCACAACCTGAAATAATTTGTGTCAGTACAGCCCTCTGGTTTTCAGGGGACTTGTAAGGAAAAATAGCATCCTTAAATGAATCTGAAAAAACTCTCTCTCTCTCTCTCTATATATATATATATATATATATATATATATAGATCTATATATAATATGCACGTATGCATCTTCTGTTTCCTTCACTCTGTCAAATCACCCATTCAGGAGCCTCCACCCTGTTACTTCTTCAGTTTAAGGACTTGTTTTTCTGTCTTCAAAGATCTAGCATATATTTTTTAAACCTCATTTGTCACTTATATGTTCCTAGCTTTTGAGCAGGGGCTAACTCTAGATGTAGCAGATGCCTCTATTAAATCCATTTTTATGTGCTTCCCCCCACCATGTTGACTTATCTGGCTTCCGTCACTATGAACTGTGAGGTTCTGTACCTACTGTTACACGAATGTAAGCCAGTCCCATTGCTGTTGTATAAATCACTGTACATTTCCCAGCCAAGGAATCTGAAGACATCTTGGGCCATTTCATAGCACTCCTACACTTCTCACTGCACTCCTGTTTCCCATCTGTGAAGTGGCCCCTTCCTGAAAGGCAGCCAGTTCTTTTCAATTGTATCTCCAGACTCATGCTGTGAAGTACCTGATGGAAAGAAAAAAAAACACTAAAAACATTAGCTCTATTCACCCAAGTATACTTTGATTCTGGTATGGCAGTTTTTCTCATCTATTGGGACACATTCTGGATCCAAGATGAATTCCCCTCCCCACATCTAGTACCTTGAAAAATGAGGTGCAGTGCCCTTTGACCAACTGTTTTAAAATTAAAGATTTATATTAATGTTCATCTGTGTGCTTTTTTTTCCTGACCAGGTCTATCACCTCATTTATATACCAAGTAGACAATATAATCCAGTGTCTGATGCAGAAAGAGGCTTTCTCAGCCTTCATGCTGGACACACCCACAACATTTTAATAGTCACAACCCACCACACTGCTTTTATGTTGCTAAGAATGAACATCGCAATAGACTTTAGCCATTTGAGAGAATACATCTTTCGGTGTTTATGCCTAAATTGCGTGTTAAAGGAGCTAGCATTTCAGACGAAACAAAATTATTTACATCTTTACTGCCATTATAATTCCATTCCTGTAAACCCTTTTGTAGTGCTCCTGTCCAGGACCATTCCCTGTTACCTAGCAAACTGGCAGTGTTATCCATTGCGAACAGATTGTCACGCACCTTCTGTCACCCTCTACTTTTGTTGATCTAGTGTATGAAACTGTAGCTGCAGTAAACTTACAACATTGTCATAAGCAATTAACACATGCAGTGAACATACCTCCTTTTGAAGTAGACTGGTTGTCTAAGTAGCAACATTAAATTTTCCTACAGATATAATCTCATTTTGACTTCTGTAATATTAAGAACATTTCATAACATCTGACCCTGAAAAAGGCTAACCTGCACTCCATAAAGCTACACAAAGAAGGGTCAATCGTTCAAGGTCCATTCTTTCATATTTAATGTCAACTAGGCTACCCGCAGTATACTTTAAAATAAACCTTCAGCATGTAAAGTGTCTCTGTTAGGTTCCTCCCAGCTCCGAAAAATATGCTGTGTGTTTCCAGCTCAAACTCACCCAAGCACTGGAGCTGTGGGCAGCAGCACAGACTCTACATGGTGCCTTCTAGGGGAAGAGTTGTATAGACCAACCACTTTTGGCTTCTACTGTGGTGCACAGTATCCTCAAGATAGTAGAGCATGGATCACAGACTGCGAACAGTGGCAGGGCTAGCCACTCAACAGTGTAAAATATGGCTCTAGGTCATTCAGTCGTATTAACTAATGTCAAATGAGCATAGGTATTTTCCAGTGGGTTGAGGACCCAGCCTACTCCAACCTATGCCAGAGAAACATGCTGACAGTGGCAGGGGTGTATGTGCCCCTATTGGCCAGTGTGTGCCCTTCATAAAGCCCAGCAGCCCTGGGTCAGTAAGCTGATGACTGGCCAGTATGTGGTTTCCCATTTTGGTTACCTAGAATAGCTCTGTTGATTGAAAACTGGACATAAAGTCAATCAACCTGCCAAACATGAACTAAGAATTGCTACACTCTGTGTAGGCTCACTGTGACAAGATGGCAGTTGGAAGTAGATGACCTGATAAGGAGGAGGCTGGCCATCCTATGTATCCAGGAGGCAAGATGGAAGAGCAGTGCAGCAAAGCCACTTGGCTTGAGATCCAGAATCTACTACTCAGGAGGAGGACCGGCTAGAAATGGTGTGGGAATTGGTGAGGGATTAACTTCAGAAGACGGTGAGGGATGTCATCCAAATTAGTGATAGACTCATCATAGCAATCAGACTCCAGTTTAGTGATAAGGCAGTATTCATAATCTCAGCCTGAGCCCCACAGCAGGATTGTGATAGGGAGGAAAAGAGTGCATTCAGACAGCAGTTGTAGGACCTACTAGATAAAGCAGGGCAACATGAATTGGTGTTGGTAATGGGTTACAATGCTCAAATTTAGACGGACCAGGATATGAGGACTGCCTCGCTCCACATGGGTGGGGCAACAGGAATAAAGATGGAGAGGCAGTTCTAGACTTCTGTTTGGCATATGGTTTGCTGGTAGCCAGTACATGGTTCAGAAAGAGAGAGAGTCACTAGATCACATACAGAAGTGGCCAACATGCAAGTAAGGAAATAGCAAAAAAGCATTGGGGTAAAATCAGCAATTGCTAAGTCATCCTGAGTGAGTCAGCCCATAGTATAAACCACTGTTTGCCGCAGTCAGCTACAAGCAGTCTTCGGAAAAAGCTGTAAGGTAAACAGAGACCAAGATGAAGACCTGTAGAGAAAACCAGCACTTCAAGAAATTACTCAGGGCTCTAGCACCTCAAGAAGGAGGAGATACATGGAGATGAAGAATGGTAGTGTCTCAAAACAGCATGTGTGAGGACTGCAGAACAGATATGCAGCTGAACCAGTTGTGGAAGTAAAGGTACAGAAGAAAAGCTAGTGGCGTAATGCAGAAGTCCAGGAAGTTCTCAAAAGAAAGGAGTGCAGAAAAAAGTGGGAGATAGAAGATAGAAAACCCAGACCAGACTAGAAGGAATGTTAGTTGGCTAACAAAGAGCATAAGAAAGGAGTTGAAGTAGCAAAGAACAAGGCATTGGATGCACTCTGCCAGCTCCTGTAAAATGACACAGTATATGCACAAAAACTATAACAGGTTGTTAGACAAATACAGAAAGATAATGAAGGTAGACACACTTCATAAGGGATGCCAGCAACAATATGCTCACTAGTCCAGAGGACATCAAGGGCAGGTGGAAGGAGTACGTCCAGCAGCTTCTGAATGAAGAAAACTCTGCAGGAGAGGTACTGCCCCTGACGACAGCCTACAGTGAGAGAAGAGATGGGAGGTCACCACAGGAGAATTAAAGTAACACTAAGGAAAATGAAATCGGGGAAGCATCAGACTCAGATGAGGTCACAGCAGATAAGATAAAGATACTAGGTGAGATAGAAGAGAAATGACACATGTGGGTACTCATAACAGTGTCAAGAGAGAGAGAGGCTTATTCCTGATGACGGGAAAATAAGCATACTAGTGCCAGTGTTCAAGAACAAAGGGGACATTCACAACTGCAGGCGGTACAGAGGTATCAAACACGTGTCACATTGCATGAAAGTTCTGGAGAGCGTGAGGGATAAACAAATACCCAGAGTAGTAGAAAGTAAGATGGGAGATGGCTGTTCAGATTCAAATTAGGATGCAGCACAACTGACCTGAAGTTTGCAGTGAGACAGATAGTTGAGGAGAAGCTAGAGATAAGGAAAAAGTCCATATGGGCATTCCTAGACTTGGAGAAAGCATATGACAAGGTCCCAAGAAAGGTTATTTTGGGTTGTCCTGTGGTGGTTCAAAGACACAAACATTGGTAGAATTCGCGCAAACTATGTACAAGTACCCAGTGACTCGAGCACAAACCATGTTCCCAGGGGCTTGAATGTGCATCAGGGTTCAGCTCTGAGCCCACTGCTGTTCATACTGGTGATGAACTACAGTACCAAACATGTCGGAGGGAAAAGATCAACAAAGTTGCTGTATGCAGACGATGTGACACTACATAGGTTTATACTAGGCTATCTGCCCTAAGGCATTTATAAGCCTAGCCCAAATTTTTGTGGCTTACGCCACCCCTTATATGAAAAAATACTGTGCCCATTAGTTTGTTGTGCCTCTGTCCAGCAGTGACACAGAGATGATTCCCGGGGTAAACCTACGATCTCCCATCCACAGGTCTAGATTTCTCTTGAACAGAGTCAGCGAGGTGCTCTGCCTCACATGGACCGGGATTTTATTCCACAGCATAGGGAGTCTCTGAGTGATAAATCTATCCCTCCAGCACGTCCTATTTATATCCGTGCTAAGGTTTAAGTCGCTTGCTCTAGTGGTTTTGGTGGATTTGGATTTTTGAGGTGGAGCATGTCCATTAATTCCGGGTTGGACATGGCCTTGTATGTCAGGCACATGTCACCTCTGAGCAGACGGTATGTGACTGAATAGAGCTGGAGTTTCTTCAATCTGGCAGCATATGACAGATTTTGGAGTCCCTTTATCCTTTTGGTGAGGAACTTTTGGGGTCTCTCCAATTGCTGCAGATGTCTGGTGAGATACATCCCGAATGGGGCATTGTACTCTATCATTGGTCTGATAAGTGAAGAGTACAGGGGAACAATGACCTCACTAGATCTGGATGTGAATCCCTTCATGATCAGGTGGGCAATGTAGAAGGTCTTTCTAACCACTTTAGCAATGTGAGTGTCAAAAGAAAGGCCACTGTCAACCTGGGTCCCCAGGTCCCTGATAACCTCTTCTGTGCTTAGTGGATTGCCACCTATATGGTAGCTTGGGGTTACCTTGTTTTTCCCGAAGGGTATGACTATACATTTTTTGGCGTTTAACTTCAGGCCATGGCTCTGGCACCAGCTATCTGTTTCCGTGAGTCCCTTCTGAAGGATATCCGTGTCTGATGCACTTTCCACTATGGCGCCCAGTTTACAGTCGTCTGCAAACTTTGTCAGCCAAAGTCCTCCCATGCTGGCCTGTACTTCTGAGAAGTAGATGCCAAACAATAGGGGGCCAAGGACCGAGCCCTGTGGGACACCACTTGTGACCGGCTTGGAGTCTGACACAGCGCCAGCAACTCTAACCCTGTGGGTTCTGTCCTTAAGCCAGTTTGCAACCCATCTTGTGACATATGGGTTTACATTTAAGCTGGTAAGTTTTTCTACAATACCCGAGTGGGGTATTGTGTCGAAAGCCTTTGCAAGGTCAAGGTAGGCTGTATGGACTGCCTTTCCCTCATCAATGGCCTTGGTGACTTTTTCGAAGAAGTCGACCAAGTTCAAAAGGCATGATCTTCCCTTGACAAAGCCAAACTGGGTCGGGTCCAATGTCTGCAAGTCCCCTATATCTTTGTTTATGAGCTCCATTATGATCCTCTCCATAGCTTTGCAGACTAGACTTGTTAAGCTTATGGGGCGGTAATTACCAGGGTCCGTAGAGGCGCCGCCTTTGTGGAGTGGGACCACAGTTGCCGTACGCCACTCCTTGGGCACGTATCCTGTGGTAAGGCTGAGATTAAACAGCTGCCTTATGTGCGGGTTTAATTCCTCATTTAGCTTGTGTAGCACACAGCCGGGGACACCATCCGGTCCCATTGATGCTGTGTTTTTAGCTTTAGAGAGAGCAGCTTTCACCTGCGCATTTGAGATGTCCGGGAGGCTACACTCGGCTGGGATAGTTATCTCTCCTTTAGGGGAGAGGGGTGAAGTTTGCACTGAACCTGTCTGCCAGTATGTTGGCAATGTCTGTGGGTTCAGTGATTTTTGTATTATTTTGGACTAATTCTGAGCATATCTGGGAGTTTCCACCCAGGTTCCTAACATAGCTGAAAAAGGCCTTATGATTGTCCTTTGAATCCATGGCAATTTTTCTCTCAAAATTGGCCTTAGTTGATTTTATGAGTGCTCGTATTTTTTTGCTAATAATGATCAGGGATGACTTCCCTTTTATGGATTTTGTTCTATTATGTAATAGCTTTCTCCTCTTATTGTAAAGTTTGTTAATGGCTGGGGTCCATCAGACTGGACGTTTGCCCTTTGTGGAAAGAGTCTTGGTTTTATTTGGGATTGCCTGATCCATGCAGTCCTGGAGGTGTTCATAGAAGGCATTTGTAAGGGCTTCCGCAGCTTGGGTTGTGGTTTCCTCTGGCTCAGGGGCCTTGAAGGATACTACACCAGTCTTGAGTAGTGTGAAGTTTGCTTTAGAGAAGTTCTTCACTATGGTCTTTTTGTTTGGGGTGGGGGCGGATGTGGATTTCCAGTGAGATTAGTTTATGATCAGATCTCACCAATGAGGGATATACTTCGGTGTGGAGCATTTTGTCCCCATGTTTGTGACAATGAGATCTAGTATATTTTCTCCTCTCGTGGGAACAGTGACTAGCTGTTCCATGGCATTTGAATTTATGAACTCCAGGAACCATTGGGCTAGAAAGTTAGGGCTTGAGTAATGTTCCCAGTCTATATTCGGGTAGTTGAAGTCACCCAATATGATGGTGTTTGGAGATACATTTATACCCTCCAGTGTCTTCAGGAAGGCTGTGTGGGGTTCCTGAGTTTGAGAGGGTGGCCTGTAGCATGCTACAATTTGTAGAGCAGTTTTGCCTATGGTTAGTTGCACCTGGATGGTTTCCGAAGCTTCATGCGTTGCCACCAACCTGGAGGTGTGGGTATCCTTTATGAATATGGATACACCCCCTCCTTTTGTGGTGTGGTCCGGGTTTTGGGGCCGAACGCATGATATGAGGTAAAACCTAATAGTGCCGGGGTGCTCTCAGGAGCCTTGAACCAGGTTTCAGTTACAGCACAGACATCGATGTTCTCCATACTGAGAAGGGCCTCGAGTGCGTGCATTTTGAGATTTAGACTTCTGGCATTGAGCAGCATTACCCTCAGTTTCTTCCCATTTTGTTTTCTAGGGTGGTAGGTTTAGAATTTGAGCCTTGCCTAAAAAGGCACCATGGGGTGGCAAGAGCCTTAGCCAATATCCGGAATCCCAGGGTGACAGGTGCAAGCCGTCCCTTGCAAGCAGCGTGGCTTGTCAAGCATGTCATCCCAGGCAGACAGACACTGGATCCCCTTTGAATGACACCAGACATTAAGCCAATTGTTAAAGCTGATCATCTTGTCTCTATATTGTGGCATCATTCTTAGTGAAGGAAGGATACTGCTCAGGGTTAGGGTCATACCTGCCTGGGCTACATAATCAGAGAGCTCCTCTATGTCTCTTTTCATGTAGTCCAGGAGGTACGTCTCAGGTCGTTCACACCAGCATGGACAATGACTGTGTCATATTTGTACTTGCCGTGGAGTGACCCGAGTGCTTGTGTTATGTGGCGGATTCTAGCGCCCGATAGGCAGCTTACTGTGACCCTCTCCTTGTTCAGCCTGGTGAGTGGGACGCCAGTGTGTCTGACTATGGAGTCACCTATGACAAGTATGTTTGGTGTTGTATTTGGCCTTAAGGGCTGTGACTGCTTTGCACACTGCTTTTGTGGTTTGTGTTGCTTGTGGGGTGTCTTGAGGTAGCAGTTGTTTGGGTGTCTGCTTTGGAGGCCTCTGCTGTTTAGGTAAATTTTTACTCAGAGCCTCCGAGTATGTCTTTGTGTGTTTATGTGTTTGATTCAGTGGAGTGGTAGCATTATGTGAGGCTGGTTTTGTGGTGTGTGTAGTTGTCTTCTCCTCCTGTCTGGTCTTGCCAGTCCTGAGTTGAGAGAGCTCAGCCTCCAGTTTGGCTAAATAGCTGCATCTCGCAAGTATTTGTGTTATGTGGGAGGAGGAGAGGGTTGTCTGTGTACATGAGGCAGTTATAACATTGCCTCAAGATTCCCAGATTCACCAGCTGGACCGGAGAGGAGATTGACAACTGACCTTTGGACATGCTAGAATAATATTGGGAAATCCTTAATTGAAAACAAGGGCCAGTGGGGAGTGAGGGTGTAGTGCTTTTAATTTTTAGTGCTGACTTATATAATTGCTTTAGTGAGCAAGTGCCAGGTAACTTGAGTGCAATGTGTTACAAGTAACTAAATGCAAAAACGACAAACAGTAACTTTTTGAGCAAGAACTTAAGCAAAGGCTAGGGGAATGGAATGCAAAACTGAAGACACGTGGGATAAAACTGAGTACAGATAGGACAGTTGGAAATGGCAGCAAATGGGGGGAGTCAGAAGAAGATAATTGAGATAGAAGGAAAAATAGTAGAACTGGTTAACAACTTCAGGTATCTGGGAGGGGTGGTTGAGAGGAAGGGAAGTCTGAATGAGGACGTCAAAGCCAGATTCAGAGGGGCTGCAGCCAACTGGCACAGAGTGTCAGATGTAGTATATGACAGAAGAATGCCAAATAAGCTAAAAACCAAGGTGTACAAAACAGTGGTGCGACCAGTACTACTTTATGGTATGGAAACCTCGTCAGTCAAGGGCAGAGCAGTTGAAGAATCTAGAGGTGAGGGAGATGAAGTGTCTGAGATTGGTTGTAGGATGCATACCATCAGACAGACGAAAAAATTAGGACATAGAAGCCAAAGTAGCTCTGAATACAGAAAAGGTCAAAGAGAACAGATTATGGTGCTTCAGGCACATGTGCAGAAAAGCAGAAGACAATTTGATGAAGAAGACTTGGGACAGACAGGAAGAAGGCTAGAGGAAACAGTGGGATCCAGTAAACAGATGGATGGATTGTGTGAGAGAAGACCTGTGACAGTCAGGCATGAGTGCCGAAGATGACAGGAGAGTGGTATTGAATATAGAGAGAGATGGTGACAATTGGCACAATACCCTGACCCTGTGAAGAAATTGGGAAAAGGAGGGTTGATTATGATGATGATTCAGCACTGTAAACAAACATGGCAGCTGAATGTAATCATCCAGTAGCTAAATTAAAGTAGGAAAGCATTAGCATCAGTAGCATCTCTTTACAACCATTAATCATAAACTTCGACAGTGTTCAGCACACATTTTTTTTCCAAAATATCCCATTCCATAAAACCAAACATGACTGTGGCAGCTAACTTTAACCAGCAGAGGGTGTTCATATGCATATCTCCATGAGCCTCACAGGGGCCCAGTACATTTCAAAACAATTACTTAACATGTCAGTTGGTCATTGGCCATTAGCAACATTAAGTAGAGCTAGTCCACCAACCAATCACTTTCATTCTTTCCCACCAAAACTGGTGTATGCCATCCATTAAAACTACTGGAAAAGTATCCTCATGTTCAACAGCTGTTCACTCAAATTGACATGCATCTCAGTTAATGATGCGTACATTAACAACACATGTAATAATAGAACCTTATGTGTATTCGCTGTAAGACTAGTCCATTTTCAAACTTGTAGCCCCTTCTACAATTCATCCACATCGCATATTGCCCTTTACTATTTCCAGTATACTTCGTTATTCATGCCTGTAAAGAAAACAATCAGAATTGTGCTTCCTGCATGCCAGCTACTCAGAGCTTAAATTCTCTGCTCATAGCATATGAGGTAATTAAACAGTCTTTATACAAATGTAGCCCCACTAATCAGCATGAACTGACAAGTTGGCATTTCCTGTGTATTTGTTTTCCTGCTGAAAAAGTCAGATTTTGCCTTTGCTGCATTGTGTATTTTATAATAGAAAACTATTGCTGACTGACCGTCTGGTGCTACGTTTTCTTCCACTTTGTGATATCTTTGCTTCCAGTGTTTTGATTGGTAGTGTCTGCAGTAGCATCATCAAAGCTTTGAAAAGGACCACCATTTGTCTTCTAGAAATCATTCCCCATATACAGTTCAGTACATCTTATAAGTCTGTAAAATGTTATGCTTTAGGGAGGAGGGAGTGTGAATAAAACAAAGTGGACCAGAATGAATTTTAGTTGTCTTAGCCAACACTTGTCCATTGCTAGTAGAAGTTGAACACATTTTTGACGAGTCTGAATAGAAAAGTCTTCTTCAGAGGAAGTTAATCATTCCCTATGCTGTATATTTTGCTAGGTCTACAAAGCAGAGAGAGAAGATATAGTTTTTCACCTGATATGACACAGTTGCCTACCTGCAACTGCTGGTCCTGTCCAAAATATGTTGTGTGGACTTTGTTTTAATATGACTTGTCTGTAAGCCAGTCTAAGCCACAAAGTTTTCCTTCATAAAAGCACTCTGTTAGTCTTTTTTCTCCATGGCCTCTTACTTGAATGTATTTCCTGAGAGCCCTGTCCTCTTGGCCATCTTGTACATCCTCCAGTATTTCTAATTCCACCTCCAAGCTAACAGACTGCTCCTTCAATGCCTTATTCTCCTGCTGCTATAGGGTCAACATGGCATCAACATGATCATTTAATGTTTCACTGATTTCAGGGTCTGTTTTGTGTTTTCCTCATAAAATTGGCCAATTTGATGTTTACCCTTTAAATGTAAAAAAAAACGTTATTCCCAAACTTTCGTCAAGAGTGGCAGATGCCTTCTTCCTGTGTCAGTCCTGTGGTCGAGCAGTATTGCTACCATATCGACTGATTTTAATCCTGTTTGCTTACTTTTCAGTCATTTGCTTCTTTTCATCATAAGTGACGAGCTACATTCGGTAACCCGTCCTACAGGTTTAGAGAGGGTTGACATTTTTTTAAAACCCATTTTCATTGCTCTAGATTAGAACTAACCAGGGAACCAACTACTCTTAGTGGTCTACTGCTTGGCCTTGGGTATATTTATTGATGACCATCCAGCTCAAAAATGAAAGATGGTGGTGGTTCATGTTGCATTTACACCCAGGTTTGTGGCTAACCATCATTCACTGGAAAAGGATGTTAGGATTTCTGTACAGCTCTAGAAGTGGAGTGGGAAGATACATGTCCATATGCAGCCAAAAGCCCATCCTACAGAATATGCTGCAGAAGTACATCACTAGTAATTTGTCTTATCACCCTCGCTAATTCCACAAAAAGGGCACTTGGAGGCACCAGGTAGCAGGAATAAAAATGTAGCCTTTATTAAGGCTTTAACAGACCACCGGGTTTAAATGAAAACATATCCCTTGCCCCTGTTTTAAAATTAAGAACTGCTAGATTTTAAAGTATTCACAAGAATGTATCTGTTCCACTCTACTTCACCCCATTTTCTACACAGTTTTATGCACTTATTTTTTCATTATATAGAGGTTTTTAATAAATTTTAATGTGTTGATTTTATTGTATTCATTACATTCATATGGTTTCACTTTTGATTTTAAAATGTATGTACATTTATTTTAGTCCACTAGATGGCACTGTTATGGATTGATCATATAGGGCTTTAATTATATAGAACATTCAGTAGCTTAAAAGTACTTCCGCGGTGGTGCAGCGGTAGCGTTGTTACCTCACAGCAAGAGGTTCTCCCGTTCGATTCTCAGTTTGGGTTGGGAGTGCCTTCTGTGTGGAATGTGCATGTCCTCCCTGCGGTTGAGTGGGCGTTTGAAAGACATGCGTTGAATGGGCGTGCCTTCGTTGAAGGTTGGGCGTCGGGCTGGCAACTCGACACCATAAAAAACAGCTGCCAATCATTAGTGGACCGGAGTTCCGCTGTGGCGACCCCTAACCGGGAAAAGCCGAAAGACTAACAACAACAGTAAGCTTAAAAGATTTCATAAGGTTTGTTTTTATTCTTATTTTCAGTTGAAATATATAACATTAACAGGTATTTAAATATGTATATTTTTTACAAACATGAATATTTTTTATAAATGAGCATTTTTCATAGTGTGAAAGGTTTGGGTTACGTGAAGTCAGTTGCATTATTATAGGTTCATAGGTGTGTACTAGGCTAATGGCCCTGGAGCTTTTACAAGCCTAGCCAATAGGATTGCCTGGCATCGTGCCACCTGACCATAGTTCCTAGTCCCTCTGTCAAGTAGAGCCACTGGAGTGATCCCCGGGGTGAATTTTCTATTTCCCATCCACTCATCAAGATTTCTTTTGAAGAGGGCCAGTGAGGTGCTCTGCTTGAAATGTATGGGAAATCTGTTCCATAGCATGAGCAGTCTCTGGGTTATGAACCTGTCCCTCCAGCATGTTCTGTTGATTGTGGTAATGAGGTTGAGGTCTCTGGAGCGTGTGGTGCGGAGGGATTGGGATTTCTTTAGATGTGGCATTTCTAACAGAGCTGGTCAGACATGGCTTTGTAAGTCAAGCAGAGATCACCTCTAAGTAGGCAATATGAGACAGAGAATAGTTGGGAGTTTTTTGAGTCTGTCCATATAGGACAATTGTTTAAGGCATAGGATTCTATTTGTGAGGTACTTTGGCAGCCTCTCCAGTTGTTGCAAGTGTCTAGTGAGGTACATGCCAAATGTGGCATTGTACTCTATGATTGGCCTAATGAGGGAAGAGCAGAGGGAGTCAATGCCCTCTTTCTTCCTGGATACAAAGCCCTTAGTAATGAGATGTCACATAGAAAGACTTTCTGACCACAGTGGCAATGTGGTGGTCAAAAGAGAGGTTGCTGTCAACCTGCGTTCCTAGAGCTCTTATAATGACTTTTGTGTTCAGTGGACTACCATCAATGTGGTAATTCATGGGAACCGGGTTTTTCCCAATGGGGATGACTGCACATTTTTTGGCATTGAGCTTACGGCCATGGTTCTGACACCTGCCGTTGGTCTCATTGAGGCCTTTCTGTAGGATGTCAGCATCACTTGGGCAGTTAATAGCTCCCAACTTGCAATTGTCTGTTAAATTTGTCAGCCAAAGTCCCTTTGTGTTGGCCTGGACTTCAGAGAAGTAGATACCAAACAGGAGAGGACCCAGGACCGAGCCCTGTGGGATTCCACTCATGACTGTTCGACAGTCTGACTTGGAGTCAGCTACTTTCACACTGTGGGTTCTATCTGTGAGCCAGTTTGCAACCCATCTAGTGATATAGGGGTTGATACCTAGCTTAGTGAGTTTTTCTATGATTCCTGAGTGGGGAATGGTATCAAAGGCCTTGGCCAGATCAAGGTAGGCTGTATAAACCACCTTGCCTTCATCCACAGCTCTGGTGACTGACTCAAAGTTGTCGACCAAGTTGAGCATGCACAATCTACCCTTCACAAAACCAAACTGTAGGATCCAGAGTTTGGAGATTCCCTATATTGTTGTTTATTAGGTCCATGATTATGCGTTCCATAGCTTTGCATATCAGACTCGTCAGGCTAATGGGGTGATAGTTCCTGGGGTCTGTAGTCGCCCCTCCCTTGTGGAGAGGGATGACTGTAGCAGTGCGCCATTCGCTAGGGACAAAGCCTGAGTTGAGGCTGTGATTGAACAGGGCACACAGGTGATGTGCCAGTTCACGCTGTATTTCATGTAGAACACAGCTGGGGATATTGTCAGGTCCCATAGAAGCTGTATTCTTGGCCTTGGACAGTGCTGTTTCAACCTGTGCAGCAGTAATACCGGGCGCCTGGTGCATTTTGAGATTTAGACTTCTAGCGTTGAGCAGCATGACCCTCAGATTGCATTTGTTTGTACGTGTTATGGTGGTAATTTTGTCTTTGGAACACTGTCTAAAAAGGCATTATAGGGGAGGTAAGAGCCTTGGCAAGTATCTGGAAGCCCGGGGGTGACAGTTACAGGCCATCTCTGGCAAAGCATCAAAGTGTGTCAGTCATGTCATCCCAGGCAGACAGATACTGGATCCCCTTAGAATGACTCCAGAAACTTAGCCAATTGTTGAAATCAATAATTTTCTGCTTGTACTGTGGTATCATTTTGGGTGATGATAGGATGCTGCTCCAAGGCTAGGATCATACCCACCTGGACTACATAATTTGAGAGCTCCTCCATGTCTCTCTTCATATAGTCCAGGGAGGTATGTCTTGGGTCAGTCACACCCACATGTACAATGACAGAGTCATATTTGCACCTGTTGTTGAGGGACCTAAGTGCTTGCGTTAAGTGGCAGATACTTTCTCCTTATTCAGCCTAGTGAGTGGGACATCAGTGTGCCTCTCTATTGAGTCACCTATTACTAATGTTTTGGGCATGCTGTTTTGCCTTAGGGGCTTTGGTTGAGTGGCACACTGTTTAGGAGAGTTGTGTGTCTCATGATTAGTATTGTGTTGTGGTGGTCGAGTGCATTTCAGCCTTGGAGTTCTCTGCTGTTTGGGTAGATTTTTATGAGAGCCTCAGTGAAGGTGGGTGTGTGGTTTGTGTTTTTATGTAAAGACAGTGCTGGTGTGTGTTCTGGAGGACTGTGTTCCATGTGGTGTGGTGCAAGGGTTGACCATCTCCTCTTGACCAGCTATTCTGGTTTTGGCTGGAGAGTGCGTAGCTTCCAATTTGGATATATAAGTGCATCTCTCGCAAGTCTGAGTGTTGGGAGGTAGGAGGAGAGGGTTGTCAGTGTACAGGAGGCAGTTGCTACATTGCCTCAGGATGTCCAAGTTCACCAGGTTAATAGTCAAAAGCACAGGGAACTGACCTTTAGACATGTCTGGAGGGGTGGGCATTAATAATAAGTACTGAAGCCCGTTTCTTTGTAGAATGTTTAGTGCTTGTAGCACTTTTGTGTGCTACAATAATTGCTACAAGAAGTCTGGTAGAGTGATAAACTAATAAGCTAGTAAAAGTGCAGGAGAGGAGAGAACTAGTAGATCTAAGGAAAAAATTGAAGAGCAGACTTTGGCACCACTCAGAAGCTTACAAACAGTCCTGGATACAGCAAATCTCTGTCTGGACTAGACTAGTTACAGGAAAGGTGGGAAAAGCGCAAACAATGGCTTTTAAGCCAGAAAGTTGAAAGAGATGGAAAAACTGCCCAAATGGCCAATAAGCTACAGTTTCTGGACCAGAAACCACTCCTGTTGTGGTAGATAGGCTACCTAGTGCTTACCACTCCACTGACCAGCAAAAAGGCTTCCCTCCAACACAGAAAGTCTTGAGGGGCTCAGAAGCTTACAAACAGTCTTGGATACAGCAAATCTGTATTTGGACTGGGATAGACTAGACTAGTTACAGGAAAGGTGGGGAAACAAGCGCAGATGTGGGCTTTTAAACCAGAAAGTTGAAAGAGATGGAAAAAACTGCCCAAACGGCCAATAAGCTACAATTTCTGGGCCAGAAACCACTCCTCTTGTAGATAGGTTACCTGCTACTTACCACTCCCACTGATAAGCTAGAAGGCTTCCCTCCAGCACAGAAGCTTACAAACAGTCCTGGATACAGCAAATCTGTATCTGGACTAGACTAGTTACAAGAAAGGCGGGAAACAAGCGCAAACATGGGCTTTTAAACCAGGATGTTGAATGAGATGGAAAAATTGCCCAAACAGCCAATAAATTACAATTTCTTGGCCAGAAACCACTTCTCTTGTGATAGATAGGCTACCTAGTGCTTACCACTCCCACTGATAAGCTAGAAGGCTTCCCTCCAACACAGAAAGGCTTGGGGAGCTCAAAAGCTTACCGACAGTCCTGGATACAGAAAATCTGTATCTGGACTAGTCTAGTTACAGGAAAGGCAGGAAACAAGCCTAGAATTTTTTTTTTCAGAAAGCAGCTAAAACAGCACTAAAAACAATTCAAGTACAGTGCAATCTAGCACACTGTGTGTGTAGCAGTATCAAAGCAAATAGTTTTAATAAATGCAATTTATTCAAAATGTATTCTTAACTAAATTCAGTTGTTTTATTCAACTCTGAACAGTTAAGTGCCAAAAAATATGCTTATCAGTTGAGAAGCAGACTCAGTCAGAACACAAGGACATTTTTTTTGTTAGTAAAGTGCAAAGGGAGAAAGGAGCAGCAGAAGATAATTCAAGTTTAAGAACCTAAGTGGGTTGGCCTTCTCAAATGTTCTCTGTATCTGGTAGAATGAACACTAGACTGGGAGGAGAATCCCAGATCAGATTTACAGTAGGGGTTGGGCAACTGCAAAGCCACGAACTAACCACAGAAATAGGGTGGGTGGAAGGGAGAAAACCAATTACAGAACAGATCAGAAAACAGCAAACAATATCAGCAAATATATAAAATAATTCAGTCAGGCAAAAGTTTAGACGTTCAGAACTCTGAAAAGTTAAAGTGCCAAGAAATATACTCAGTCAGAGCACAAGGAGATTCTAACATTAATCAACTGGGTTTATGAGGGGGTTTGGGTATATAAGATTGTAGTTGCAATGGAATGGTTATCTGATGAAGTCTTGGTGTTAGAGGATGAAAATGCGGTGATTCTGTTAGTTAATAAAGGTTACATTTTTATTCCTGCTGTCTGGTGCCTCCCGAGTGCCCTTTTTGTATTATTATTTGGTTGCTGCTGTCTGCAATCTTTGGGCATTTTTCCTCCTCTTTTGGTCGGTGTTATCACCCTCACTGACAACTCTATGCATGTCTCAGGCAAAGAGCTTCATGAGAAGCAACTTCTAGCTTATCTAACATTGAGGACATACTGAAAAGTCCCCCAGGACCTTTTCACCAAAATTCCCAACATCTTCATAAGAGAATAACTCAACTTCAAGAATTCTAAAGTATTCTTGGGATAATAACAAGGAAACTGCGATTTGACTTTTCAAAAATACCTAAGAAGGAAGCAAAACCTCTTTTGGGATCAGGTATTTAAGACCAGCTTCAACCACAAAAGAATTTCCAGTAGCCTGAGAATCAGAGACAGGACAGACTGGAATGATATGGACACTAATTTTCTTTCACGGTGAGATAATGTGAATCAAAGCGCCAGGCTAGAGTGTGTTTAAGTACTGCTCCAAACAAAATGAAAAAAAAACTGACACACAATGTTAGTACATAGAATGATCTAGTGATAAAAATAATAGCTTGTGATCATTTTGATCTGTGTCAGATCACTGCAACATGTTTGTACATTTTGACAAGCATGAAATAAAACTCAGACTAAACAAAATAAATAAAAGAACTGAAATTCCTTGAGGATCTGGATGATTACAGCAACAAAAAATCCCAGCACAGGCTGTTCCACTACAGTTATTTCTCCTAAGCACAACCCCCTTTCTGCGGCATAAATGGGAGACCAGGGACCCTGTGCAAACCAAGAACATTCAAGCATTGTATATTTTTTATCCAGTTTAACTGAACAATGGTCTGTCATCTAAAACTCCCCTTTGCACCCTCCCAGGAATAAAACCTCTAGAAGTCGTCTCAGTGGCTAGCAGGAAAAAGCTGACTGAGATAGTTATTCCCTTTCGAGTGTGGAAGAGATTCAGACTGTTACCCAATCGACCAATAAAATACCAAAAGTCTGTGGAGGGAGCATGAATCCCCACATACAACATTTACATATATGCATATATTTGTCTGTGAACCCAAGACAAGAAAAAAATAATGTTCTTAAATAACCTGTCTTAGGTTTCACAATGAACAGTAGAAACAGTAACAGTCCTAAATCTTACATGCTTTGAAAAAGTCTTTGCATTCATCTCCAGCTGGTGGACTGGTCATGTTGACACCACCTGTGGACTTGTGCTGTATGTATGAAACCTGAAGCTGCAAATCTGATGCATGGACTACCAGGAGAGAGAGAGAAACAAAAATCTTTGTAAAAATTAAAAGCCTTCAACCCCCAGCACACCCCACATTGGCCATCTTCAAAAAACATGAAGAAGCGATCCAGAGGTTACTGCATCAACCACCAAAGAAAACAACTTCACTTGCCCCCCCCCCCCCCCAAAGGAATCTTTAGTCCTCATAATCTATGCATTTGACAAATCCATCAGGATCATGAGAACAGACTGGAGGGAGATGATTGATCTGAAGTAGTTTACTTCATTTGCTCTTCAACCTGTGGGTATTCGGATCCGGATTGGATCCGAGACGGCAGCTTCACCAGCATCTGATCTGAGCTCCAAGCTCCTCCCCTTGTCCATAATACCCTTCCATCTCCTTCCTTCCCTCAGATCTCTTTTGCCGTGGATTAGCCTAGCATCGTGGTCTCGGAGCTCCAGGCATGGTGAGTGTTTATAAAATGAATTTTATGGTGCAAGTGAGTGTTATTTCTAGTAGAAGTTACGTTAGGTTTTTCCCTTCTTCCTCCCCACCTCGTTGTGTGTCGCTTTTCAAAAAAAAAACAGTTAAAAGTTGGTACGTAGTTTGTGTGTGTGTGTGTGTGTGTGTGTGTGGTTGGGTTGGGTAAAAAACATTTTCCCCCTTTTTCTAGCATGGCTGAGCAGGCTAAACCTATTTTTAGAAAGTGCACAGTGTGTGGCCACAAGCTGTGCCCAACTGATGGTCAAACTGTGGGTTTAGGGGCCTCTCATCTATCTACAGACTCTCAGATTTGTGCAGGCTTTAACCCTAGGACTTTAAAAGACCGCAAGGCCAAACTTATCATGAAGGAGCTATTTTCTGCGTCAGGGGCGGCTGTCCCCGCGACTGCTGCGGTCATAGCGGTGACTGTCTCTTCTCCTCCTTCATCCTCCTCCCAGGCTGGGACTCACCTTTCTGACAAGAGGCCTGTGAAAGGTGACATTGCTAAACAAGGCAAGGACAAGGCGAGGAAGAGTGGAAGGTGACATTGCTAAACAAGGCAGGGACAAGGCGAGGAAGAGAGGAAGCTGACATTGCTAAACAAGGCAGGGTCAAGGTGAGGAAGAGATCCCTGGACTGGTGGGGTCCATCGGGTCCTCCTCAAAAACTGCAAGCTATTTCTAGCCCTAGCACTCCTTGGCTCCGGTCACCTAGATTTTCACCAGATCCGGAGGAGCCTAGACCTTCATCTAGAGCTTCTGTGCACCAACATTCCATTTCAGCGTCAGTGGCCTCGTCATCGCGTTCCACCAGAAGTTTAAGTGAAGCGGAGATGGACAGAATGATGCGAAGATTTATTCACACCCAAATCCAGATGGGAGTCTTGCCAGCCCCTCTCCCTCTGGAGCGGGGAGCTTGCTTCCCTTTTTCACTCCTATAACTCCTCCTCTGATCCAACCCCCATTATCGGAGTTTTTGGATCCGAGAGATCTCGGTGTCAGGAAGAGGGTGGTCAGCGCCATTGGTACCTTGTACCTCGATGCCAGCTGTTAATGTTGGATCCGACTAGTTCGGATCCGAGCAGCTCTCGGAACCGTAGTCTGGGCGTCAATCCGAGGTGGGGTTTCCATCAGCTCCGACCATGTCGGGTCATGGCCCTGACTATTTCTTTGGATTCCGCCCCAACTCCCTCGGTTCTGGAAGTGAATTCAGCCATTTTGTCCACTCAGGGACAGCCCTTGCCTGATGTGCCCCAGGCAGTTCTCCTTGCGGCATAACAGGCAGTTTGCAACTCCTCTTCGGAGAGTCCTACTGAAGAGGCTCCTCGCAAACGGATGTGCAAAAGGAGGCACCTGGACTCCTCCCCAGAGTCCCTCACTGAGGGCACCAATTTGGAGGAAGGGGAAGGCTCCTCCAGATCACCCCCCCTCCAACGATGTCTCCTTTGTAGACATTATGGAACTCTTGTGCCAACGGGGGGGGGGGGGGGTCCGCCCCCAAGCCTACCTCATTGGTGTTTCTGGAAGCCTTCGGCATGGGCCCGTCTACTTCTTGGGTGTCCCCGCCCACGGATGCATTGGTGGACCTTATCACCACCCGAGTATGGAAGGAACAGGGCACTGTGGAGCCAATCCCAAAACCTCCAGACAAGATCCTGAGTCCCCCTTCAGATAGACCTAGTTGGAACAAAGGGTCCCCCTGTAGATGCTATGGTGGTAGCAGCTGCCCCCAAGAAAGAACTAACTCAAAGTTCTAAGGTCCATCCCCCCGACCGAGATTCCAGGATGATGGATCGCATAGGCAAGTGGGTATATGCTTCAGCCACCTTTTCCATAAGGGCGTTGAATTATTTGGCACACGTTACCCGACTGCAGCATGACCTTGTCAAAGAGCTAGCGGAGTCATCCCTGGGTCCATGTCACCACAGGATAAGTGCACATTCTCCATGTGGATGGCCACTCTAAAAGTGGTATCTAACACATCCATGCACCTCCTCTCGCATGCCACCTAAGGAGCAGCAAGAGCAGCCGGGTCTGGCGTTGCCATGAGGCATCACGCTTGGCTCAGGCTGCGTCAGTTCACGGTGTCATTTGCGACTGCCTCTTATGATTGTTCTGACTTGTTCGGGAAGACCACGCACGAGACGTTCTGGAGCGAAAAGGATGGGAAGACACTGTCTGCCGTCGGGATCCGCTTCTCTAACCCTCAAAGATCCTTCTCCAGGAATCAGCGAGGGAAAAAGAAGATGTGGTTCCGGAAGTCTCAGTATTCCCGTGATGCTCAGGACCCTTCTTCCCTCAGAGGCAGAGGGGGTTTTCATAGATGCCGGCCCAGAGGCAGAGGGGTTCCGAGGAACATGGGGTCTCGAGAACCGTTCTTGGATAGGCCCATGCAGCAGCCCTGAGGGGGTTGTCTGACTGCTCTGCTCTGGAGGCAGTCGGGGGTTGTCTTTCATTGCACCTAACGGCATGGGAGTCTGTGTCAACAGACCGTTGGGTGCTTCAGGTCATATCCAGAGGCTATTCCATCCCCTTTGTGGAATCTCCTCTTCCACGAAAACACCTCCCAGATGTACCACCCATGCAAAGGGAGGAAGCAGCACTCGAAATAGACAAGCTGCTAAAGAAACGAGTAATCCAATCTGTCCCCCACGACTAGTCCAGATCAGGTATCTACTCCAGGTTTTGTTTGGTGCCAAAAAAGACAGGGGACCTAAGACATATTCTGGATCTTTCCACCCTCAACCTGTCAGTTGCCAAAGAGAAGTTTCAGATGGCCGTATTCCAATCTATCCTGCCTTACCTGCAGAAGAAAGACTGGATGTGCCTGATAGATCTCCAGGACATGTACTACCATATAAAGGTCCACAGATGCTCAAGGAGGTTCCTCCACTTCTGGCTAGGAGCCAATCAGTATCAGTTTCGAGCCCTACCCTTTGGTCTCACCACAGGCCCCAGGATGTTCACCAAGGTCATGGCAGTTGTAGCTGCCCACCTGAGGCTTCAGGGAGTGCAGGTCTTTCCGTACTTGGATGATTGGCTCCTTGTTGCTCCCACCAAGCGTCCACTTTGTCAAGCCAGAGACTACTTTTTGAACCTGTCAGGCCATCTGGGAATCGCAATCAACATGGCAAAATCTTCTCTGATCTTAGTCCAGGTTCTAGAGTACATTGGAGCAAGGATAGACACTTTGCAAATGAAGGTTTTTCTAACCACAGAGAGAATTCAAAGCTTAGGACTCCATGTGTCCTTGATCATGCAGTCGTACCTCCCATCAGTAGAGATGGTACTACGAGCTCTTGGTTCCATGGCAGCCGCAATTACCCTTCTTCCTTGTGCCCGTCTACATATGCAAGTTCTGCAGCGGACATTAGCAATTCAACGGTCATGGTTAGATCTACCGTTGATGCATCCAATACACATCAGCAGGGCTGGCAGGGAGTCCCTCCTCTGGTGTATGCACTCCTTGGAACTGGCGGAGGGACGCCCATTTATTGCAGCCCCTCCCCAAGTCATAGTGACCACAGACGCTTCCCAACTAGGGTTGGGGGGCATTGCTCAGGAAGGACAGTTCAAGGCACGTGGTCCCTGAACAAGGCAAAGTTGCATGCCAGTGTCCTAGAGATGAGGGCGGTCCTTTTAGCATTGCAGGCCCTTCATATCTTTCTTATTCTGGGAACTATTGCAATACAGTCAGACAACATGTCAGCAGTCTGGTACATCAACAAACAGGAATGAACCAGAACTTATCCCCTTTGTTGCCAGGCCATGAGAGTGTGGGAATGGGCAATCTCCACCAGCCAGTTTCTGGTAGCAACGCTCATTCCGGGATGGTCCAACATACTGGCGGACAAAATGAGCAGATCTATTCTGATGCCTTATGAGTGGTCTCTGAATCCTTCGGTAGCTGAGCAG